>NC_057808.1:420490012-420863608 GCF_018294505.1 Triticum aestivum | reverse complement strand
TGGCGAGGCCGGACTCCGGCGGCGTCGTGGGGAAGAAGGAGAGGTCGCGGCGGGGTGGGCCGTCGGCTGGGCTCGGCCCAGTCGGCGCGGCGCGTTTTTTTTTAAATATGTTCCGCGGAAAATATTGCGTAGAAAAATAAATAGAAATCAGAAAAATATGAAATAAATTTTCCCCGTCTAGCTAGAAAATCTAGAATAGGGTGAACATTTTTAAAATCAAAAATAAATACTTTGAAAACATGCATATTTTTAAATGCAATAAAAATTGCAAATAAAATCCAATAAATTCCAAATAATGATTTTAACATTTTTCCTCCAGTATTTCAATTGTTTTGGAGAAGTCATATTTTCTCCTCTCGTTTATAAAAATGAAATATTCTTCCGGAGAGAAAAATAATTAAGATCCCAATCCTCGTTTGAAAAATCAAATAAGAAAATTCGAGAAAATCCCCAACTCTCTCCGAGGGTCCTTGAGTTGCTTAGAATTTATCGAGGATTTTGTCAAAATGCAACAAAACATGATATGCAAATGATGATCTATGTATAACATTCCAAATTGAAAATTTGGGATGTTACATTATCCTATGCATCTTGTTCATCGTGATCGTAATTATATATATAATTTTCGGCCTCGCAAAGGAGAAAGCATCGCTTGAGCTTGGGACAGGCTTAAATCAATGTTATATTCATGCCCCACTCATGAGCTCTCAAGAGAAATGATTATTCAAAATTTTTATGCTCGGCTTTCTGATAACAATCGCACCATGCTCGATACTTCTTGTGCTGGCTCTTTTATGATGAAGACTATTGAATTCAAATGGGATTTATTGGAAAGAATTAAACGCAACTCTGAAGATTGGGACCTCGACGAAGGTAAGGAGTCAGGTATGACACCTAAGTTTGATTGTGTTAAATCTTTTATTGAGACCGATGTTTTCCGTAAATTCAGCACTAAATATGGACTTGACTCTGAGATAGTATCTTCTTTCTTTGAATCTTTTGCTACTCATGTTGATCTCCCTAAGGAGAAATGGTTTAAATATCATCCTCCCATAGAAGTAAAAGTAGCTGCACCTATTAAAGTTGAAGAAAGACTATCACTTATAATGATCCTATTGTTCCTACTGCTTATGTTGAGAAACCACCTTTCCCAATTAGAATAAAGGATCATGCTAAAGCTTCAACTGTGGTTCGTAAAAGCAATATCAGAACTTATACACCTCCTGAGCAAGTTAAAGTTGAACCTAATATTGCTATTGTTAAAGATATCTTGGCTGATAATATTGATGGGCATGTTATTTATTTCTGTGATGAAACTGCTAGAATTGCTAAACCTTGTGCTAAAGAGAAACATAGACCTGTGGTAGACATGCCTGTCATTTCTGTTAAAATAGGAGATCATTGTTATCATGGCTTGTGTGATATGGGTGCTAGTGCTAGTGCAATACCTATTGGCTTATACAAAGAAATTATGCATGATATTGCACCTACTGAGTTAGAAGAAATTGATGTCATAATTAAACTTGCTAATAGAGATACTATTTCACCAATTGGAATTGTTAGAGATGTTGAAGTCTTGTGTGGGAAAACTAAATATCCTGCTGATGTTCTTGTTCTTGGTTCCCCACAAGATAGCTTTTGTCCCATTATATTTGGTAGACCCTTCTTGAACATTGTTAATGCTAAGATAGACTGCGAAAAGGATGTTGTTACTATTGATCTAGGTGATATGTCTCATGAGTTCAACTTCTCTAAATTTCGTAGACAACACCGTGAAGAGGAATTGCCTAGTAAAGATGAAATTATTGGTCTTGCTTCTATTGCCGTACCTCCTAGTGATCCGTTAGAACAATATTTGCGAGACCATGAAAATGATATGTTTATGAATGAAAGAAGGGAAATAGATGAAGTGTTCTTTAAACAGGGTCCTATTCTGAAACACAACTTGCCTGTTGAAATCTTAGGGGATCCTCCTCCACCCAAGGGTGATCCCGTGTTTGAGCTTAAACCATTGCCTGATACTCTTAACTATGCTTATCTTGATGAAAAGAAGATATATCCTATTATTATTAGTGCTAACCTTTCAGAGAAGGAGGAAGAAAAATTATTGAAAACTCTGAAGAAGCACCGTGCTGCTATTGGATATACTCTTGATGATCTTAAGGGCATTAGTCCAACTCTATGTCAGCATAAAATAAATTTGGAGAAAGATGCCAAACCAGTTATCGATCATCAACGACGGCTGAATCCTAAGATGAAAGAAGTGGTAAGAAAGGAAATATTAAAGCTCCTTGAGGCATGTATAATTTATCCCGTTGCTGATAGTCAGTGGGTAAGTCCCGTCCATTGTGTCCCTAAGAAGGGAGGTATTACTGTTGTTCCTAATGATAAATATGAATTGATTCCACAAAGAATTATTACAGGTCATAGGACGGTAATTGATTTCCGCAAATTAAATAAAGCTACTAAAAAGATCATTACCCCTTACCTTTTATTGATCAAATGCTGGAAAGATTATCCAACATACACATTTTTGCTTTCTAGATGGTTATTCTGGTTTCTCTCAAATACCTGTGTCAGCTGATGATCAAGCTAAGACCACTTTTACTTGCTCTTTCGGTACTTTTGCTTATAGATATATGCCTTTTGGTTTATGTAATGCACCTGCTAGCTTTCAAAGATGCATGATGGCTATATTCTCTGACTTTTGTGAAAAAATTTGTGAGGTTTTCATGGACGATTTCTTCGTTTATGGATCCTCCTTTGATGATTGCTTAAGCAACCTTGATCGAGTTTTGCAGAGATGTGAAGAAACTAATCTTGTCTTGAATTGGGAAAAGTGCCACTTTATGGTTAATGAAGGTATTGTCTTGGGGCATAAAATTTCTGAAAGAGGTATTGAAGTTGATAAAGCTAAAGTTGATGCTATTGAAAAGATGCCGTGTCCTAAGGACATCAAAGGTATAAGAAGTTTCCTTGGTCATGCCGGGTTTTATAGGAGGTTCATTAAGGACTTCTCAAAAATTTCTCGGCCTCTGACTAATCTATTAGAAAAAGATATACCATTTGTCTTTGATGAGGATTGTGTAGAAGCATTTGAAATACTTAAGAAAGCATTGATCTCTGCACCTATTGTTCAGCCACCTGATTGGAATTTACCTTTTGAAATTATGTGTGATGCTAGTGATTATGCTGTAGGTGCTGTTCTAGGGCAAAGAGGTGATAAGAAATTAAATGTTATTCAATATGCTAGTAAAACTCTAGACAATGCCCAGAGAAATTAAGCTACTACTGAAAAAGAATTCTTACCAGATGTATTTGCTTGTGATAAGTTCAGACCTTATATTGTTGATTCTAAAATAACTATCCACACTGATCATGCTGCTATTAAATATCTTATGGAAAAGAAAGATGCTAAACCTAGACTTATTAGATGGGTTCTCTTGCTACAAGAATTTGATTTGCATATTATTGATAGAAAGGGAGCTGAGAACCCCGTTGCAGACAACTTGTCTAGGTTAGAAAATGTTCTTGATGACCCACTACCTATTGATGATAGCTTTCCTGATGAACAATTAAATGTCATAAATGCTTCTCGTACTGCTCCATGGTATGCTGATTATGCTAATTACATTGTTGCTAAATTTATACCAGCTAGTTTCACATACCAGCAAAATAAAAAGTTTTTCTATGATTCGAGGCATTACTTTTGGGATGACCCACATCTTTATAAAGAAGGAGTAGATGGTGTTATTAGACGTTGTGTACCTGAGCATGAATAGGAACAGATCCTACGCAAGTGTCACTCCGAGGCTTATGGAGGGCACCACGCTGGAGATAGAACTGCACACAAGGTATTGCAATCCGGTTTTTATTGGCCTACTCTCTTCAAGGATGCCCGTAAGTTTGTCTTATCTTGTGATGAATGTCAAAGAATTGGTAATATTAGTAGACGTCAAGAAATGCCTATGAATTATTCACTTGTAATTGAACCATTTGATGTTTGGGGCTTTGATTATATGGGACCGTTTCCCGCCTCTAATGGATATACACATATTTTAGTTGCTGTTGATTACGTCACTAAGTGGGTAGAAGCTATTCCAACTAGTAGTGCTGATCACAACAACTCTATTAAGATGCTTAAAGAAGTTATTTTTCTAAGGTTTGGAGTCCCTAGATATCTAATGACTGATGGTGGTTCACATTTTATTCATGGTCCTTTCCGTAAAATGCTTGCTAAGTATGATGTTAATCATAGAATTGCATCTCCTTATCACCCACAGTCTAGTGGCCAAGTAGAATTGAGTAACAGAGAGCTCAAATTAATTTTGTAAAAGACTGTTAATAGATCTAGAAAGAATTGGTCCAAGAAACTTGATGATGCATTATGGGCCTATAGAACTGCATATAAAAATCCTATGGGTATGTCTCCGTATAAAATGGTTTATGGAAAATCATGTCACTTACCTCTCTAACTAGAACATAAGGCTTATTGGGCTATTAAAGAGCTCAATTATTATTTCAAACTTGCCAGTGAGAAGACGTTATTTGACATTAGCTCACTTGATGAATGGAGAACCCAAGCCTATGAGAATGCCAAGTTGTTTAAAGAAAAAGTTAAAAGTTGGCATGACAAAGAATACAAAAGCGTGAGTTTAATGTAGGTGGTTATGTATTGCTATACAACTCTCGTTTAAGATTTTTTGCAGGAAAACTTCTCTCTAAATGGGAAGGTCCTTACGTTATCGAGGAGGTCTATCGTTCCGGTGCCATAGAAATCAACAATTTCGAAGGCACAAATCCGAAGGTGGTGAACGGTCAAAGAATCAAACATTATATCTCAGGTAATCCTATAAATGTTGAAACTAATGTTATTGAAACCGTAACCCCGGAGGAATACATAAGGGACACTTTCCAGATCGTTTCAGACTCCGAAAAGGAATAGGTATGTGGTACGGTAAGTAAACCGACTCCAAAACAGTTCTAATGGCAATTTTTCTCCGTTTTGGAATATTTAGAAAAATAGAAAAATAAGAAGCAATCCGGGAAGGACACGAGGCCTCCACGAGGGTGGAGGGCGCACCCTACCCCCTGGGCGCGCCCCCTGCCTCGTGGGCACCTCGTGCGCTCTCCGGACTCCGTTTTCTTTCACGATACGTATTTTGGTCGGTAAAAATTCATTATATAATCTCCCGAAGGTTTTGACTCCTGTATCATGCAAATATCCTCTATTCTTGTTTCGAGCTGTTGCTGCTGCAGATTAGAGCTAGATGTCTTCTCAAGAGTCAGTCGGGGAGAGTCGGGTGTCTCATCCGGCATCGAGACGAAGGACAAACAGCGATGCTGATCACTTTGGGCCAGCAACGGAGGAAGAGATGGAGGCCAATTTGAAGAGGATAGATGCCATGGAGGAGGATCAAGAAGTCACTTCTCGCTTCCGAGCTGGACTCACGATGGGGGAACTACAGAGCTCGGCTATTCCAAACTCGGTTATCCCTTCCAATGTTAGATTTCTTTCTTATGGAAATATGAAGAAGAGTGTCACTTGTTCTCCCACAGCTATGCAGCACCCTTGGGTGCAAGGAGCTTTAGCCGTTACAGGGAAGCTTCGTAAGGAGATAATGGATCTCAAGCAGCAACTCAGTAAGCTCGATGTCGGAGTAAATGGCCACGGGTAGCCTAACCGACTACCCATGGTTCTTCAAAAATTATCAGGCCGATTGAGCCTTCAAGCGTTCGAAGCATTGGGCCGACTTCCCCTGGCCGACTACCCCAGGGGCCGACTCTCCAAAGGTGACCCGGCCTTGGTAACCTCCCCCAAGATAGTTGCGAGATGGCCGACTCCAGGAAGCCGGCGCCAAGAGGACCGACTTCCAAGAGCCAGCCATGAAGCGCGCCGACTCCACAAAGCCGGCCAAGACCGCACCCGCCAGAACTACACCCACGTAATGGTGACAAGACGGGGTGTGGCCACAGTGCGGCCCACTACCCCCGAAGCCCGAGGCAGGCATGGCCACAGGACACCGTACGGGCCGGCCATCTCCCGTTCGGCTCGGCACTGTAGCCATGCCGGCCTCAACGTCATCCGCGACAGGCGCCAGTACGGCCCACGGGCGGCGGGCCCCTTTTGCCGGAGAGAGGCACGAAGGCGGCCCGGCCTCCCTCAGTCGGCCAAGGGCGTAGCCGGCCCCCAGAAGCCGGCTACCCCCTCCCTCGAAGCATGTGCCACATTAAGGAGACAAGACGAGGTAAGGTTACAGTGAGAGCCCTCGAGGCGGCACGCTGTAGCCACGCTTACCTCGACAAAGCCCTCGTCATCAGAGGCGAGGCTACAATAAACAGCCGCCGACAAGACCCCTAGGCGGTGGGGCCGGCCTGTCGACCAAGAGGCCGGCAGCCGGCGGGACCCACCAGTCGGCGGGCCCCAACGGCCGGCGGAGAAGCCGGCGAGTACAGACACTGATGACTAGGACCCGCGCCCAGCCGGATTACAATTGTACCCCCGGGGGGTAGGCCTATATAAACCCCCCGGGGCACCCATGCAAAGGGTTGGCTTCTTAGAGTTACACACACACCATATAGAGAGGGAAGTGAGAGCTAGCCTTGCTCTTCTTCTCCCTTGAACCCGACAGCTCTAGGAGCATTTGTAGCTACTCTTTCTGATCTAGTGATCATGCGGAGACCCCGCAGAGCAGGACTAGGGGTGTTATCTCCACGGAGAGCCCCGAACCTGGGTAAGATTCGCCGGCGTGCATGCCTTCTCCTCATCCCGTTTCCAGGCACCGGCGACGTCTTACTGGCTCCCACCATGATAAGCCACCCGTTGGCATATGTCGCACCTACCACCCGACATTTGGCGCCCACCGTGGGGTCAGGTGCACCGTCGTCCGGAGACCTGTTCTGGACGGGAACCCTTTTCCTCCCCCGCGAGCGCAGCCAGCCTGCTGCGCCCGATGGCGTTTGCCCCGACGCGCTGCAAGGCGTCGACGATGCCTACGCGACGAGCTGCCTCACCGATCTTCTCGGCGAGGCTCGCATCTCTGCCGAGCCCGCGTCCGACGCAGGCACGGACTACCCTGGGAGCCGCCTCATCAGCCTCCTCGACCAACTTCACGTCTCCAGCGAGCCTGCTGCAGACTTGGAGTCGGTCGGCTCCACCGACCCGATGCTTGTCGATTCCGACACGGCATCGCTCGACGCCTACCCCTCCGACGTGGTGGTCTTCGACGACCCTCTTCCTCGAGCTGACAGCGGCAGCAGCGCTGTCACCGAAGTGTTGGTCATCAGCCACGTCACCAACTCGGGCGAGAACGCCCACGACGCCCTGCAAGCGGCGATGCACGACCTATCCGTCCCCATCCCGGCCGACGCCGACGCCAAGACCCTGGAGGCACGCCGCCTCGCCCTCGTCGCGGAAGGCCAGAAGATAGCCTCCATGAGACGCCTCACCGAGGCCCACCAGCGCGAAGTCGATCGCGCCGCCTTCGGTACGCCGCCGCCTAGCGGCCCGAGCCGAGCCGGCTTCGTCCAGAAGCGCGGCGCGGCTATCGCCAGCATGCTGGGGGCAGATCGCCCCGTCTACGCCACCCCGCTCGAGAATCTACGAGCCGCCCAGGCGGCCGCTGAAGAGCTAAATGGGCTGGGAGCCGATGAGCTCCCCTACATGACAAGGCGGATCCAGGAACTGATTGACGCGGCTGCAGAACGGCACGAAGCCGGCGCCCGCGCTGATAGTCATCCCCCGCGCCGGGAGCACGCCGCGACGTCCCGCTCGCCGACTGCGAGCGGCACCCGCCAGAGGAAAGACAAGGAGCCGGCTGCTAGCCGCAGCCGGACTCGTATCACCATCGAGCGCGACGCGGAAGGCCGCCCTCGAGCGGTGGAGCGCCAAGGAAATCCGCCTCCTCCCCCGCCTCTAAGGGAGAGACGTCTCACCCCGCCGCCCGTCACGCACCCGACTCTTGGTGACCGACTAGGCCGCCGAGAAGGAGTCGGCGAGAACGACGCCCGCCACCGGATCGACCGCCTTGCTCGATCCCTGGCGCTAGAAGAAGAAGACGATGTCGGCCCGCCATGCTTTGGCCCCCGCATCCGCGACGAGCCCTTCCCCAAAGGGTTCTCGCTCCCCAGAGACACGCCCAAGTACAACGGCTCTGTGAAGCCGGAAGATTGGCTCATCGACTACTCCACTGCTGTCAGCATAGCCAACGGCAATCGGCGCGTGGCCGTGAAGTACGTCCCCCTCATGCTGCAAGGCACGGCGCGCACCTGGCTGAACAGCCTCAAGCCCTACAGCATCAACAGCTGGCTGGACTTCACGGAAGTCTTCGTCCACAACTTCACCAGCACGTACAAGCAGCCTCCCAAGCCTCGCCAGCTCTCCCTGTGCGTCCAAGGGCCCAGCGAGTCGACCCGCAACTACCTCACGCGGTGGGCTGAGCTCCGCAACTCCTGCGAGGGGGTACACGAGGTTCAGGCCATCGAGTACTTCACCGCCGGGTGCCGAGAGGGCACCCTCCTCAAGCACCGACTCCTCTACGACGAGCCGGCTACCCTCGACGAACTCCTGATCATCGCGGACAAGTACGCCACGGCCGACTCCTCGATGAAGACCGAGCTCCGAGTGGACGCTTCTCGGAAGGTGCTCGCTCCGGCTCCCAAGACGCCGGCTGGCGACTCCAATCGGCGCCCCTACCAGAACGATCACAAGCGCAAGGCCCCCATGCCGCCTTCCACCAGTTGGCAGGTGGCCACAGTTGAAGATGAGCAGCCCGAAGAGCGGCCCGCTCCCAAGAAGAAGGGTGGCAGGCTGGCTTGGCAGCCGGCTTTCTCTTACGAGCAGACTCTCGACGCCCCCTGCAAGTTCCACAGCAGCGCGAAGCCGTCCAACCACACGACCCGAAAATGCCACTGGCTCACGCGAATCTCCAAGGGCGATGGGTTGGTGCCGCCTCCGCCTCTCGGCCCGCCGCCTCCAGCCCCTCAGCAGCCGGCGGCTCGGCCGGCAGTCGGAGCCATTCAAGATGAGTTCCCTGAAGAGCACGCCGCCTACGTCGTCTTCACAAGCCAAGCCGAAGACAAGCGCAGTCGGCGCTGTCAGCATCAAGAGGTCAATGCAGTTGCCTCTAGTGCCCCCGAGTTCATGCACTGGTCCGAGAAGCCCATCAACTGGAGCCAGGCTGACCACCCAGAGGTGATGCCCTCCCCTGGCTCCTATGCACTGGTCTTGGATGTCACCCTCGCGACGGAGAGGCGAGCTTCCCGATTCTCCCGCGTCCTGATAGATGGCGGAAGCAGTATCAATATACTGTACCGCGATACCATGGAGAAGCTGAACATCAAGGCGAAGCAGCTTATGCCAAGCCGGACCGTGTTCCATGGCATCGTCCCCGGCTTGTCTTGTTCCCCGATCGGCAAGATCAAGATGGATGTTCTCTTCGGAGACAAGGATCATTTTCGCCGAGAAGCGATCTGGTTTGAGGTAGTGGATCTGGAGAGCCCCTACCATGCTTTGCTTGGCCGACCTGCTCTGGCCAAGTTCATGGCTGTGCCCCACTACGCCTACCTGAAGATGAAGATGCCGAGCTCGAAGGGGATCATCACGGTAGCCGGCGACTACAAGAAGTCCATCGAGTGCGCCATGGCCAGTAGCCGGCTGGCCGAGTCCCTCGTGGTAGCAGCAGAGAAGAAGATGCTGGAGCGGGTTGTGGCCATGGCCGGCAAGCAGCCGGCCCTGTCCCCCAACCCCAAAGATTGTGATGCACATGGCTCCTTCTAGCCGGCCAAAGAGACAAAGAAGATACCTCTGGACCCGGAGAACCCGGAAAGGTTTGCTATCATTGGGGCAAACCTGGACAGTAAATAGGAAGGCGAGCTCGTCAACTTCCTCCGTGAGAATCGAGACATTTTCGCATGGTCCCCAAAGGACATGCCGGGTGTCCCGAAGGATTTCGCCGAGCACAAATTGCACGTCCGAGCCGACGCGAAGCCGGTCAAGCAGCCCCTTCGCCGACTGTCAGAAGAAAAGCGAAGAATCGTAGGAGAAGAGATAGCCCGGCTCCTCGCCGCCGGCTTCATTATGGAAGTATTTTTTCCAGAGTGGCTTGCCAACCCAGTCTTGGTATTGAAGAAGAACAACAAGTGGCGCATGTGTATAGACTACACCAGCCTCAACAAGGCCTGCCCCAAGGATCCGTTTGCTTTGCCACGGATTGACCAAGTGATAGATTCCACAGCCGGATGCGAGCTGTTGAGCTTTTTGGATGCCTACTCAGGGTACCATCAAATCAAGTTGGACCCAGCAGACCGCCTGAAGACTGCCTTCATCACACCATTTGGAGCTTTCTGTTACCTGACTATGACATTCGGCTTAAGGAATGCCGATGCCACTTTTCAGCATTGCATGCAGAAATGACTCCTCAAGCAACTCGGCAGAAATGCCCACGTCTATGTAGACGACATTGTGGTGAAGACAGAGAAGCGCGACACCCTGCTGGAAGACCTCAAAGAAACATTCGCCAACTTGCGCCGATTCCAAATCAAGCTCAACCCCGAGAAATGCGTGTTCGGAGTACCAGCCGGCCAGCTGCTAGGCTTTCTGGTCTCCGAACGCGGCATCGAGTGCAACCCTGTGAAGATCAAGGCCATCGAGACGATGGAGATTCCCACCAAGTTGCGAGATGTGCAGAAGTTCACCGGGTGCTTGGCCTCCCTAAACCGCTTTATCAGCCAGCTAGGAGAGAAGGCTCTCCCCCTGTACCGACTCATGAAGAAGTCCACTCACTTCGAGTGGAATGACCAAGCCGACCAAGCCTTCCATGAGCTGAAGAAGATGCTGACCACTCCACCTGTCCTGGCGGCACCGACTGAGGAGCCCATGCTCCTTTACATTGCCGCGACTAGCCGAGTAGTCAGTACAGTTGTTGTGGTCCAGCGCCCGGAAGAAGGCCGAGCCCAGCTAGTCCAGAGGCCGGTGTATTATCTAAGCGAAATACTATCCGGCTCAAAACAGAACTACCCGCACTACCAGAAGATGTGCTATGGGGTGTACTTTGCCGCCAAGAAGCTGAAGCCCTACTTCCAAGAGCATCCCATCACGGTCGTGTGCACCGCCCCGCTGGCCGAGATCATAGGCAGCCGGGATGCATCCGGCCGGGTGGCTAAGTGGGCCATTGCGTTGGCACCATACACAATTTTCTACCAGCCCCGCACCGCCATCAAGTCCCAAGCACTGGCCGACTTCCTCGTCGACTGGGCCGAGACCCAGTACCTACCGCCGGCTCCCGACTCTACCCATTGGCGGATGCACTTCGACGGGTCCAAGATGCGCACCGGCTTGGGAGCCGGCATCGTCCTCACTTCTCCCAAAGGCGACAAACTCAGATACACGCTGCAAATCCACTTCACCGCCTCCAACAACGTGGCCGAGTACGAGGCACTCATACATGGGCTCCGGCTAGCCAAAGAGCTCGTCATACGCCGGATCCTGTGTTATGGCGACTCAGACTTGGTGGTCCAGCAGTCATCTGGCGACTGGGACGCCAAGGACGCAAACATGGCGAGCTATCGATTCCTCGTCCAGCAGATCAGCGGATACTTCGAAGGGTGCGAGTTCCTTCACGTGCCAAGGGCCGACAACGACCAAGCAGATGCCCTGGCACGGATCGGCTCCACCCGACAGGCTATACCGACCGGCATATCCCTCCAGCGCCTCCTCAAGCCGTCCATCAAGCCGTCTCCAGAGTCAGACTCTATCTTCGTACCGCCTGCGCCTGATACAGCCGGATCCGACTGGAGGAATCCCGCAGGCGGCACGGGGACTTCGACAACTGGCCCAGGGACTACTGTAGTCGCACCCGGCCCGGGGACTTCAGAACCCGGCCCGGGGACTGCAGCAGTCGGCCCGGGGACTGCAGCGACACAAGAAGCGGTGGCCGACTCCAACTCCACGCCACCCGACCCACCCACCCGAGTCATGGTGGCCGCATTAACAGAAGAAGAAGTCACTGCTCCATCATGGGCCCAGCCCATCCTCAAATTCCTAGTCAGCAGAGAGCTGCCGGCTGATGAGATCTCAACAAGACTAGTCCAACGACGAGCCGGAGCATATGCAATAATCAACAGAGAGCTTGTCAAGCGCAGCGTCACTGGAGTCCTCCAGCGCTGTGTCGAGCCAGAAAAAGGAGTGGCAATCCTCAAGGATATCCATCAAGGCGAATGCGGCCACCACGCAGCCTCAAGATCACTTGTGGCCAAAGCTTTCCGCCATGGTTTCTTTTGGCCGACTGCTTTGGAAGATGCCAAAGAGATAGTCAAGAGCTGCAGAGGATGCCAAGTCTTCAGTTCCAAGCAACACCTACCGGCTTCTGCACTCAAGACCATTCCCCTCACCTGGCCCTTTGCTGTCTGGGGACTGGACATGGTGGGCCCTTTCAAGACAGCCCGTGGCGGCTTGACACATCTGCTTGTCGCCGTTGACAAATTCACAAAGTGGATCGAAGCAAAGCCAATCAAGAAGCTGAACGGGCCGACTGCCGTAACATTCATCACCAACATCACTACTCGGTACGGCGTGCCGCACAGCATCATCACCGACAACGGCATGAACTTTGCCAAAGGAGCACTGGCACATTTCTACGCGACGCAGGGTATCCGACTGGACTTAGCGTCCGTTGCCCACCCGCAGTCAAACGGCCAGGTCGAGCGAGCAAATGGACTCATCCTCTCCGGCATCAAGCCCCGACTGGTTGTGCCACTGGAGCGATCGGCCGGCTGCTGGCTCGATGAGCTGCCGGCTGTCCTCTGGAGTCTACGTACTACCCCCAACAAATCAACCGGCTTCACTCCATTCTTCCTTGTATACGGTGCCGAGGCTGTCATCCCAACCGACATCGAGTTCGACTCGCCTCGGGTCACCATGTACACGGAGGCGGAGGCCAAGGAAGCAAGAGAAGACGGTGTCGACCTACTGGAAGAAGGCCGTCTGTTAGCACTCAGTCGGTCCGCCATCTACCAGCAGGGGTTGCGCCGCTACCACAACCGCAAGGTCAAGCCAAGATCTTTCCAGGAGGGCGATCTTGTGCTTCGGCTGATCCAGCGAACAGCCGGCCAACACAAGCTCTCGGCCCCTTGGGAAGGCCCCTTCGTCATCAGCAAGGCACTAGGCAACGACTCCTACTACCTGATCGACGCGCAAAAACCAAGAGCACGCAAGAGGGATGACTCCGGCAAGGAGTCGGAGCGACCATGGAACGTGAACCTCCTGAGAAGATTTTACAGTTGAAAGCAGTATGTATCATGCTACCCTTTTGTATTAAGTATGAAACAACAGGCTCCCCGAGGAGCACTCGGGGACTGCCTTTATTTATCTATGAGTGACGAGTGTCATATCCATGAATGTATTATTACATTTGATTTCTTGTCTGGCACCGGGTTCGACTAGTCGGCCCGAGGACTGGCCGCCTTGAGCTATATTAAAAGTTCTACCTGAAGTCATACAAGTAGTGTGCCGGCTCCCGAGTCCTCTCTTGTTGAAAGTCGCATCTCGAAGAACCGACTGTCCGACTAGCAAGAGCCAAGGCAGAAAGGATGTCCACACGAAAAACGGCTAAGGACTAATGAACTTATATAGCGAAAAACAGCCTCCAACCACGCCTGCCGGCTGTCAGAACAGCCGGCTGGCCGGCTTCCTAAACACTTAGCTTTAATCCAACAAAGCTAGAGTACTTGCCCTCCCAATTGGCCAAGCACTTCTCCAGCTACAGATTGCAGAGCAACTGTCTGTGTGGGGAGGCGGCAACCAAGGGAGGGCGGCAAAGGAAACAGCAGAAGGATGAAAAGCAAAGAACAAGGAAAAGCCAAACACATGCATAGTCATATATACATATAAAGCCCTCAACAGGCCGGCAATCGACATAGTTTGAATACACCCCCAGTGGATGGAATTGTGTAAACTTAACAGAATATTGTTCCAAAAGTGACAAGACAGGAAAATAAAAGATAGCAGACTAGACTAAAGGTGCGACGTGGGAGCCGGGTTGGTCGGTGGAGACGGCGTCGCCGGCTGAAGGAGTGGCCGGCTGTCGGGCCTCAGCCTAATCACCACCGGTGGCAGGCGGCGCACCCGCGCGCGACGTGTTGCTGGAGGCGCGGTCAGGCTGAGGCTGGCTGGCCGCTCCACCATCCGGCTCGGCGTCTTCACCCTCATCCTCCTCCTCTTCGCCCTCGTCGCTGGAGTCGATCTCCTCCGCCGAGTCTTCGCCGTCTGCTGGGTTCAGCCCGTAGCAGTCCTCCGGCTGGGCAACACCGTTGTCATCTACCTCAGGGACGAAGGCACTGGTGTCGGTGTAGTCGGCGATCGCCGAAGCCCGCCGGATGATAGCCGGCCGCGCCGACTCCAGCTCCGTGTCGGCTTGCTTCCGCCAGGTAGCCAGCTGGTCCAGACTCAGGCCGGGATACCAGGCCTTGACGAACTCCAGCGCCCGCCTGGCGCCGGACCGAGCCGCCGAAGCCTTCCAGGCTTCAAAGCGGCCGACTGCCACCTCCAGCCAGTCGGCAGTCCGACTGGGGGTGCGGGGAACCACTTCGCCGGGCCAGAGGGCGGCCAACACTTGCGCCCCGGCACGCTGAAGCCGGCGGAGCAGTCCGTGAGCCGGCTGGAGGCGGGCCTGGATCGCCAAGAGCTGCTCCTCCAGCGAACGGCCAGCGTTTGGTGCAATCTCGGCGCCAGCCTGCCTTCGTGCTTCGCGGCGGGCCTCGATGATCTGGTTGGCGGCGGTAGAGTAGCCAGGGAAGTACTCTGTGCAAGAAAGAAAGAGAAAGAAGAGAAAACACCAAGTCAGAAAACGAGCCAAAAGCGGCAGACGGCAAGAAAGGACGAAGAAGTAGGCGGCTTACCGTCAACCAAATCTTCGATCTGGCCATAGCCATTGATCAGAGTCTGCTTTGCTTCGGCCCAGCCAGCCGCCTCTGTCTCGTACTCGGCCTGGAGGGCGGCTTCGCGGTCCTGCACCGCCTTCAGAGCCGCCTTGTGGCCCTCCTCCTGGTCGGCCAACCTCTTGGCCAGGCGGTCACGTTCCTGCACCAAGGCGGAAAACTCGGCCTCCTTGGCACCAAGGGCAGCCTGAGACTCTTCCAGCTGTGCTCTCAGTCTGGCATTGGCCGCTGCAAGGACGGCAGAAAAAGAAGAAGCAATAAGAGGAAGTCGTCAAGGAAGATCCGACCCGACTGCTCAGCAGTCGGCCCGAATCTCGGGGACTACACCCAGTGGGTGCGCTGACGCGCCCCCACGTGAGATAAAGGACGAAGCACTTACCCCGGCTCTCAGTTAGGTCGGCGGTCTTCTGGGTCAGCTCCCGAGCCTGGGAGTTGAAGGCAGCCGCACGAAGATTGTGGTAATCCTGCAAGACAGGCAGAAGAGCGAAGTAAGAGCAAGAATAGCAAAACTAGATCCACTAAAAAGTTCCAAGCCGCCTGCTCAGCAGCCGACTCGGAACTCGGGGACTACACCCAGTGGGTGCGCTGACGCGCCCCCACGGAAGAAACCAAGATCAAAAAGAAGCAAGATAAGAAGACTAACCCGGATGGCCGCCCGCGTCGCAAGGAACTCGTCGTTGTATCGCCTCAGCGCCGTAGCCTGGGCCTGGAGCCGAGTCCGGACGTCCTGCGCGACCACATTCATCACGGCCGTCCCTCCGCCCGGCGTCCACCCCGAGGTGGCACTAGCCACCTCCACATCCTGGGCCGACGAGCTGGAGCCCACGGCCGGCTGCGGCTCCGACGCAGCCTTCTGCGGCTCTCACGCGGCCTTCCCCGCGCGCCGGCACGACGACGTCCAGACCGCTAGCTCAGTCCTCGCGGCCGGCTCGCCCCCCACCGACTGCGTAGGCGGCAGATCAGGCCGGCCGCCTTGAGCCGCACCAGTTGGCGGGGTCGGTACCGCCGCCCTCTCCAGGATGACGACGTCGTCATCCCTCTCCAGCCCCGGCTGGTCACCGCCGGCTTCTCCTGGCGGGGGCTCCGGGACCCCAGGCGCCGCGACGCGCAGTGGGGTGACCAGCAAGGCCCCCTCCGCCATCGCCGCAGCCGCAACCTCTGCTTGGGCCTTGGCCGCGGCGGCAGCGCGCGCCTTCGCCGCCTCCTCCTCCTGCGCCGCCTTGGCGGCGGCCGCCCTCAACACCTCCGCCTCCCGCGCCTCCTGCTCCTCCCGCACCTCCCGCGCGTTCCGCTCCGTCGCCACCTGAAGGTCGGCACGGGGGTCCACGCGGCGAGTAGTGCTCCCGGATCCTCCCGGCGACCCAACGACGGAGGCGGCTGCAGCCCGCTCGAGCGACAATGGAGCTCTGGTTGTTTGGAGAAAAAGACAAGGATTCAGGAGCTACCAGAGAAAAGAAAAAAGAGTATACAAAGGAGTATGTACTTATGCCGACACCGTCTGCGGTTGCTTCACCGCCTTGCGGAAGCGGGCCGCCTTCGCGGCCGCCTCCTCCCGCCTAGTCGCCGCTGCCCCGCCTCGGGGCTTCTTCGGCCGACTGCCGAACAAGCCCGGCGCGGCGCGACGCTTTTGCCCGCCGCCCCGAGCAGGCGGCGCGGTGGAGGAACCCGCGCCGTGGTTAGACGCCGGCTGGCGGCGCGGGACGACTTCAGCCTCGTCATCGTCCGGCCAGTCGTCGAAGCTGACTCCAAACCCGGAGCCGCCTGCCTCGCCGCCGGCTTGGCCACCGCCCGCCTCGGTGTTGTCGTCCATAGTGGCCGCCCCCAAGTCGGGGTCCTCCAGGTCGTGCTCTGTCCGGTCGGGGACGAATCGGCGCTCCGCGTCCGACCCGCCTGCAGGCCGAAGAAGAGGGCTCTGTCGAGACAAGCCGACTAGTCAGAGTCGACCAAAAGGAACTCGGCAATAAAACTGAGAACAGAAAAAAGAGAAGAAGAGGACATACCGTGGGCGGCGGATGAGCTCGGCAATATGGCTCCTTGCCGAACTGCCACTCTGCGGAGAGTTTGCAGTTCGCGAGGTAGTTCACCATATGGGCCACCTCGTCGTGCGGCATGTCCTTGGTGCACATCCGACTCGGATCAAGCTGGCCGCTCATCTGACAGATCAGATGAGGGCGGCTCTGGAGCGGGAGCACCCGGCGCGTGACGAAGGCGGCCAGCAGGTCGGGCCCCGACAAGCCCTCCGACTAGATCATCACCCGCAGTCGGGCGACAGCTGCGGCTCCAGCCGGCGTCAGCGTCACGGCCCGATAGGACCACTGGGCCCGCCTGCCCGCCGGTGGGCCGGCTACGTAAGCCGGCAGATTGACGTAGTCGCCCTGCGGGGCGACGTTCTTCACGTAGAAATATGACTTTTGCCATAGCTTCACCGACTGGATCAGCGTGATGACGGGGAAGGGGTTGTCGGCAGCCACCCTCCGCATCGGGATGAAGGCGCCACTCTGAGCCGGCACGCCTTGCATGCGCGTGCCCAGCTTGGACTGAAAGAACTCCCCACAGAGCTCGAGGGTAGGGAGGACGCCGAGGTAGCCTTCGCACAAAGTGACGAAGGCAGACAGCAGCACCATCGTGTTCGGGGGGAGGTGGTGCGGCTGGAGTTGGTAAAACTCGAGCCAAGAGCGGAAGAAGGCGCTCACGGGCAGGCCGATGCCGCGCAAGAAATGCGAGCGGAAGACTACCCGCTCGCCTTCCTGCGGCTCCGGCGTAATCTCCTTCTCCGGCACGAGACGGACCTCCACCTTGTCCGCGCCGGGCAGCCGCCGTGTCTTGCGGAGGAATTCGACGTGATCCTCATGGACGTTGGAGCCGTCCCAATCCCCGCCGTACTGCATCGTGGCGTGGGGCTGGCGAGAACGAGCGCGGCAGCGGAGGATCGAGCGGTGGAGCAGTGCGGCGGCGAGGCGCTGTTGCAAGAAAGGGCAGAAGGAAGAAGATGGCGGAAAGGGAAGGGGCGTGCGAGCGCCTGCCGCTCTCCCCTCCCCCTACTTATAGCTTCGCGCGAAGAAGCCAGGGAGGCGGGGCGTGGGGCAAGACGTGGGATTAACTGCACCCACTCTCCCCACGCCTCGCGATTATTACGCCCAGAAGGCGTGCCGAAACCGCCGTAGGAAGGCGTGCGGCCGGTTTCGGGCCGCAAAGAATCCGCGCCTGGGCCCGGGCGTAGGCGTGGCGGGCCCCCAACCTGCGGCGACGTCCCGTCGCGCGCGTGGGCTAGCAGGCTTTTCAGCGAAGAGAGGCCACGTGGTTCGCAGGCGGCAAGTGGCCGGCCCGCGGCCCGATGCACGCGCCGGCAGGCTCCCGCCCTCTGACTCCAATTTTTTTCGCCGAAACGGCACACCCCATCGAAGCCGGCTCCCAGCTGCCGGCTCGTCAAGATATGAAGCTAATCGAGCTTCTCGACTCCCACCCCCCTCGAAGCTCAATCAGCTTCGGGGACTACTGTCGGAGTAAATGGCCACGGGTAGCCTAACCGACTACCCATGGTTCTTCAAAAATTATCAGGCCGATTTAGCCTTCAAGCGTTCGAAGCATTGGGCCGACTTCCCCTGGCCGACTACCCCAGGGGCCGACTCTCCAAAGGCGACCCGGCCTTGGTAACCTCCCCCAAGATAGTTGCGAGATGGCCGACTCCAGGAAGCCGGCGCCAAGAGGACCGACTTCCAAGAGCCAGCCATGAAGCGCGCCGACTCCACAAAGCCGGCCAAGACCGCACCCGCCAGAACTACACCCACGTAATGGTGACAAGACGGGGTGTGGCCACAGTGCGGCCCACTACCCCCGAAG
Organism: Triticum aestivum; assembly: GCF_018294505.1. Taxonomy (NCBI): domain Eukaryota; kingdom Viridiplantae; phylum Streptophyta; class Magnoliopsida; order Poales; family Poaceae; genus Triticum; species Triticum aestivum. The sequence continues at coordinate 420,844,834 of NC_057808.1, read as the reverse complement.
CCCGAGGCAGGCATGGCCACAGGACACCGTACGGGCCGGCCATCTCCCGTTCGGCTCGGCACTGTAGCCATGCCGGCCTCGACGTCATCCGCGACAGGCGCCAGTACGGCCCACGGGCGGCGGGCCCCTTTTGCCGGAGAGAGGCGCGAAGGCGGCCCGGCCTCCCTCAGTCGGCCAAGGGCGTAGCCGGCCCCCAGAAGCCGGCTACCCCCTCCCTCGAAGCATGTGCCACATTAAGGAGACAAGACGAGGTAAGGCTACAGTGAGAGCCCTCGAGGCGGCACGCTGTAGCCACGCTTACCTCGACAAAGCCTTCGTCATCAGAGGCGAGGCTACAGTAAACAGCCGCCGACAAGACCCCTAGGCGGTGGGGCCGGCCTGTCGACCAAGAGGCCGGCAGCCGGCGGAACCCACCAGTCGGCGGGCCCCAACGGCCGGCGGAGAAGCCGGCGAGTACAGATACTGACGACTGGGACCCGCGCCCAGCCGGATTACAATTGTACCCCCGGGGGGTAGGCCTATATAAACCCCCCGGGGCACCCATGCAAAGGGTTGGCTTCTTAGAGTTACACACACACCATATAGAGAGGGAAGTGAGAGCTAGCCTTGCTCTTCTTCTCCCTTGAACCCGACAGCTCTAGGAGCATTTGTAGCTACTCTTTCTGATCTAGTGATCATGCGGAGACCCCGTAGAGCAGGACTAGGGGTGTTATCTCCACGGAGAGCCCCGAACCTGGGTAAGATTCACCGGCGTGCATGTCTTCGCCTCATCCCGTTTCCAGGCACCGGCGACGTCTTAATGGCTCCCACCATGATAAGCCACCCGTTGGCATATGTCGCACCTACCACCCGACACTCGAGGAAGAGAATCGTATCCTGAGGGGCATTATCGCCAAGAATATCACATCACCATCCCAGAAGAAGGAGACATAATCACATGGGTATGGGCACTCCCCTTGGCAACTGCCAAGCTTGGGGGAGGTGCCCCGGTATCGTATCACCATCACACTCCTATCTTTACTGTTTTCTTAGTTCGATCCTTTTAGTAATATCTTGATCTAGTAGAATAAAGTTTTTTTGGTATGACCTAGTTTTGAGTTTTGCTTTATGATCCCTCTATGTAATCGAGTCCATAAGCTATATAACAAAGATTAGTGTTGAGTCAAGGGCTTGATTATCTTGCTATGATCTTGAGTGAATAAAAGAAAATAGAAAAGAATAAAAAGAAACAAAGAGATCATATTGATCTTATGGAGAGTAATGACTTCACATAGAAAGAGTATGATGATTAAAAGTTATTGAGAGTTGACAAACATAGCTTTGGTCATCGTTGCAATTAATAGGAAGTAATAAAGAAAGAGAGGTTTCACATAAAAATATACTATCTTGGACATCTTTTATGATTGGGAGCACTCATTAAAATATGACATGCTAAAGAGTTGATGTTGGACAAGGAAGACAACGTAATGGGTTATGTTTTCTTATATCTGAGATAAAGTATATTGTCATGGATCATCCAACATGTTGAGTTTGCCTTCCCCCCTCATGCTAGCAAAATTCTTTGCACCAAGTAGATATACTAGTTGTGCTTCCAAATACCCTTAAACCCAGTTCTGCCATGAGAGTCCACCATATCTACCTATGGATTGAGTAAGATCCTTCAAGTAAGTTGTTATCGGTGCAAGCAATAAAAATTGCTCTCTAAATATGTATGATTGATTAGTGTGGAGGAAATAAGCTTTATACGATCCTGTGATGTGGAAGAAATAAAAGCAACGGACTGCATAATAAAGGTTCATATCACAAGTGGCAATATAAAGTGACGTTCTTTCGCATTAAGATTTTTGTGCATCCAACCCTGAAAGCGCATGGAAACCTCTGCCTCCCTCTGCGAAGGGCCTATCTTTTACTTTTATCTTCTACCTTATGCAAGAGTCATGTTGATCTTCACCTTTCCTTTTTACATTTTATCCTTTGGCAAGCAAAGTGTGTTGGAAAGATCCTGATACATATATCTAATTGAATGTGGGTTAGCATGAACTATTATTGTTGACATTACCCTTGAGGTAAAAGGTTGAGAGGCGAAACTATAAGCCCCTATCTTTCTCTGTGTCCGATTAAAACTCCATAACCACAAGTATTGCGTGAGTGTTGGCAATTGTGAAAGACTAAATGATAGTTGAGTATGTGGACTTGCTGAAAAGCTCTAACATAGACTCTTTCCGATGTTATGATAAATTGCAATTGCCTCAATGACTGAGATTATAGTTTCTTAGTTTTCAACGAAGTTTCTGATTCATACTTTGCATTGTGAATAGATTATTACTTGAGCGTAAGAAATCATATGACAATATCCATATATGTTGCTGTTATAAGAATGATCATGATGCCCTCATGTCCGTACTTCATTTTATCGACACCTCTACCTCTAAACATGTGGACATATTTATCGTTATCGGCATCCGCTTGAGGACAAGCGAGGTCTAAGCTTGGGGGAGTTGTACATCCATTTTGCATCATGCTTTTATATCGATATTTATTGCAATATGGGCTGTTATTACACATTATGTCACAATACTTATGCCTATTCTCTCTTATTTTACAAGGTTTACATGAAGAGGGAGAATGCCGGCAGCTGGAATTCTGGGCTGGAAAAGAAGCAAATATTAGAGACATATTCTGCACAACTCCAAAAGTCCTGAAACTCCGCGGAAGTTATTTTTGGAAATAATAAAAAATATTGAGCGGAAGAAATACCAGAGGGGGCCCACACCCTGGCCACGAGGGTGGGGGCGCGCCCCCTGCCTCGTGGGCCCCCTGGTGGCCCTCCAGTGCCCATCTTCTGCTATATGAAGTCTTTCGTCCGAACAAAAATCATAAGCAAGCTTTCGGGACGAGCCTCCACCGCCACGAGGCGGAACCTTGGCGGAACCAATCTAGGGCTGTGGCGGAGCTGTTCTACCGGGGACACTTCCCTCTAGGAGGGGGAAATCATCGCCATCGTCGTCACCAACGCTCCTCTCCTCGGGAGGGGGCCAATCTCCATCAACATCTTCACCAGCACCATCTCCTCTCAAACCCTAGTTCATCTCTTGTATCCAATTCTTGTCTCTAAGTTTGGGATTGGTACTTGTAGGTTGCTAGTAGTGTTGATTACTGCTTGTAGTTGATGCTAGTTGGTTTATTTGGTGGAAGATCATATGTTCAGATCCTATATGCATATTAATACTCCTCTGATTATGAACATGAATATGCTTTGTGAGTAGTTACGTTTGTTCCTTAGGACATGGGAGAAGTCTTGCTATTAGTAGTCATGTGAATTTGGTATTCGTTCGATATTTTGGTAATAAATAGATGATGGGTTGCTAGAGTGACAGAAGCTTAAACCCTAGTTTATGCGTTGCATCATAAGGGGCTGATTTGGATCCATATGTTTCATGCTATGGTTAGGTTTACCTTAGTACTTCTTTTGTAGTTGCGGATGCTTGCAATAGGGGTTAATCATAAGTGGGATGCTTGTCCAAGTAAGGACAGCACCCAAGCACCGGTCCACCCACATATCAAATTATGAAAGTACCGAATGCGAATCATATGAAAGTGATGAAAACTAGCTTGACGATAATTCCCATGTGTCCTCGGGAGCGCTTTTCTCTATATAAGAGTTTGTCCAGGCTTGTCCTTTGCTACAAAAAGGATTGGGCCACCTTGCTGCACTTTATTTACTTTTGTTACTTGTTGCTCGTTACAAATTATCTCATCACAAAACTATCTATTACCTATAATTTCAGTGCTTGTAGAGAACACCTTGCTGAAAACCGCTTATCATTTCCTTCTGCTCCTCGTTGGGTTCGACACTCTTACTTATCGAAAGGACTACGATAGATCCCCTATAGTTGTGGGTCATCACAAAGCAGATTCATGTTCATAATCAGAGGAGTATTAATATGCATATAGGATCTGAACATATGATCTTCCACCAAATAAACCAACTAGCATCAACTACAAGGAGTAATCAACACTACTAGCAACCAACAGGTACCAATCTCAGACTTAGAGTCAAGAATTGGATACAAGAGATGAACTAGGGTTTGAGAGGAGATGGTGCTGGTGAAGATGTTGATGGAGATTGGCCCCCTCCCGATGTGAGGAGCGTTGGTGATGATGATGGCGATGATTTCCCCCTCCCAGAGGGAAGTGTCCCCGGCAGAACAGCTCCGCCGGAGCTCTAGATTGGTTCCGCCAAGGTTCCGCCTCGTGGCGGCGGAGTCTCATCCTGAAAACTTGCTTATGATTTTTTTCTCGGACGAAAGACTTCATATAGCAGAAGATGGGCACCGGAGGGCCACCAGGGGGCCCATGAGGCAGGGGGCGCGCCCAGGGGGTAGGGCGCGCCCCACACCCTCGTGGCCAGGGTGTGGCCCCCCTCTGGTATTTTCTTCGCTCAGTATTTTTTATTATTTCCAAAAATAACTTCCGTGGAGTTTCAGGTCTTTTGGAGTTGTGCAGAATAGGTCTCTAATATTTGCTCCTTTTCCAACCCAGGATTCCAGCTGCCGGCATTCTCCGTCTTCATGTATACCTTGTAAAATAAGAGAGAATAGGCATAAGTATTGTGACATAATGTGTAATAACAGCCCATAATGCGATAAATATCAATATAAAAGCATGATGCAAAATGGACGTATCAACGACGACGCTGTTTCTCCGTTCCGACCCAGCGATGTACACGAGCCCTGGCCGTACGTACGCGCGAGTAGGCGTTCGAGACCCCGCCCGTATGTATGTACGTGGCCGTATTTACTTTCTTGCACCCTGGCCGCTGTACGTCCGTGTACATGCTACGCGCGCGCCTCTACTACGACACGTGCGCACCTCTACATCGACCAGTATGTACGTACACGTTCGCGACCAGAATGACAACGCTACGTATGCTTCGACCAGGTGGGTCCCGACTATCAGGCACTTCCTTGCGTGTGAAGATGTAGCTGGTGGGTCCCAACAGTCAGGGGGGAACATTTTATTTTGCAAAATACGGTGGCCCATGCGGTGGGTCCCTGCTGTCAGGTGGAGGAATAATTATTTTGCGCGTAATAAGGAGGCACTTCCTTGCGGCCGCCATGGACCCAGCTGTCGGCCTCTCCACGTACAGTACTCTTCCGATGGAAGTCGTTCCTTGACCACGTTGGCCACGCCGCGCCGAGAGCACCAGGGCGGTGGACGACGGCGAGGCCTAGGAAGGGGACGACCCTGAGCTGGGGAAGACGCGGCAGTGGAAGCCCCCGCGGAGGGGAGTACGAGGGTTCACTGGTTCGGCTGCAGTGTGAGGCTGTCGTCGCCGCAGAATAACAGGGGGTGTGGGTGAGTAGAGGGATGGCCTCGCCAGCGGTGGGTGTAGTAGGGGGCGGTGAGGCATCCGCAGCATCACAGCCGACCACGGGAGGTAGGAGCACGCGGCACGTCCTGCGCTGGTTTGGGCGGCTCGAGCAAGAAGATCAGAGGTTGAAGAAGCACTACGGCCGTTGGATGGACATCGTACGGTCACTGGAGCTAGAATCGTTCATATTGACTAAGTTGACAAAGCCCTCCGTCCCCGTCAACTTAGTAGGCCCACAAGTCAACGTCCCACCAAGGTGGGTCCCAGCTAGCAGGGGGAGTATTCATTTTTTTCTACGTAATAAGGAGGCACTTCCGGTGGGTCCGAGCTGACAGCGGGGGGAACGTTTTTTCATGAAATACGGTGCCCCATCCGGTGGGTCCCAGCAGTCAGGGGGGAAACCTTTTTTTCGCAAAATACGGTGGCCCATCCGGTGGGTCCCTGATGTTAGGTGGAGGAATCATTATTTTCCGTGTAATAAGGAGGCACTTCCTTGCTGCTGCCGTGGACCCAGCTGTCAACCTCCCCACGTACAGTACTATTCCGATGGAAGTCGTTCCTTGACCACGTTGACCACGCCGCGTTCCGTTGCATGCATGCATCCACGAGCGTGGTGTGTCCCCACTGTCAGCCTCTCATGTACAGTCATCTTCCGATGACTCTCGGTTGTTGACCACGTTGACCACACCGTGCAGAGCGCACCAAAGGCCAGTGGACGACGGCGAGGCCCCAGACTGGAATGACCCGGAGATGGGGAAGACGGGGCAGTGGAGTCGCGGATGGAAAGGAGTGGGAAACTTGACTGGTTCGGGTGCGCGGCAGCACAACCGCGGTGCCGCCCACGGGAGACAGGAGCAAGAACAGAGGTTGAAGAAGGAGCACGGCTGTTGGATTAACATCCAACGGTCCAACTGCTAGAATCATTTGTTGATTAAGTTGACAAGGCCCTGCGTACACGTCCGCTTAGTAGGCCCACAAGTCAGCCACCAAATCTGACGGGTCCCAGCTGTCAATGGGAGGAATATTTTTTTTCGCATCATAAGGAGGCACTTCCTTCCATGCAAAGATACAGCTGGTGGGTCCCAGCTGTCAGGTGGAGGAAACATTTTTCAGCTTAATAAGGAGGAACTTTCCTTGCGTGCGACCATGGACCTTGTGGGTCCTGGCCGTCAGGCTCTCCAAGTACAGTCCTCTTCCGATGACTCTCGTTTGTTGACCACGCCGCACCGAGCGTAGCGAGGCGGTGGACGACGGCAAGGCCCCGGACGGGAAAGACTCGAAGATGGGAAGACGCGGCAGTGGAGTCGCATATTGAGTGGAGGAGAAGGGTTATAACTGGTTCTAGTGCGGCGTGGGCCTGCAGTCGGTGGAGAATAACAGGAGGTGTGGAGGGCTGGAGGGATAGCCTGGCCGGCGGTGGGGTAGCGCTTCGCAGCGATGCATGCTAAGCAGAGCCGCTAGCCGCCGGAGGCTGGACCAGGCGGTCCCGGTGACGCTGGAGGAAGAAGACAAGAGATTGAAGGTGCATGCCGACCAAGTTGACAACGCCCTGCGTAGGCTTCGACCTATTGGCCCACATGTCAGCCTGCAAAAATGTGGCATATATTTAACCCATGTTTTCTAGAATGTACAGTCCATTTGCTGGGCTGGGTGAACAAATAATTTCGCGTCAATGCGGCCCATTTATATTATCTAAGAAATTCCAGCCCATTTGCACTTCCTTCAAATACACAAATTAGCTGGGCTCGTTATATATATAATGTTATGTTAGAAGGAGCAATTATTATCAAAAATAAACCGGAGAGGCAATTTTTTATATACATAATTAACAAATTAGCGAGTTATTGCTCAAAATAAAAATGAGTGCATTATTATTACATTGGTCCTTAAAATCTTCGCAAGCTTTTGTACACAATCACCAGGATTTTCATTGCCCGTGAGTCAAAAACAACCAGGATTTTCCTTGCCAACTTCTGTTAAACATTTACTTTTATAAGTTAATAACACGTGAGATGTTTTTATAATGTATATATAAGTCTCTATAAAATATACGATAATAGTAATAATATAAATATATATAATGTGGTTAAAAAATACATTGGGCTACCGATCTTTAAGAAAAAGCCCATAGGCCGGTATGGACCTCAAAAAATAAGTTGAAACCACTGTCATCGTATGTCGTGGGCTACGCATGTTAAAATACAAAACCTAGGCCTAGCTGATACTTGTTCGCCCTCTGAAAAAAATGATACCAGATCCCCGAGCGAACTGGATTAAAGAGGGGGCCGGCAACACGACTGAAGAAGCACATCAAGAGCGATTTTTTTCTTCAGTGGATGGCTCTCGATGGTGTTTTCTTACTTGCCTCTGCACCATACAACTTGTATTTTTAGCCTCCCAGTCCGTGGTGGACCAGCAGCCCATTTGCTGGGCGGGCCAACCTACAGAAACCAGCACTCGATTTTTCATCAAGCCCCAAAAACAACGCAGTACTATGTTTGTTTTGAGGCCGAAAACATTACGGCAGGGGTTGAGCGGGGGAGGGGGCAAGACAGAGCAAAAAGATTAAAAAGAGTTGATGCGCCGTTGCTACCCTAACAAAGCAGGTGCAATTCTTCTCGGGAAGAAGGTGTGCCATTGATACCCACACGTCACATACCCCACAGTAGGCATACTAACAAGTTCACACACAAGCACAACAGAAAAGGTAAACATTCGTATCAAACTCAGGTTCACAGGACACGTTCATATTCATAGCCAACATTCACTATCAACAACTCAAAAGATTCATATATACACAAGTTCAGCATATCTATGGATCCAAATGATTTATAGATCACACAACAATATCCATAGATAATTCACAAAAAGATTCAGATATACACATGTTCAGTATGTTTATGCATCCAAATGATTGAGATCACAATAAATATGATCCATGGACGAACTTTAATTACCTAGGGTACAGACTGGTAAATGGTGTTCAGTCGGAGGTACTTCTTGCTAAAATTAATGCTTGTACGAGTAAACTTTCGAGTACATAAGAGGCATCACAGACAATCTGAACTTTGCTTGTAGGTTTATCCTCAAATAGTGGCGTCGTGCCGAGGGAGGTTTGAGCAACTTGGCCACTACTTTCATCCAACTAGTTTACTGGCTCATCTTGGTCCTGTAGCTCGCCAAAATTCTACATTGCAGACTGGTAAATGGTGTTCAGTTGGAGGTACTTCTTGCTAAAATTAATGCTTGTACGAGTAAACTTTCGAGTACATAAGAGGCTGCACAGACAATCTGAACTTTGCCTGTAGGTTTATCCTCAAATAGTGGCCTCGTGCCAAGGGAGGTTTGAGGAACTTGGCCACTACTTTCATCCAACTAGTTTACTAGCTCATCTTGGTCCTGTAGCTCGCCAAAATTCTACATTGCAGACGAGAAAGGAGGCAGTTGAGAAAATGAACCACCCAAAATTTTTGTGCAGTTCAACTGAAATGGAGCATCCCTGGAGTGTAGACTGATTAAGTGCCAGATGAATATACGCCTCAACCAACTTGTCTGGAATCTTTAGACTCCATGCCATACAGTTCGCTACCATATGTGTCGATAACCAAAAGGCACAAGTTGGGACCAAAGACTGGACTGCGTTTTTCTGGGCTATGCGCCAAGCAATATTTTTGGCGTTCACTCTCCTAATACTTGGAGTTTGACAATTGGTTGACGCTGGTTGATACTCGAATGAATATAGGCACTTCTTCTTGTCAACATCGATGCTTGTCTGAGTGAACTTTGGAGTACATAGCAGCAGCATAAGTACCTGTCCATCTGATCTTTTTGTGCAGTTTTATTGAAATCACCCGATGTAATGATTTGTCTGCGAGTTCAGGCTCCAAGTTACTCCTTTATGAAATCAGCAAATAGTAGCACAATACCAAATTACCAATACATATGACAAGCACAATAATCAGGATAAAGACCAGTACCAACCTGTGTGAGGTAGCATATCAATTACTATTTCCTTTGACTGGAAGCCGAGATAAGCCAAGCGACTGACAGCAAAGGAAGAATGCAAGCAGAGATTAGCGACAAACAGGAAAGGAAGGAAGCTGTCGAGGCAATGAAGCACCCAAAATTTTTGTGCAGTTCCACCAAAATCGAGCATCCCTGTTGGCACATATATTGAGAGAGTGAGATTACTGTAATAGTGGGACTAGTTGATGAAACATACACTAACAAATAGAAGCACCCTCATTATCTTAATGGGTAAAGTGAGCATTCCCTCCCGGCTCCACCACATGATTCACCTCCATAGACAAGCATACACCCGTACATGATTCAACATAGGGTGCTACTCAAGATTTGTTTAACTCCGACAGGAAAATTAGGCAGCAATAAATTAGTGGTACTTAAGTACTCCTAATTAATTAAGTGAGACAACAGAAGTGGAAGGGCTTCCTGGAGGATCGTCTCACATGTAAGGTAGTCGTTCCCGGAGCCCTTGAATGTCCTGGACTGAGGCCTCTGGCTTCAGCAAGATCGCCTTGGCACTGTTTACTCTTCTTCTTCTTCCTCTTCATGCTCTGTTTCTCATTCTCCTCACCAGTTGGTGAAACCAAGTACATGATTGGCCTTCTATTTCAGAATTGGTTTTGTCAGTGAGGGAGTACAAGTGTACTAGTAAAAAATAGCATTATTTTCTCATGGCAGTCGCAAAATAGAGATGAACACATGCATTAAATATCATTCTTACCTAAAGGAAGGTTATGGTGCCAATATGGATGATGAGGATTGGAACACAGATCTCCCTTTGTGCAGTTCCACCAAAATGAACCAACTATTGCATTCTGAAATTCCTGTTAAACAGCACAAAAGTCACTTCTTTTAAGAAGAGTTTTGTGCAGTGCACCAAAAGGTCACAACAGCAACCAGGTGAAATGGATATCCCTGTTTGCACAAAAAGCTACAGAGGAAACAGTCAGAGTCTCAAACAATTACAGGCAAAAACATTTGTCTAAACTTGTCATGGCTTATGACAGTGGCATGGCTTCATTTTTACCAGGGGCAATAGATTAAGAACAGCTGAATATTTGGTATAAGGGCATGGGACAGTGGGTGCACCAGCAGTCCAACACCATGTACCTAAACAGGGGCATAAGGTGGTGATTCATAGTTTCTTGCCCCGAGAAACAAACATCCAAGAAACATATCTGGGTTGGTCCCATTTTTGTTCACTCTAGCCACCTACTCCTAGTGTGGATAGCAAATCTAGTCCTGGTCATACCACTGTGTACATCGTTACCCCTATATTTCCCTTTTCGACCAAGAGACCGGTTGGATGACCAGTTTGTACTACATTCACCCCCTTTCCTTCCTGTTTGTACCAAGTCCGATGTACTACATACTAAATTCCCCCACCCCCACTTTATTTCTTGATTGAACCAGGTACAAGATTCGACTCCATGAAGTAGCTTTACCTCTAACAATAGAAGAAAAAAATAGGTGACGTTGGACCATCCGATCGAGAGGGGCTGAGAGGTAGAAAATGATGCACATGCAGCGGCTTAGCGAGCTGGGGAAGTAGAGCTAAGGCGGTTTCGAAGGAAGATATACCTGAAGGTCCTCGGGATGTGGATAGGTAGGCGGCGGGAGGCTGGATCCGCCCACACTAGGGCAACGATGAAGGGATCGGAGGACCTCCCGCGCCGGCGCTCGGCCAGAGATAATGGTGCGGCCGGCAGTGGGTCTCCTCCCTCACTGTCGACGATGGCCTAAACACTGCCCCTCCCCCCTTCACCGGCGGAGGGGGATACGTCCGGATCTGTAACCAGCGGTGAGGATAGAAAGACAGTGTTTTTTGAAGGGAGAAAGACAGTGTTACCACCCCTATCTGGTTTAGATCTGGAGAGGATGAGACTGTGTGAATAAAGCAACCCTAGCAAGCAAGTGCGGAGGCTCCAGCCTATATATACGTTGTGGGGTAGTTTTTCTTTTTCACTCCATCAAAACAATCGTTTAAAATTGTGTACTACGTGCCAGGTCGCCGTTTTTTTAGTTGTTGATTGGTTTTTGAGATAGCTACCCGCTTGTTCCAAGTGGTGTTACGGTGTGCCAGGTCGCACTTTGTATCGTTCAAGTCTGGTACAAGTCCCTCCATTAAATGAACAACCACCCCCTCGTAAAAATTGTGAACAAGCCCACAGCTAAAATTATCGAAAACGTGGGTTGCCCCAACATGCATTATTATTTATATTGTCTACTCCCTCCGTTCCTAAATATAAGTCTGTTTTATTAGCCACACCTAAGACAAGAATTTTTTTATTAGCAGTGAACCTCACATGTCATTGACACAAAAAGTGTGGCAAGATTCCCTTAGGTAAGCCAAAGTGTGTCTAACAATTTGAGCAACTCAAGTTAGGCAAGTGTGGCAAGTGTGGGAAAAATAATGTGGCAACATAAGACAAACATAGTCACAATCCAAACAGCCCCGTAATTTTTTGTGACATGCATGAAAATTTGGTTAGTTAAATTTATAGTCAAAATTTGGCAAGGTGCATCAAATCAACACATGCAAGTATCAAAAGGGAAGTCACGGCATGCATGCATGTGTTGTACTCCCTCCATTTCCAAATATAAGTCTTTTTAGAGATTGCAACAAGTGACTACATACGAAGCAAAATATGTCTACATACACCCGTATGTAGTAGTCCATTTGAAATGTGTAAAAAGACTTATATCGAGTGCAGTGCTTCGATGTGTCGTGTCAACTCGTACAAGACTGAGAAGTTTGATTACTACAATGCCCTCTCCCTCGTGAACTGAGCTCCGATGCCTTAACTGCACCTGCCTTTGGCTGCATGACAGGTGGGCCAACCACCTGTTGGGCCCACCTGTCATAGACGGAAAGGCAGGAGCAGTAAGTCAATGAAGCTGCGTACCTCCCTCGCGCATGAGCGTGGTGGCTGACAGGACTAGTAGGAGCTTTCGCTACACGCTTCTTGATGGCAGCGAACTTGCGGATGGAGTTGACCGTCATGTCATCCATGCGAAAGGCAAAGCCGGCGTCGGCGAGGGCTACGATGCCGGCGGTCACCAGCACCGTCTGGAAACACTGCGTGGTGCGAGGCCGCAGGCCGGCGCCTTGGATGATTTGGCACAGCCGACTGCCGCTCGCGACCATCGCCTCCATAGGTGCTTCTGGCTTCTGGTCACTTCGTCTTGGATTGGAGTGAGCTGTGTTGCATAGAGACTAATCAGAGACTAAGAAGTAGATGGATTGGAGTGGTGGGGCGCCTTTATATGAGAATCCAAACTCTGTTGCATTCACATCGTGCTAGCTCTATTCTGCTTCTCCAATTAATTCCCACTGCATGTAGAGTAATTTGAGGATGCATCTGTTGGGGAACGTAGTAATTTCAAAAAAATTCCTGCGCACACACAGGATCATGGTGATGCATAGCAACGAGAGGGGAGAGTGTGTCCACGTACCCTCATAGACCGAAAGCGAAAGCGTTAGCACAACACGGTAGATGTAGTCATACGTCTTGACGATCCAACCGATCAAGTACCGAACGTACGGCACCTCCGAGTTCAGCACACGTTCAGCTCAATGACGTCCCTCGAACTCCGATCCAGCCGAGCTTTGAGGGAGAGTTCCGTCAGCACGACGGCGTGGTGATGGTGATGATGATGCTACCCACGCAGGGCTTCGCCTAAGCACCACTACGATATTATCGAGGTGGAATATGGTGGAGGGGGCACCGCACATGGCTAAGAGATCAAGAGATCAATTGTTTTCTCTATGTGGTGCCCCCTCCTCCGTATATAAAGGGGGGAAGGAGGAGAGGGCCAGCCAAGGGGAGGAGGCGCGCCCAAGGGGGGCAATCCTACTCCAAGTAGGATTCCCCCCTCTTTCCTAGTCCAAGTAGGAGAGGGGAAGGAAGGGGAGGAGAAGAAGAAGGAAAGGGGGGCCGGCCCCCTAGTCCAATTCGGTTTGGGCTAGGGGGCCACGCGCCCCTAGCTGGCCGCCTCTCCTCTTCCACCACTTGGGCCCATGAGGCCCAATAACCCCCCGGGAGGTTCTGGTAACCCCCGGTTTCTCCGGTATTTATCCGATAACCCCCGGAACTCATCCGGTGTCCGAATATAACATTCCAATATATCAATCTTTATGTCTCGACCATTTCGAGACTTCTCGTCATGTCCGTGATCATATCCGGGACTCCGAACTACCTTCGGTACATCAAAACACAAAACTCATAATACCGATCATCATCTAACTTTAAGCGTGCGGACCCTACGGGTTCGAGAACTATATAGACATGACCGAGACTCATCTCCGGTCAATAACCAATAGCGGAACCTGGATGCTCATATTGGCTCCTACATATTCTACGAAGATCTTTATTGGTCAAACCGCATAACAACATACGTTGTTCCCTTTGTCATCGATATGTTACTTTCCCGAGATTCGATCGTCGGTATCTCAATACCTAGTTCAATCTCGTTGCCGGCAAGTCTCTTTACTCGTTCCATAATACATCATCTCACAACTAACTCATCCGTCACAGTGCTTGCAAGGCTTATAGTGATGTGCATTACCGAGAGGGCCCAGAGATACCTCTCCGACTATCCGAGTGACAAATCCTAATATCGAAATATGCCAACCCAACAAGTACCTTCGGAGACACCTGTAGAGCACCTTTATAATCACCCAGTTACATTGTGATGTTTGGTAGCACACAAAGTGTTCCTCCGGTAAACGGGAGTTGCATAATCTCATAGTCATAGGAACATGTATAAGTCCTGAAGAAAGCAATAGCAACAAACTAAACGATCAAGTGCTAAGCTAACGGAATGGGTCAAGTCAATCACATCATTCTCCTAATGATGTGATCCCGTTAATCAAATGACAACTCATGTCTATGGTCAGGAAACATAACCATCTTTGATTAACGAGCTAGTCAAGTAGAGGCATACTAGTGACATTCTGTTTGTCTATGTATTCACACATGTATCATGTTTCTGGTTTAATACAATTCTATCATGAATAATAAACATTTATCATGATATAAGGAAATAAATAATAACTTTATTATTGCCTCTAGGGCATATTTCCTTCAGTCTCCCACTTGCACTAGAGTCAATAATCTAGATTACACAGTAATGATTCTAACACCCATGGAGCCTTGGTGCTGATCATGTTTTGCTCGTGGAAGAGGCTTAGTTAACGGGTCTGCAACATTCACATCCGTATGTATCTTGTAAATCTCTATGTCTCCCACCTGGACTTGGTCCCGGATGGAGTTGAAGCGTCTCTTAATGTGCTTGGTTCTCTTGTGAAATCTGGATTCCTTTGCCAAGGCAATTGCACCAGTATTGTCACAAAAGATTTTCATTGGACCCGATGCACTAGGTATGACACCTAGATCGAATATGAACTCCTTCATCCAGACTCCTTCATTTGCTGCTTCCGAAGCAGCTATGTACTCCGCTTCACACGTAGATCCCGCCATGATGCTTTGTTTAGAACTGCACCAACTGACAGCTCCACCGTTCAATATAAACACGTATCCAGTTTGCGATTTAGAATCGTCCGGATCAGTGTCAAAGCTTGCATCAACGTAACCATTTACGATGAGCTCTTTGTCACCTCCATAAACGAGAAACATATCCTTAGTCCTTTTCAGGTATTTTAGGATGTTCTTGACCGCTGTCCAGTGATCCACTCCAGGATTACTTTGGTACCTCCCTGCTAAACTAATAGCAAGGCACACATCAGGTCTGGTACACATCATTGCATACATGATAGAGCCTATGGCTGAGGCATAGGGAACATCTTTCATTTTCTTTCTATCTTCTGCAGTGGTCGGGCATTGAGTCTTACTCAACTTCACACCTTGTAACACAGGCAAGAACCCTTTATTTGCTTGATCCATTTTGAACTTCTTCAAAACTTTGTCAAGGTATGTGCTTTGTGAAAGTCCAATTAAGCGGCTTGATCTATCTCTATAGATCTTGATGCCCAATATGTATGCAGCTTCACCGAGGTCCTTCATTGAAAAACTCTTATTCAAGTATCCTTTTATGCTATCCAGAAATTCTATATCATTTCCAATCAACAATATGTCATCCACATATAAGATTAGAAATGCTACAGAGCTCCCACCCACTTTCTTGTAAATATAGGCTTCTCCAAAAGTCTGTATAAAACCATATGCTTTGATCACACTATCAAAACGTTTATTCCAACTCCGAGAGGCTTGCACCAGTCCATAAATTGATTGCTGGAGCTTGCACACTTTGTTAGCTCCCTTTGGATCGACAAAACCTTCCGGTTGCATCATATACAACTCTTCTTCCAGAAATCCATTCAGGAATGCAGTTTTGACATCCATTTGCCAAAATTCATAATCACAAAATGCGGCAATCGCAAACATGATTTGGATGGACTTAAGCATCGCTACGGGTGAGAAGGTCTCATCGTAGTCAATCCCTTGAACTTGTCGAAAACCTTTTGCAACAAGTCGAGCTTTATAGACAGTAACATTACCGTCTGCGTCTGCCTTCTTCTTGAAGATCCATTTATTCTCAATTGCTTCCGATCATCGGGCAAGTCAACCAAAGTCCACACTTTGTTCTCATACATGGATCCTATCTTAGATTTCATGGCCTCAAGCCATTTTGCGGAATCTGGGCTCACCATCGCTTCTTCATAGTTCGTAGGTTCGTCATGGTATAGTAACATGACCTCCAGCACAGGATTACCGTACCACTCTGGTGCAGATCTCAGTCTGGTTGACCTACGAGGTTCGGTAGTAACTTGATCTGAAGCTTCATGATCTTCATCATTAGCTTGCTCACTAATTGGTGTAGGAGTCACAAGAATCGGTTTCTGCGACGAACTACTTTCCAATAAGGGAGCAGGTACAGTTAACTCATCAAGTTCTACTTTCCTCCCACTCACTTCTTTCGAAAGAAACTCTTTCTCTGGAAAGGATCCATTCTTGGCAACAAATATCTTGCCTTCGGATCTGTGATAGAAGGTGTACCTGCTACCTCTTGAGCACTGCGTTGGTTTTCCCTTGAAGAGGAAAGGGTGATGCAGCAAAGTAGCGTAAGTATTTCCCTCAGTTTTTGAGAACCAAGGTATCAATCCAGTAGGAGGCTATGCGTGAGTCCCTCGCACCTACACAAAACAAATAAATCCTCGCAACCAACGCGATAAGGGGTTGTGAATCCCTACACGGTCACTTACGAGAGTGAGATCTGATAGATATGATAGGATAATATTTTTGGTATTTTTATGATAAAGATGCAAAGTAAAATAAAAGCAAAGTAAAAAGCAAAGGAAATAACTAAGTATTGGAAGATTAATATGATGAAGATAGACCCGGGGGCCATAGGTTTCACTAGTGGCTTCTCTGAAGAGCATAAGTATTTTACGGTGGGTGAACAAATTACTGTTGAGCAATTGACATAATTGAGCATAGTTATGAGAATATCTAGGTATGATCATGTATATAGGCATCATGTCCGAGACAAGTAGACCGACTCCTGCCTGCATCTACTACTATTACTCCACTCATCGACCGCTATCCAGCATGCATCTAGAGTATTAAGTTCATAAAAACAGAGTAACGCCTTAAGCAAGATGACATGATGTAGAGGGATAAATTCATGCAATATGATAAAAACCCCATCTTGTTATCCTCGATGGCAACAATACAATACGTGCCTTGTTGCCCCTACTGTCACTGGGAAAGGACACCGCAAGATTGAACCCAAAGCTAAGCACTTCTCCCATTGCAAGAAAGATCAATCTAGTAGGCCAAACCAAACTGATAATTCGTAGAGACTTGCAAATATAACCAATCATACATAAAAGAATTCAGAAGATTCAAATATTGTTCATAGATAAACTTGATCATAAACCCACAATTCATCCATCTCAACAAACACACCGCAAAAGAAGATTACATCGAATAGATCTCCACGAGAGAGGGGGAGAACATTGTATTGAGATCCAAAAAGAGAGAAGAAGCCATCTAGCTAATAACTATGGACCCAAAGGTCTGAGGTAAACTACTCACACTTCATCGGAGAGGCTATGGTGTTGATGTAGAAGCCCTCCGTGATCGATGCCCCCTCCAGCGGAGCTCCGGAACAGGCCCCAAGATGGGATCTCGTGGGTACAGAAGGTTGCGGGGGTGGAATTAGGTTTTTGGCTCCGTATCTGATCGTTTGGGGGTACGTAGGTATATATAGGAGGAAGGAGTACGTCGGTGGAGCAACAGGGGGCCCACGAGGGTGGAGGGCGCGCCTGGGGTGGGGGTAGGCGCGCCCCCTACCTCGTGGCCTCCTCCTTTATTTCTTGACGTAGGGTCCAAGTCTCCTCGATCTTGTTCGTTCCAAAAATCGCGTTCCCGAAGGTTTCATTCCGTTTGGACTCCGTTTGATATTCTTTTTCTGCGAAACTCTGAAATAGGCAAAAACAGCAATTCTGGGCTGGGCCTCCGGTTAATAGGTTAGTCCCAAAAATAATATAAAAGTGAATAATAAAGCCCAATAATGTCCAAAACAGAAGATAATATAGCATGGAGCAATCAAAAATTATAGATACGTTGGAGACGTATCAAGCATCCCCAAGCTTAATTCCTGCTCGTCCTCGAGTAGGTAAATGATAAAAACAGAACTTTTGATGCGGAGTGCTACTTGGCATAATTTCAATGTAACTCTTCTCATTGTGGCATGAATGTTCAGATTTGATATGATTCAAGATAAAAGTTTAATGTTGACATAAAAACAATAATATTTCAAGAACACTAACTAAGCAATTATGTCTTATCAAAGTAACATAGCCAAAGCAAGTTATCCCTACAAAATCATATAGTCTGGCTATGCTCCATCTTCCCCACACAAAATATTCATATCATGTACGACCCCGGTTTTAGCCAAGCAATTGGTTCATACTTTTAACGCGCTTCAGCCTTTTCAACTCTTACGCAATACATGAGCGCAAGCCATGGATATAGCACTATGGTGGAATAAGGTATAATGGTAGGGGTTATGTGGGAAGACAAAACAGGAAAAAAGTCTCACGTCAATGAGGCTAATCAACCGGCTATGGAAATGCCCATCAATTGATGTTAATGCGAGGAGTAGGGATTGCCATGCAACGAATGCACTAGAGCTATAAGTGTATGAAAGCTCAAAAAGTAACTAAGTGGGTGTGCATCCAACTTGCTTGCTCACGAAGACCTCGGGCATTTTGAGGAAGCCCATCATTGGAATATACCAGCCAAGTTCTATAATGAAATTTCCCACTAGTATATGAAAGTGACAAAATGAGAGACTCTCTATCATGAAGATCACGGTGCTACTTTGAAGCACAAGTGTGGTAAAAGGATAGTAACATTGTCCCTTCTCTCTTTTTCTCTCATTTTTTTGGGTCTTTTCTCTTTTTTTATGGCCTCTTTTTTTTTAGTCCGGAGTCTCATCCCGACTTGTGGGGGAATCATAGTCTCCATCATCCTTTTCTCACTTGGGACAATGCTCTAATAATGATGATCATCACACTTTTATTTACTTACAACTCATGAATTACAACTCTATACTTAGAACAAAATATGACTCTATATGAATGCCTCCGGCGGTGTATCGGGATATGAAATGAATCAAGAGCGACATGTATGAAAGAATTATGAATGGTGGCTTTGCCACAAATACAATGTCAACTACATGATCATGCAAAGCAATATGACAATGATGGAGTATGTCATGATAAATGAAACGGTGGAAAGTTGCATGGCAATATATCTCAGAATGGCTATGGAAATGCCATGATAGGTAGGTATGGTGGCTGTTTTGAGGAAGATATAAGGAGGTTTATGTGTGATAGAGCGTATCATATCACGGGGTTTGGATGCACCGGCGAAGTTTGCACCAACTCTCAAGGTGAGAAAGGGCAATGCGCGGTACCGAAGAGGCTAAAAAATTGCGGAAAGATAAGTGTGCGTATAATCCATGGACTCACATTAGTCATAAAGAACTCATATACTTATTGCAAAAATTTATTAGCCTTCGAAGCAAAGTACTACTATGCATGCTCCTAGGGGAAGGGTTGGTAGGAGTTAACCATCGCGCGATCCCGACCGCCACACAAAGGAAGACAATCAACAAATACTTCATGCTCTTACTTTGTTACATAACGGTTCACCATACGTGCATGCTACGGGAATCACAAACTCCAACACATGTATTTTTCAATTCCCCAATTACTCAACTAGCACAACTATGATATTACCACCTTTATATCTCAAAACAATTATCAAGCATCAATTTTCTCATGATATTAATTAAAGAAAATTGCCATGCTATTTTAAGACTCTCAAAATAATATAAGTGAAGCATGAGAGATCAATAGTTTCTATAAAACAAATCCACCACCGTGCTCTAAAAGATATAAGTGAAGCACTAGAGCAAAACTATATAGCTCAAAAGATATAAGTGAAGCACATAGAGTATTCTAATAATTTCCGAATCATGTGTGTCTCTCTCAAAAGGTGTGTACAGAAAAGATGATTGTGGTAAACTAAAAAGCAAAGACTCAAATCACAAGACGCTCCAAGCAAAACACATATCATGTGGTGAATAAAAATATAGCTCCAAGTAAAGTTACCGATGGAAGTAGACGAAAGAGGGGATGTCTTCCGGGGCATCCCCACGCTTTGGCTTTATGGTGTCCTTAGATTATCTTGGGGGTGCCATGGGCATCCCCAAGCTTAGGCTCTTGCCACTCCTTGTTCCATAATCCATCAAATCTTTCACCCAAAACTTGAAAACTTCACAACACAAAACTCAGCAGAAAATCTCGTGAGCTCCGTTAGCGAAAGAAAACAAAAGACCACTTCAAGGTACTGTAATGAACTCATTCTTTATTTATATTGGTGTTAAACCTACTGTATTCCAACTTCTCTATGGTTTATAAACTCTTTTACTAGCCATAGATTCATCAAAATAAGCAAACAACACACGAAAAACAGAATCTGTCAAAAACAGAACAGTCTGTAGTAATCTGTAACTAACGCAAACTTCTGGAACTCCAAAAACTCAGCCAAAATAGGAAGACCTAGGCAATTTGTTTATTGATTAGCAGAAATTGGAATCAATATTTTATCACGTTCTGGTGATTTTTAACAATTATTTTCGTGAACAGAAAGTTTCTGGAAATTTTGCAAGATCAAATAACTATCATCCAAGAAGATCCTATAGGTTTAACTTGACACACACACTAATTAAAACATAAAAACACATCTAACCAGAGGCTAGAACAAATATTTATTCCTAAAAAGAAGCAAAAAAGCCAAAAAAAATTGGGTTGCCTCCCAACAAGCGCTATCGTTTAACACCCCTTGCTAGGCATAAAAGCAAGGATAGATCTAGGTATTGCCATCTTTGGTAGGCAATCCATAAGTGGCTCTCATGATAGATTCATATGGTAATTTTATTTTCTTCCTAGGTAAGTGTTCCATGCCTTTCTTTAATGGAAATTGGAATCTAATATTCCCTTCCTTCATATCAATAATTGCACCAATCGTTCTAAGGAAAGGTCTACCAAGAATAATAGGACATGAAGGATTGCAGTCTATATCAAGAACGATAAAATCTACGGGCACATAGTTCCTATTTGCAACAATAAGAACATCATTAATTCTTCCCATAGGTTTCTTAATAGTGGAATCCGCAAGGTGCAATTTTAGAGAGCAATCATCAAAATCACGGAAACCTAGCAAATCGCACAAAGTTTTGGGAATAGTGGAAACACTAGCACCCAAATCACATAAAGCATAGAACTCATGATCCTTAATCTTAATTTTAATAGTAGGTTCCCACTCATCATAAAGTTTTCTAGGGATAGAAACGTCCAACTCAAGCTTTTCTTCATAAGATTGCATCAAAGCATCAACGATATGTTTGGTAAAGGCTTTATTTTGACTATAAGCATGAGGAGAATTTAGCACGGATTGTAACAAGGAAATACAATCTATCAAAGAGCAATTATCATAATTAAATTCCTTGAAATCCAAAATAGTGGGTTTATCAACATCTAACGTTTTGATCTCTTCAATCCCACTTTTATCAAATATAGCATCAAGATCTAAAAACTCTGAATTTTTGGAACGCCTTCTAGGTAAAGGTGGATCATATTCAGTCCCATCATTATCAAGATTCATATTGCAAAACAAAGATTTAATAGGGGACACATCAATAACTTTTAGATCTTCATCTTTATTTTCATAGAAATCCGGTTTAGCGGCCATCTTATTAACTAAGGTAGCTTGCTTATCCGATATTTCAGCTATCAACTTCTCAAGACGAGCAATTTGGGATCTCAAACCATCAAATTCTTTAGACATATCATCGAGCTCTTTATTCATATAACTCATAAAGCCTTTTTGTTTTTTAAGCTCGTTCCTGAAGAAACTATTATGCTCAAATTGCAAAACCGTAAAACTGCTGACGTTGCTTTCGATCTCTTCTAACCTTTTAAGGTGAAGATCATCAAATCTAGGTAGAGCCATCGTGACAAACAAGCAATCCAACACACGAGCAAACAAAAAGCAAGCGAAAAAGAGGCGAACGAAAAAGACAGGGCGAATAAAACAGCAAGGGTGAAGTGGGGGAGAGGAAAACGAGAGGCAAATGGCAAATAATGTAATGCGGGAGATAAGGGTTGTGATGTGTACTTGGTATGTTGACTTTTGCATAGACCTCCCCGGCAATGGCGCCAGAAATCCTTCTTGCTACCTCTTGAGCGATGCGTTGGTTTTCCCTTGAAGAGGAAAGGGTGATGCAGCAAAGTAGCGTAAGTATTTCCCTCAGTTTTTGAGAACCAAGGTATCAATCCAGTAGGAGGCTACGCGCGAGTCCCTCGCACCTACACAAAACAAATAAATCCTCGCAACCAACGCGACAAGGGGTTGTCAATCCCTACACGGTCACTTACGAGAGTGAGATCTGATAGATATGATAGGATAATATTTTTGGTATTTTTATGATAAAGATGCAAAGTAAAATAAAAGCAAAGTAAAAAGCAAAGGAAATAACTAAGTATTGGAAGATTAATATGATGAAGATAGACCCGGGGGCCATAGGTTTCACTAGTGGCTTCTCTCAAGAGCGTAAGTATTTTACGGTGGGTGAACAAATTACTGTTGAGCAATTGACAGAATTGAGCATAGTTATGAGAATATCTCGATATGATCATGTATATAGGCATCACGTCCGAGACAAGTAGAACGACTCCTGCCTGCATCTACTACTATTACTCCACTCATCGACCGCTATCCAGCATGCATCTAGAGTATTAAGTTCATAAAAACAGAGTAACGCCTTAAGCAAGATGACATGATGTAGAGGGATAAATTCATGCAATATGATAAAAACCCCATCTTGTTATCCTCGATGGCAACAATACAATACGTGCCTTGCTGCCCCTACTGTCACTGGGAAAGGACACCGCAAGATTGAACCCAAAGCTAAGCACTTCTCCCATTGCAAGAATGATCAATCTAGTAGGCCAAACCAAATTGATAATTCGAAGAGACTTGCAAAGATAACCAATCATACATAAAAGAATTCAGAAGATTCAAATATTGTTCATAGATAAGCTTGATCATAAACCCACAATTCATCGGTCTCAATAAACACACCGCAAAAGAAGATTACATCGAATAGATCTCCACGAGAGAGGGGGAGAACATTGTATTGAGATTCAAAAAGAGAGAAGAAGCCATCTAGCTAATAACTATGGACCCGAAGGTCTGAGGTAAACTACTCACACTTCATCGGAGAGGCTATGGTGTTGATGTAGAAGCCCTCCGTGATCGATGCCCCCTCCGGCGGAGCTCCGGAACACGCCCCAAGATGGGATCTCGTGGGTACAGAAGGTTGCGGTGGTGGAATTAGGTTTTTGGCTTCGTATCTGATCGTTTGGGGGTACGTAGGTATATATAGGAGGAAGGAGTACGTCGGTGGAGCAACAGGGGGCCCACGAGGGTGGAGGGCGCGCATGGGGGGTGGGGTAGGCGTGCCCCCTACCTCGTGGCCTCCTCCTTTATTTCTTGACATAGGGTCCAAGTCTCCTAGATCTTGTTCATTCCAAAAATCACGTTCCTGAAGGTTTCATTCCGTTTGGACTCCGTTTGATATTCTTTTTCTACGGAACTCTGAAATAGGCAAAAAATAGCAATTCTCGGCTGGGCCTCCGGTTAATAGGTTAGTCCCTAAAATAATATAAAAGTGAATAATAAAGCCCAATAATGTCCAAAAAAGAAGATAATATGGCATGGAGCAAACAAAAATTATAGATACGTTGGAGACGTATCAGTACCCAATAGTTTCCTTTGGGTATCCTATGAAGACACATTTCTCTGATTTGGTTTCGAGCTTATCAGGTTGAAGCTTTTTCACATAAGCATCGCAGCCCCAAACTTTAAGAAACAACAACTTTGTTTTCTTGGCAAACCACAGTTCATAAGGCATCGTCTCAACGGATTTCGATGGTGCCCTATTTAACGTGAATGCGGTTGTCTCTAAAGCATAACCCCAAAACGATAGCGGTAAATCAGTAAGAGACATCATAGATCGCACCATATCTAGTAAAGTACGATTACGACGTTCGGACAAACCATTACGCTGTGGTGTTCCAGGTGGCGTGAGTTGCGAAACTATTCCGCATTGTTTCAAGTGTAGACCAAACTCGTAACTCAAATATTCTCCTCCACGATCAGATCGTAGAAACTTTATTTTCTTGTTACGATGATTTTCAACTTCACTCTGAAATTCTTTGAACTTTTCAAATGTTTCAGACTTATGTTTCATTAAGTAGATATACCCATATCTGATTAAATCATCTGTGAAGGTGAGAAAATAATGATACCCGCCGCGAGCCTCAACATTCATTGGACCACATACATCAGTATGTATGATCTCCAACAAATCAGCTACTCGCTCCATAGTTCCGGAGAACGGCGTTTTAGTCATCTTGCCCATGAGGCATGGTTCGCAAGTACCAAGTGATTCATAATCAAGTGATTCCAAAAGTCCATCAGTATGGAGTTTCTTCATGCGCTTTACACCAATATGACCCAAACGGCAGTGCCACAAATAAGTTGCACTATCATTATCAACTCTGCATCTTTTGGCTTCAACATTATGAATAGGGATAATTAGATTTATGCCCCTAGTTGTGTCCCACTCATCTGTTTTACCCCTAATTCCCAAAAGTCACCGGTTCTGTCCAAGTCACTTTGATCGTCTTATGCTTTTGCCCTTTGACCGTTTGACCGTCAGTTTGAAAACTTCATAACTAATTCATACAATATCAAAAAAATGCAAATAAGATACCAAAATGTTCAAAAAAATATCACCTATATGTCAGTGTCATTTGCATTCATGAAAAAAGTGTTGGAAAGTGCACATCCGAGTTTTAGCTCTTTTGATACCACCATGAATAGTAAACTCTAAAAAAATTCAAAAAAATCAAAAAAAAATATGGTGGAAAGAACTACAAGTGTTCTAAGTGCTTGCCAAGTTTCATTAGGGAACGACATTCGTGGAAGTCGTGGCAAAAAATAATCTATTTTGGAGTGCTGATTTTTTTTGCCGCGGCACCCACGAATGTTATTCCCTGATGAAACTTGGCACGCACTTAAAACATTTGTCATTCTTTGCCACCAAATTATTTTTGAAATTTTTTGAATTTTTTTAGATTTTACTATTCATGGTGGTAGCATAAGAGCTAAAACTTGGATGGGCACTTTCCAACACTTTTTTCATGAATGCAAATGACACTGACATATAGGTGATGTTTTTCTGAACATTTTGGTATCTTATTTGCATTTTTCTGATTTAGTATGAATTAGTTATGAAGTTTTCAAACTGAAGGTCAAACGGTCAAAGGGCAAAAGCATAAGAGGAGCAAAGTGATTTGGACAGAACCGGTGACTTTTGGGAATTAGGGGTAAAACAGACGAGTGGGACACAACTAGGGGCATAAATCTAATTATCCCTTATGAATATGTGTATCACTACTTTCGAGATTCAACAAGAATAGACCACTCTTCAAGGGTGCATGGCCATAAAAGATATTACTCATATAAATAGAACAACCATTATTCTCAGATTTAAATGAATAACCGTCTCGCATCAAACAAGATCCAGATATAATGTTCATGCTCAACGCTGGCACCAAATAACAATTATTTAGGTCTAAAACTAATCCCGAAGGTAGATGTAGAGGTAGCGTGCCGACGACGATCACATCGACTTTGGAACCATTTCCCACGCGCATCGTCACCTCGTCCTTAGCCAGTCTTCGCTTAATCCGTAGTCCCTGTTTCGAGTTGCAAATATTAGCAACAGAACCAGTATCAAATACCCAGGTGCTACTGCGAGCTCTGGTAAGGTACACATTAATAATATGTATATCACATATACCTTTGTTCACCTTGCCATCCTTCTTATCCACCAAATACTTGGGGCAGTTCCGCTTCCAGTGACCAGTCTGCTTGCAGTAGAAGCACTCAGTCTCAGGCTTAGGTCCAGACTTGGGTTTCTTCTCTTGAGCAGCAACTTGTTTGTTGTTCTTCTTGAAGTTCCCCTTCTTCTTCCCTTTGCCCTTTTTCTTGAAACTGGTGGTCTTATTGAGCATCAACACTTGATGCTCCTTCTTGATTTCTACCTCCGCAACCTTTAGCATTGCCAAGAGCTCGGGAATTGTCTTAGCCACCCCTTGCATATTATAGTTCATCACGAAGCTCTTGTTGCTTGGTGGCAGTGATTGAAGAATTCTGTCAATGACACTATCATCTAGAAGATTAACTCCCAGTTGAATCAAGTGATTGTTATACCCAGACATTTTGAGTATATGTTCACTGACAGAACTATTCTCCTCCATCTTACAGCTATAGAACTTATTGGAGACTTCATATCTCTCAATACGGGCATTTGCTTGAAATATTAACTTCAACTCCTGGAACACCTCATATGCTCCATGACGTTCAAAACGTCATTGAAGTCCCGGTTCTAAGCCGTAAAGCATGTCACACTAAACTATCGAGTAGTCATCAACACGTGACTGCCAGACATTCACAATGTCTGCAGTTGCTGGCGCAGGTGGTACACCTAGCGGTGCTTCCAGGACGTAATTCTTCTGTGCAACAATGAGGATAATCCTCAAGTTACGGACCCAGTCCGTGTAATTGCTACCATCATCTTTCAACTTTGCTTTCTCAAGGAACGCATTAAAATTCAACGGAACAACAGCGCGGGCCATCTATCTACAATTAACATAGACAAGCAAAATACTATCAGGTACTAAGTTCATGATAAATTTAAGTTCAATTAATCATATTATTTAAGAACTCCCACTTAGATAGACATCCCTCTAATCATCTAAGTGATCACGTGATCCAAATCAACTAAACCATGTCCGATCATCACGTGAGATGGAGTAGTTTTCAATGGTGAACATCACTATGTTGATCATATCTACTATATGGTTCACGCTCGACCTTTCAGTCTTAGTGTTCCGAGGCCATATCTGCATATGCTAGGCTCGTCAAGTTTAACCCAAGTATTCTGCGTGTGCAAAACTGGCTTACACCCGTTGTAGATGAACGTAGAGCTTATCACACCCGATCATCACGTGGTGTCTCGGCACGACGAACTTTGGCAACGGTGCATACTCAGGGAGAACACTTTTATCTTGAAATTTAGTGAGAGATCATCTTATAATGCTACCGTCAATCAAAGCAGAATAAGATGCATAAAGGATAAACATCACATGCAATCAATATAAGTGATATGATATGGCCATCATCATCTTGTGCTTGTGATCTCCATCTCTGAAGCACCGTCATGATCACCATCGTCACCGGCGCGACACCTTGATCTCCATCGTAGCATCGTTGTCGTCTCGCCAACTATTGCTTCTACGACTATCGCTACCGCTTAGTGATAAAGTAAAGCAATTACAGGGCATTTGCATTGCATACAATAAAGCGACAACCATATGGCTCCTGCCAGTTGCTGATAACTCGGTTACAAAACATGATCATCTCATACAATAAAATATAGCATCATGCCTTGACCATATCACATCACAACATGCCCTGCAAAAACAAGTTAGACGTCCTCTACTTTGTTGTTGCAAGTTTTACGTGGCTGCTACGGGCTGAGCAAGAACCGTTCTTACCTACGCATCAAAACCACAACGATAGTTCGTCAAGTTAGTGTTGTTTTAACCTTCTCAAGGACCGGGAGTAGAAATTGGTTCAACTAAAGTTGGAGAAACTGACACCCGCCAGCCATGAGTGTGCAAAGCACGTATGTAGAACCAGTCTCGCGTAAGCGTACGCATAATGTCGGTCCAGGCCGCTTCATCCAACAATACCGCCGAACCAAAGTATGACATGCTGGTAAGCAGTATGACTTGTATCACCCACAACTCACTTGTGTTCTACTCGTGCATATAACATCTACGCATAAAACCTGGCTCGGATGCCACTATTGGGGAACGTAGTAATTTCAAAAAAATTCCTACGCACACACAGGATCATGGTGATGCATAGCAACGAGAGGGGAGAGTGTGTCCACGTACCCTCGTAGACCGAAAGCGGAAGCGTTAGCACAACACGGTTGATGTAGTCGTACGTCTTCACGATCCAACCGATCAAGTACCGAACGTACGACACCTCCGAGTTCAGCACACGTTCAGCTCGATGACGTCCCTCGAACTCCGATCCAGCTGAGCTTTGAGGGAGAGTTCCGTCAGCACGACGGCGTGGTGACGGTGATGATGATGCTTGATACGTCTCTGTCGTATCTATAATTTTTGATTGTTCCATGCCAATATTATACAACTTCCATATACTTTTGGCAACTTTTTATACTATTTTTGGGACTAACATATTGATCCAGTGCCCAGTGCCAGTTCCTGTCTGTTGCATGTTTTATGTTTCATAGAAACCCCATATCAAACGGAATCCAAACGGGATAAAAACGGACGGAGAATATTTTTGGAATATTTGGAAAATCTGGGAAGAAGAATCAACGCGAAACAGTGTTCGAGGTGGTCACGAGGCAGGGGGCGCGCCCCACCCCCTGGGCACGGCCCTGACCCTCGTGGTCCACCCGTAAGGCGGTTGATGCCCTTCTTCGGCCGCAAGAAAGCTAATTTTCATAAAAAAAATCACGGCGAAGATTTCAGTCCAATCGGAGTTATGGATCTCCATATATATACGAAACGGTGAAAGGGCAGCAGAACAGAACGCAGAAACAGAGAGAGACAGAGAGATAGATTCAATCTTGGAGGGGCTCTCGCCCCGACCACGCCATCGAGGCGAAGGACCAGAGGGGAAACCCTTCTCCCATCTAGGGAGGAGGTAAAGGAAGAAGAAGATGAAGGGGCCCCCTCTCCCCTTCTCTTTCGGTGGTGCCGGAACGCTGCCTTGGCCATCATCATCACCGCAATCTTCACCAACAACTTCACCGCCATCATCACCAACTCTCCCCCCTCTATGCAGCAGTGTAACCCCTCTTTTACCCACTGTACTCTCTACTTAAACATGGTGCTCAACGCTATATATTATTTCCCAATGATGTATGGCTATCCTATGATGTTTGAGTAGATTCGTTTTGTCCCATGGGTTATTTGATGATCAAGATTGGTTTGAGTTGCATGTTTTATTATTGGTGCTGTCCTATGGTGCTCTCAGTGTCGCGCAAGCGTGAGGGATTCCCGCTGTAGGGTGTTGCAATATGTTCATGATTCTCTTATAGTGGGTTGCGTGAGTGACAGAAGCACAGACCCGAGTAAGTAGGTTGTTTGCGTATGGGATAAACAGGACTTGATGCTTTAATGCTATGGTTGTGTTTTACATTAATGATCTTTAGTAGTTGCGGATGCTTGCTAGAGTTCCAATCATAAGTGCATATGATACAAGTAGAGAAAGTATGTTAGCTTATGCCTCTACCTCAAATAAAATTGCAATAATGATTACCGGTCTAGTTATCGATTGCCTAGGGACAAATAACTTTCTCGTAACAAAAGCTCTCTACTAGAACTAATTTAGTTGTGTCTTTATCTTAACAGCCCCTAGCTTTTATTTATGTGCTCTTTATATTCTTGCAAACCTATCCAAAAACACCTACAAAGTACTTCAAGTTTCATACTTGTTTTAGGTAAAGCAAACGTCAAGCGTGCGTAGAGTTGTATTGGTGTTCGATAGAACTTGAGGGAATATTTGTTCTACCTTTAGCTCCTCGTTGGGTTCGACACTCTTACTTATCGAAAGAGGCTACAGTTGATCCTCTATACTTGTGGGTTATCAAGACCTTTTTCTGGCGCCGTTGCCGGGGAGCAATAGCGTGGGGTGAATATTCTCGTGTGTGCTTGTTTGCTTTATCACTAAGTAATTTTTATTTTCTATTCTTAGTTGTTCTCTATCTTTAGTTATGGATATGGAACACGAAATACCAGAAAAATTAGGTGTACTTGCTACTCATGGAGATGGGGAACCTCCTAAAACCCTCGATGCTGGTTATGTGAAAGATATTGTGTACTACTTTTGATAATCCTGAGAAAACCCCATTCAATTATGTTATGGGAGACACCTTGGATCAACGTGAATACTTTAGGGATTATCGCTTGACTCAAAAAGGGAAACTATTATGGGATCAAATTTATATGTTGAAGTGGTATGCTCGGCAACTATGCTTGAGATATGATTATACTTGTTGCTCTAGGATGAAGGCTCCACACCTTCCCTTTTTATGCAAATTTAATGATAATGAATGCTTGGCTCTTATGCTAGAGGTATATATGATTACTATGATGTGGAACAAATAGAAGCATTTGTTGCTTTTATGGGTGCTTATGAAATTGAATCTATGTTCAAAGAGTTTGAAAATCTTTATGATGCTGTTTATAGACCTAAAAATTTAGCTATCCTTAAATATTGCTATGCCAATTATGAATTCAATTCTGATATTGATGCATTTATTGAGAAAGTCTCCGCTGTCCAAGAAGAGACTAACATTTTGCAGGAGCCTATGGAAGAAGAAATTGATGAAACTGTGAGCTCATTGGATGAAAAAGATGATGAGGAGAGCGAAGAACAAAAGGAGGAAGAGCGGATTAGCTACCCGTGCCCACCTTCTAATGAGAGCAACTCTTCAACTCATACATTGTTTAATTTCCCTTCGTGATTTCCGAAGGATGATTGCTATGATGACTGTTATGATCCCGTTGATTCTCTTGAAATATCCCTTTTTGATGATGCTTGCTATGCTTGTGGCCAAGATGCCAATATGAATTATGCTTATGAAGATGAACTTGCTATAGTTCCTTATGTTAAACATGAAATTGTTGCTATTGCACCCACGCATGATAGTCCTATTATCTTTTTGAATTCTCCCAACTACACTATATTGGAGAAGTTTACCCTTATTAAGGATTATATTGATGGGTTGCCTTTTACCGTTGCACATGATGATTTTGATGAATATAATATGCATGTGCTTGCTGCTCCTACTTGCAATTATTATGAGAGAGGAACTATACCTCCACCTCTCTATGTTTCCCACACGATAAAATTGCAAGAAACTGCTTATACTATGCATTGGCCTTTACTATGTGTGCATGAATTGTTCTTTTATGACATGCCGATGCATAGGAAGAAAGTTAGACTTCGTCATTGCTTGATATATGTTGCCGTGTGCTCACTACTAAATGCCAAATCATTGCTAATTAAAATTGGCTTTGATATACCTTGGGATCCGGGTGGATCCATTACTTGAGCACTATATGCCTAGCTTAATGGCTTTAAAGAAAGCGCTGCCAGGGAGACAACCCGGAAGTTTTAGAGAGTCATTTATTTCTTTTGAGTTCTTTCATATAGTTTAAAAACAAAAAAATAAAGAGGGGAACCCAAAACTTTTCAAAAAGGAAAGTGAAAGTGAGAGAGACAAGCATTGTTGAAGTGGGAGCTAGCCTTGAACTTTGTTCATGCTCACGGAAACTTTGTGAATCTTTATAACAGATACTTTTCAACAAAAATAATTATCCCCTTGTACAATTCCATTGTATTATAAAAATAATGTGCCAAGGTTAGCCTTTAGGATGTTTACAATGCTTGTTGGTTCGTACGGTGCAGGACAGAAACTTTGGCTGTAGTGCTCGATTTTACATTGTTTACTGGAACGTCAAATGGTTCTGATTCTTTTTTCACTGTCTTTCTATACAAATTGTTTATTTTTCCTAATTTTTGCAGAAGTTTTCAAGTATCAGAAGTATGGTGAATGTTCAGATTGTTATAGACTGTTCTGTTTAAGACAGATTCTGTTCTTTATGCATAGTTTGCTTGTTTTGGTGAAACTATCAATTTATATCAGTGGATTAAGCCATGAAAAAGTTATATTATAGTAGACACAATGCAAAAACAAAATATTAATTGGTTTTCAACAGTACTTAGAGTAGTGATTTGCTTTATTATACTAACGGATCTTACCGAGTTTTCTGTTGAAGTTTTGTGTGCATGAAGTGTTCGATGATCGAGAAGGTCTCGATGTGAGGAGAAGAAGGAGAGGCAAGAGCTCAAGCTTGGGGATGCCCAAGGAACCCCAAGTAAATATTCAAGGAGACTCAAGCGTCTAAGCTTGGGGATGCCCCGGAAGGCATCCCCTCTTTCTTCAACAAGTATCGGTATGTTTTCGGATTCGTTTCGTTCATGCGATATGTGCAATCTTGGAGCGTCTTTTGCATTTAGTTTTCATTTTTCTTTTATGCACCATGCTGGTATGAGATGGTCCTTGGTTGATTTATAGAATGCTCTCTGCACTTCACTTATATCTTTTGAGTATGGCTTTATAGAATGCTTCATGTGCTTCACTTATATCATTTGAAGTTTGGATTGTCTGTTTCTCTTCACTTAGACAACCGCCATTTGTAGAATGCTCTTTTGCTTCACTTATATTTGTTAGAGCGTGGGCATATCTTTTGTAGAAAGAATTAAACTCTCTTGCTTCACTTATATCTATTTAGAGAGATGACAGGAACTGGTCATTCACATGGTTAGTCATAAAATCCTACATAAAACTTGTAGATCACTGAATATGATATGTTTGATTCCTTGCAATAGTTTTGCGATATAAAGATGGTGATATTAGAGTCATGCTAGTGGGTGGTTGTGGATTGTAGAAATACTTGTGTTGAGGTTTGTGATTCCCGTAGCATGCACGTATGGTGAACCGTTATGTAACGAAGTCGGAGCATGAGGTATTTATTGATTGTCTTCCTTATGAGTGGCGGTCGGGGACGAGCGATGGTATTTTCCTACCAATATATCCCCCTAGGGGCATGCGTAGTAGTACTTTGCTTCGAGGGCTAATAAACTTTTGCAATATGTATATGAGTTCTTTATGACTAATGTGAGTCCATGGATTATATGCACTCTCACCCTTCCATCATTGCTAGCCTCTTCGGTACCGTGCATTGCCCTTTCTCACCTCGAGAGTTGGTGCAAACTTCGTCGGTGCATCCAAACCCCGTGATACGATACGCTCTATCACACATAAACCTCATTATATCTTCCTCAAAACAGCCACCATACCTACCCATCATGGCATTTCCATAGCCATTCCGAGATATATTGCCATGCAACTTCCATCATCATCATATACATGACTTGAGCATTTATTGTCATATTGCTTTGCATGATCGTAAGATAGCTAGCATGATGTTTTCATGGCTTGTCCATTTTTTGATGTCATTGCTACGCTAGATCATTGCACATCCCGGTACACCGCCGGAGGCATTCATATAGAGTCATATCTTTGTTCTGGTATCGAGTTGTAATATTGAGTTGTAAGTAAATAAAAGTGT
Organism: Triticum aestivum; assembly: GCF_018294505.1. Lineage (NCBI taxonomy): Eukaryota > Viridiplantae > Streptophyta > Magnoliopsida > Poales > Poaceae > Triticum > Triticum aestivum. Next base: position 420,811,520 of record NC_057808.1, on the reverse strand, counting down.
GATGATCATCATTATTAGAGAATTGCCCGCCGAAAAAAAAGAGAGGCCAAAGAAACCTAAATAAAAAAGGGGGCCAAAGAAGCCCGCCAAAAAAAGAAGAAGAAGGGGGCAATGTTACTATCCTTTTACCACACTTGTGCTTGAAAGTAGCACCATGTTCTTCATATAGAGAGTCTCTTGAGTTATCAATTTCATATACTAGTGGGAATTTTCATTATAGAACTTGGCTTGTATATTCCAACGATGGGCTTCCTCAAATGCCCTACGTCTTCATGAGCAAGCAAGTTGGATGCACACCCATTTAGTTTCAGTTTGAGCTTTCATATACTTATAGCTCTAGTGCATCCGTTGCATGGCATTCCCTACTTCTCACATTGACATCAATTGATGGGCATCTCCATAGCCCGTTGATTAGCCGCATCGATGTGAGACTTTCTCCCTTTTTGTCTTCTCCACATAACCCCCGTCATCATATTCTATTCCACCCATAGTGCTATATCCATGGCTTGCGCTCATGTATTGCGTGAGGGTTGAAAATGCTAAAGCGTGTTAAAAAGTATGAACCAATTGCTCGGCTTGTCATCGGGGTTGTGCATGATGTGAATATTTTGTGTGGTGAAGATGGAGCATAGCCAGACTATATGATTTTGTAGGGATAACTTTCTTTGGCCTTGTTATTTTGAAAAGACATGATTGCTTTACTAGTAGGCTTGAAGTATTATTGTTTTTATGTCAAATGATAGACTATTGCTTTGAATCACTCGTGTCTTAATATTCATGCCATGATTAGATACATGATCAAGATTATGCTAGGTAGCATTCCACATCAAAAATTGTCTTTTTTATCATTTACCTACTCGAGGACGAGCAGGAATTAAGCTTGGGGATGCTGATACGTCTCCGTCGTATCTATAATTTCTGATTGTTCCATGCCAATATTATACAACTTCCATATAATTTTGGCAACTTTTTATACTATTTTTGGGACTAACATATTGATCCAGTGCCCAGTGCCAGTTCCTGTCTGTTGCATGTTTTATGTTTCGCAGAAACCCCATATCAAACGGAATCCAAACGGGATAAAAACGGACGGAGAATATTTTTGGAATATTTGGAAAATCTGGGAGGAAGAATCAACGCGAAACGGTGTCCGAGGTGGGCACGAGGCAGGGGCGCGCCCCTGACCCTCGTGGTCCACCCGTTAGGCGGTTGATGCCCTTCTTCGGCCGCAAGAAAGCTAATTTTTAGAAAAAATCACTGCGAAGATTTCAGTCCAATCGGAGTTACGGATCTCCATATATATACGAAACGGTGAAAGGGCAGCAGAACAGAACGTAGAAACAGAGAGAGACAGAGAGATAGATCCAATCTCGGAGGGGCTCTCGCCCCTCCCACGCCATGGTGGGCAAGGACCAGAGGGGAAGCCCTTCTCCCATCTAGGGAGGAGGTCAAGGAATAAGAAGACGTAGGGGCCCCCTCTCCCCTTCTCTTCCGGTGGCGCCGGAACGCTGCCGTGGCCATCATCATCACCACAATCTTCACCAACAACTTCACCGCCATCATCACCAACTCTTCCCCCCTCTATGCAGCGGTGTAACCCCTCTTTTACCCGTTGTACTCTCTACTTAAACATGGTGCTCAATGCTATATATTATTTCCCAATGATGTATGGCTATCCTATGATGTTTGAGTAGATCCGTTTTGTCCTATGGGTTATTTGATGATGAAGATTGGTTTGAGTTGCATGTTTTATTATTGGTGCTATCCTATGGTGCTCTCCGTGTCGTGCAAGCGTGAGGGATTCCCGCTGTAGGGTGTTGCAATATGTTCATGATTTGCTTATAGTGGGTTGCGTGAGTGACAGAAGCACAGACCCGAGTAAGTAGGTTGTTTGCGTATGGGATAAAGAGGACTTGATGCTTTAATGATATGGTTGGGTTTTACCTTAATGATCTTTAGTAGCTGCGGATGCTTGCTAGAGTTCCAATCATAAGTGCATATGATCCAAGTAGAGAAAGTATGTTAGCTTATGCCTCTCCCTCAAATAAAGTTGCAATAATGATTACCGGTCCAGTTATCGATTGCCTAGGGACAAATAACTTTCTCGTAACAAAAAGCTCTCTAGTAGAACTAATTTAGTTGTGTCTTTATCTTAACAGCCCCTAGCTTTTATTTACGTGCTCTTTATATTCTTGCAAACCTATCCAAAAACACCTACAAAGTACTTCAAGTTTCATACTTGTTTTAGGTAAAGCGAACGTCAAGCATGCGTAGAGTTGTATCGGTGGTCGATAGAACATGAGGGAATATTTGTTCTACCTTTAGCTCCTCGTTGGGTTCGACACTCTTACTGATCGAAAGAGGCTACAATTGATCCCCTATACTTGTGGGTTATCAATGCTACCGACGCAGGGCTTCACCTAAGCACCGCTATGATATTATCGAGGTGGAATATGGTGGAGGGGCCACCGCACACGGCTAAGAGATCAAGAGATCAATTGTTTTCTCTATGGGGTGCCCCCCTCCTCTTTATATAAAGGGGGAGGAGGAGAGGGCCGGCCAAGGGGAGGAGGCGCGCCCAAGGGGGGCAATCCTACTCCAAGTAGGATTCCCCCCTCTTTCCTAGTCCAAGTAGGAGAGGGGAAGGAAGGGGAGGAGAAGAAGAAGGAAAGGGGGGCCGGCCCCCTAGTCCAATTCGGTTTGGGCTAGGGGGCTGCGCGCCCCTAGCTGGCCGCCTCTCCTCTTCCACCACTTGGGCCCATGAGGCCCAATAACCCCCCGGGAGGTTCTGGTAACCCCTGGTTCTGCAGTATTTATCCGATAACCCCCAGAACTCATCCGGTGTCCGAATATAACATTCCAATATATCAATCTTTATGTCTTGACTATTTCGAGACTCCTCGTCATCTCCGTGATCATATCCGGGACTCCGAACTACCTTCGGTACATCAAAACACAAAACTCATAATACGGATCGTCATCTAACTTTAAGCGTGCGGACCCTACGGGTTCGAGAACTATGTAGACATGACCGAGACTCATCTCCGATCAATAACCAATAGCGGAACCTGGATGCTCATATTGGCTCCTACATATTCTACGAAGATCTTTATCGTCAAACCGCATAACAACATACATTGTTCCCTTTGTCATCGGTATGTTACTTGCCTGAGATTCGATCGTCGGTATCTCAATACCTAGTTCAATATTGTTGCCAGCAAGTCTCTTTACTCGTTCCGTAATACATCATCTCGCAACTAACTCATTAGTCACGGTGCTTGCAAGGCTTATGGTGATGTGCATTACCGAGAGGGCCCAGAGATACCTCTCCGACTATCGGAGTGACAAATCCTAATCTCGAAATACGCCAACCCAACAAGTACCTTCGGAGAAACCTGTCGAGCACCTTTATAATCACCCAGTTACGTTGTGACGTTTGGTAGCACAGAAAGTGTTCCTCCGGTAAACGGGAGTTGCATAATCTCGTAGTCATAGGAACATGTATAAGTCATGAAGAAAGCAATAGCAACAAACTAAACAATCAAGTGCTAAGCTAACGGAATGGGTCAAGTCAATCACATCATTCTCCTAATGATGTGATCCTATTAATCAATTGACAACTCATGTCTATGGTCAGGAAACATAACCATCTTTGATTAACGAGCTAGTCAAGTAGAGGCATACTAGTGACATTCTGTTTGTCTATGTATTCACACATGTATCATGTTTCCGGTTTAATACAATTCTAGCATGAATAATAAACATTTATCATGATATAAGGAAATAAATAATAACTTTATTATTGCCTCTAGGGCATATTTCCTTCATCATCATTGACCATTCAACGTCTCGGGAACCGCTACCCTCTCCCTCCTTGGCATTCAAGCACCTATGGAGGCGACTGCTGCTCACGTCTATCGCGTGTCAGGAGACGTTCCCGTCGACGACGAGGTGCCTATGGTGACTTCGTAAATTTCAAGATGATACTACTAGTATACTCAATATTGTGCACCGCGACCAAGGCCGAGAGGAAAACGAGAGAACTACGTATTTATTTACGGTGTAGATTCACTCATTTTGCTCCATATGTACTCCGTCCCGGTGTAGTCTAGTCACTTGTTGGAATCTCTAGAAAGGCAAATACTCCTTTCTGGTTTACAGGGCTATACTAGCAAGTACTACTACAATAGTGGGCTCACATAGCAATTTTGTCTCATGCAAGAGCCTGGCTATATGCGTGCTCCAAGGTTCACAACTGCCACGTTTGGGTTGCACTTGGCTCTTCGCCTCTTCGAGAAGACGAACAATGATGTTACTACTACTGCTTCTACAGTATCGAATCCACTGCTGCATGTCCGTCCACCGCGAGCGGGAGGGATAGCTTGTTGTAGTACTATAAGCAAAAGCCTATCCTCGTCTGCGAGCCACCGCGCGCATGGGCGAGGGAGAAGGCGTGTAGTACTAAAATCAAGCTTCTCCTCGTTGTACGAGTTGACGCGACACATCATAGCACTGGCCCCACATGGTTGCCTCTAAACTTGGCTGAAAGACCCGCAGTGTACAATACTCCATTTGCTGCAACCTCTAACATTTACCCCACCACAAATTAAAATATATATTCCTGTCTTGACCAGATGAGCGTGCAAACTAGAATCACCGGGATGACAGGTAGGGCCACAAGATTATTTTAATCAAAAAAAGCACGGAGTCGACCCCAACGATTTTAAGCTTACAGGCACGGTACACGCTATCCTAGACTACTCTACACATGAAACTGCCACACGAGTGTCCGAGCTGCGCTTGGCTCTTCGCCTCTTCGGGAAGTCGAACAATGGCCCTGTTTGGATACTCTAACTCAGTTAGAGGTTAGATTCTAACCCTGAACTAACTCTAACCAAAAAGGTGTTTGGATAGCAGGGTTAGATGGAGTGCAGATACGGCGAGGCGCCTTCACGGGCGGTGCGGGAGGGAGGGAGGGAGAGGACAAGAAGCTTCGAGGAAGTGAGGAGGGCTCTGCCTCGGGAAGAGCAAGAGGAAAAGGTGTTTTTTTAGTGGTCCTGAGAAGAACTAACCCAAATAAGCACCTCTTGGGTGGGTTAGATTTTTTGGATGAGTTAGATGCATCTAACCCAAACTAACCCTCCTGTTTGGATATTTTTGGGTTAGTTGAGTCCAAACTAACCCAAACTAACTCTAACCCGTGGATTCAAACAGGGCCAATGATGGAGTACTGTACTGCAGTGGAGGAGTACTACAGTATCCTTCTGGCCATCTGACACCGATTGAACTGCTGCATGTCCATCGCGTACGGGAGGGAGAGCGTGTAGCGAACGAAAGCTTCTCCTAGTCTTGCCAGCCACCACGCTCATGGGCGAGGGAGGGACGCAGCTTCATTGACTTACTGCTCCTACCTTTGCGTCCATGACAGGTGGGCCCAACAGGTAGGTGGCCCGCCTGTCATGCAGCCAAAGGCAGGTGTGGTTAAGGCGAGAGGGCGTTGTAGTAATCGAACTTCTCGGTCTTGTACGAGTTGACGCGACACATCAAAGCACTGCACTCGATATATTTCAATAAATTTGCGTTTACCGATGCATTAATTACAACGCATGCATGCATGTCGTGACTCTCCTTTTGATACTTGCATGTGTTGATTTAATGCACCTTGAAGTAGTATGAATATGTGACGGCAAAGCTTTGTAATGCCCCGGCCCTAATAAAGCGAGAGATGGTTGTGCACGAGGAGGGCGAGATCATCAGACGGAACATGACCCGACGATGGAGCTCTCTATGGTCTCGATGGACCTCACCTTGCTCCACTACCCCTTGTGCCTCCACCCCTTGAAGCCTCCAGTGTATGAGGTTCGAATACACCTTGTCCGTTCGGCTGATCGAGCAAGGTGCAGGTTTCTTGATTGATGTGTTGTTCGATTGATTTGTGCAGTGCAAGGGAGGGCACCTGGCTTGCGCGGACTGCCGCATCGAGCGCCCCGGGAACCAGCGGTAGTGCCAGAAGTGCGAGCGCGGCGGTGGCTTCGACGTGCAGAACACGGCGGTGGATGCCGTCCTCTCCTCGGTGAGGGTGGAGTGCCCGCACGAAGGCTGTGGGCTCTACGTTACTTACCACAAGCTGGCCGATCACTAGAGCTTGTGTCCGCTCGCGCCCTGCAAATGCCCCGTGCCCGTCTGCGGCTACGAAGGCCCGCCGCCGGTGCTCTCCCACCACATCAGCACCGTGCATCCCATGCCCGTGCACAGGATCCAGTACAGCAAGGCGCTCTAGCTGCAAGTGCCACTGTCGGAGCCATGGCTCTTGCTGTTCGCGGAGGAGGAGGGCCGCACGTTTTTCTTGGCCGGCGGCGTGCTCGACATCGGCGCGCCTATCGCCGTGTCGGTCGTCTGCATCAGAGCGGGGTGTCCCCACTGCCGCACTACATGGCCAAGCTGTGGGCGAACGGCCCGCCGGGGGAGCCCAAAGGCAGGACCGACGCCGTCAAGGTGGAAATGGAGGTGACAAGCAGCAGGGATCCCGGCGACATCGCCGTGCAGGAGCTGACCTTGTTCACAGTTCCGCCCAAGCTGCTGGCCGGGGCTAAGCTGTTGTCCCTCCACATTCAGATTGACAAGCTCGCATCCTAAATGATTCTATAGGGCCTTCTGTTTATCTTAGTAATATGCTAATTTAGGGGTTAGCTCGGTCTACTTTAGCTTAAGAGATGGTGGGTTTTGGTGGTGATGCAGCAATTACCTCGACATCAGATCAGCAGTGAAAGTAATTTTGAACAGTCGAATGGATACTTTGTGTCTGTTGGATATAAAGATCCTTTGGGTAAGAAGTAACATCTTATATGTTTTTTTGAAACGGAACAACGATACTAGTATAATTTTTGTTGACATGCACTAATATTTTCGAAATGGACGTCGGGCTGTAGCTAGAAGGGCGGTTGGGACGCGGCATCGGCCCATACCGCGGTGACCCGCGATTGGGATCCACCGACTGTGGATTTTCTCCCTCGCCGATGTTGACCGCGTCTACGCAGAACATTGTTCCCTTCCCCCAGCTGCGGGATCAGGCCGGATATGTGACCAGCGGTGTGGCCACCATTGTTCTACGCTTGTGAAGAGAGCAACCCAAGCAAGCAGGCTTGTAGCTTAGGCTCCTGCTAGTGTATATATAGTGGTTTTCTTTTTCTCTCCATATCAACCATTTTATATTGCGTACGTGTCATTGAAGAGTGAAATGATGGTTGCTTCTTCCGACTAACTTACTGTGTGATTTGACTGCTCCTTTACTGGCCCCTACACGTACTCCCCCTACGTGTATGCAACAGTCACACATACACATGGACGGAAAAACGCGCGTGACGCCCTAATGCATGCATGTCCGAGCACATGACGGAACACACACGGTCACGCTCAAGTGCTCAACCTACACGTGCATGCACACAAATACTCAGCCAGGGTTAGCTAGTGACCGTATAAACACCGGAAAATGTATATATTGAGGCAATGAGCGTATTATGAAGTCCACTGACCGTATTTTTACAAATATACAGTGACAGACAGTGTATTTATCTCGTTTGAAATTAAGGCATATTAACTGGAGAGGAGGCAGTATGGACTAACATTACTTTGCTGTGTCCCGTCAACTTGCCGAACGAGGAGAAGCTTGCATGACGGGAGAAGCTTTCGCGCGGGGCTCGCAGGACAAGGAGAAACTTTTGACTAATGCAAGCTCTCCTTCGCTCAGGTGGTGGACGTGCAACAGTTAATTCGTTGTCAGATTGCCAGAAGGATACATTATACTAGTACTATTATTGGTGCACTTCCCGAAGAGGCGAACAACCAAGCGCACAGTTTACTAGTACTAGTACTACTACTATAGTCTATAGAGGTATGTACTATACTAGTAGTAGGAACCGGATGGAGGAGCGTCTGCACTCTTATTATATTTTTAAAATGTGATAAAGCAATCTTCAACACATTTGGTTCTCTTCGAGGGTTCTCGCATGTGATAATGGAAGTTGATTGCATGGAACACTCGCCACAATTCTCTCTTAATTCTGGCTCATATCCTGTTACAAATAGGAGCACTCGGTAATATTTCCCCTTTTTTTGTTATTCAGCATGTAAACAGGTCAGCAAACCTTGCGGCGCATCTTTGTGCGAACCGTCCTTGCTGCACTTTGAATGTGGCCGAGAGCTGGCTTGATGAAACACCTCACTTCCTACTTCTTTTTTTGCAGGGTACCTCGCTTCCTAGTGACCAGTGTCTTGGCTGATCGTCCTAAGAATGCTTATATATGAATAAAGCTCTCTCATTTACCCGCAAAAAAGATTAAGCCATATTAACCGGAAAGGAGGGATTATGGACTAGCACTACTTCTTGGTGTGTCCCGTCAACTCGTAGAACGAGGAGAAGCTTGCAGGACAAGGTGAAGCTCGCTTACGCCTTTTGACTAATGCAACGTACCCTCGCCCAGGCGGTGGACATGCATCAGTCCATTCGGTGTCAGATTGCCAGAGGCATACACTGTAGTACCGAACATGCGGAGTACCATCATTGTTCGACTTCACGAAGAGGCAAAGAGCCAAGCGCAAGGTTTAGTAGTACGAGTAGTACTACTACCAGAACCGCATGGTGGAGCCTCGGTACTCTTATTTTTTTTAATCTCTGATAAAGTACACATTTATTCTGGAGAAGGGCGGAAAACGGCAGCCCAACATGTAATGATGATATCGATCAACCATGCTTGAATATATCTTGGCCTCCGTGCGAGCCCGTCTGTGTGTTCTCGGTCCTCGTCTCTCTCAAGGAACGGCGGGGTGGCCATTTTGCCATCATTTGAGATCGGTTTGCTCACACTCCGGTCCCACATGTCAGTGATATGCCAAGAGGAGGTGCGTTGACCGACTGGCCATACGCGTACTTGGTTTTGCACCTTCATACTACTCCTCCCTCCGTCACAGTTTACAGGGCGCGCTTCATTATGATGCATTTCTCTCAATGCATTTCCACCAACAGAGAGACTTTAGACGCATTTGGTTTAATCCTCAATTAATTAGGGTGGGGTAACCGCAATTTTCTCTCAATGTAGTACTACGGAGTAGAGTAACTTCATGCATGTGTGTACCCGGGGTGGAAGCACTGCATGCATGTGTGTACGCATTATTTCCTCTAGTAACAGACGTCGTGCTATAACTACCAATGCTATTTTGAGGCCGATCGCTAGTCGCCTTGGTCCCAGATATTTTCTCTTTTTCTGAAGCGCGCTCTATAAATAGTGACGGATGGAGTAGTATGAGCGGATTCAAAGAAGAGCGTATTGATGGTTGCTTCTTCCGAGCAACTTACAGTGGGAAAGGTGGGGCTTATGATTTGACTGCTCATTACTCACTATTAATGCGGCGCAACGACCGGTCTGAGTTTCCCATGCAGCTGTGCACTACCCCCTCGGTTCTTAAATATACTCTGGAGTATTTGTGTACCGCAGATCGGGACGTGCTGCCTCGGCGCTGTCGAACGGAGAAACGATGCACGTCCTCCCTTTCCACCGGCGGACGGGATGCGGCCGGATTAGTGACCAACGGTGAGAGAGAGAGGCCACCGCAGCCTTGTGTGAGATACTCTGAAGAGAGACAAACCAGGCAGGCAGGCTCCATTGTATATAGTGGAGCGGACTACCTTTTTCTCCATAAAAATCATTTTATATTCTGTGTACGTGCCATTGAGCGATATAAGTTTATTTAAAAATAACGCGCCAACGCATCAAGTCGAACTTTGTTTCGTGCACGCGTGGTACACGACCTCCATAGGTAAACAACCACTACACGCGTTCAAATTAGCACGTGGGCTGCCATTTCGTACAGAAATGAGCTCCACCGTGTACCCGCACGGGTGTGGCTGGGCACGAAGCGTCAGTACATGCATAGTGCACCTATTCTCTTCTTGTATACGTACACCACCTACGTGGGGTTGTGTGAGAGATACAAACGTAGAGAGATATAGTGTGTGGGTTTGTGAGAGTTTTTGGGGGGGGGGGGAGGGGGTCAATCAAAAAATGTAACATATGCAATATATGTGAAATAGAGTCCTGGATATATCATATATATAGAGGGGGCGATCCACGAGAAGAGAGTGGAGGTATCATCGACTTGAGGTGTCCATAGAATCGAAGAGAGGGATGATGTGTGTGTGTGCGCGCGCGGTCGATAAAGAGTGCCATCGAATTTGTGTGTGCCCACGTCAAAGATATAGAGTGGCTAGCCTACTAGAACGAGATAGGGGAGAGGTGCAGTTTGTCGCTGTGGCATGGATACCTACCTACAGCGCTCGACTATTGGTGTGTGGTGGGGGGGGGGAGGGAGGCCTAATTAACTATAGAGGTACAATGGCTGGTATATGTGTGGAGGAGGAGAGAGGCCTACCTCATGTATTAAGGGAGATCGATCTACCTCATGTATTAAGGGAGATCGATCGGCATCCATGCATCTGTGTTGGAGAGGAATAAGGTTGGGAGAGAGACAGAGCTAGAGTGTTGGAGGGGTGGTAGTGGAGTTGCTTCTAACAAATGGTGGGATAGGCTTGCTAGACAACCGGAGGGCACGCCTGCAATATCAATAAGAGAGGGGATGGCTGCCTGTCTGTGCACGTGCATGTGAGAGATGGGTCAGGAGGCATGCACGAATGATGAGGGGGGACGATATGGCTATGGTAAGCAGACGTAACTACATAGGAAGATCAATCGTCCTTTGTCAGAGAATGGAGAGACATAACTTGTGAGGTACGTCGATCGATGGGGGGGGGATAGTTAAAGTCGACCTAGGTATATGTTGGGAGATCGATCGGTATACATGCATGTGTGTGTTAGAAGCAAATGAGGCACGGGGAGAAGGATAGAGAGAGAGGGATGCATCTAGGAGGTGGTGCGAGAGTCATACTATATCGAAGGGGAAGGAGTGTGAGAGTACGAGATCGATGAAAAGAGTGGTGGGAGTGAGGCATGGACGGTGATAAGAGAAGAGGGGAAGCTTGTGTTTGTGCTAGGCACACCTGGCTAGAGAGGCATATCGACCGATGTGTGCCGTAAAGAAGGAGTTGGGGGGCCTACACACACCGTGGGTGAACGACCTAAAGTGAAAAGACGAATTTGCGCGATGGAGCTAGAGAATGCTGAGGGTGGGTGAGAGGGATGCGGGCGTGTGCATGCACGAGAGAAAGTTAGCGCTAGCTATCTACAAAGATAAGAGGATTGTGTGGGTGTAAAAGACGAATAGAGATCATACTGCATTATAAAAAGCGAATTCGGATATTTGAAGAATTTATCATAGTGTTTTAAACCGACGCATGTGTGAATATATATAACGGCGATACACATGGTGTGGTTATGAACATGTTATACTACATATAATATATTTTATCTCTACTCTTATAAAAAACGGAGTTGTTGATGATGGTGTGCCTGCCATCCTGCAATATAGGCCGTCCGATTTATATCTGATGGATAGGAAGGAAACTATGGCAATTTTGAAAAAAGATACCCACACCCCTCCCCATATTTGCAAATTAGGCCTCCCCTTGATCATGTTGATGTTCTGTGGAATGCATGGGCATCGTGCTAGTACGACGTATAATATATAGAACATTGATCATAATTTGGGCTAATGTGTGGCTTTTGCAGCTCAGGTCTAATACTTGTCATAATGTAGGGGGCGGGGCACTATACTATGTGTGATAAACACGGTGTACACGTATGGAACATGGTTTAGATTATGAATATATAGTTAGTACATCAAATGTACTATTATTTGGAATCAACATCAAGTGTTCAAAAAATAGAATTCGAGTTCATGTAGTACACATAGTTCATATCTATCTCTATAGTAATCATGTGGTGTGTTATTAAGGTAATACACGAATGATGGTTTAAGTTGGCAACAATCATGATTGTAGATTCTTATTGAAATAGAGAAACGAATTCAAATTCAGTTCGAATTGCAGCGGTAGTATAGACATTTGGAATGCACTAAAATGTTGGTATGAGTAGGTTACATGCATTATACAGCAAGCGAAAAAATTTAATTGGACATAACATGGATTCATGCTCCCTCCTTCCATCTATATAGGGCGTAATGCGTTTTTTAAGACCGCCTTTGACTATTGACAAGATTAATAGTACATGACATGCACAATGTGAAAATTATATCATTGAAAGAACCTCTCACAGACGAATTTAACGGTGTGCTTTGTGTAAGTTGCATGTCATATATTATTGCTCTAATATTTGGTCAAAGTTAGCATCGAAAAACGCATTAGGCCCCATGTAGATGGAAGGAGGGAGTAGCTTTGAATAGCATTTTTATAGTAAAACGGGGCAAGACTTGATACGTCTCCGTCGTATCTACTTTTCAAACACTTTTGCCCTTGTTTTGGACTCTAACTTGCATGATTTGAATGGAACTAACCCGGACTGACGCTGTTTTCAGCACACTTTCAATGGTGTTATTTATGTGCAGAAACCAAAGTTCTCGGAATGACCTGAAACTCCACGGAACATCTATTTGGAAAATAAGAAAAATACTGGAAGAAAAATCCACGTCAGGGGGCCCACACCCTGTCCACGAGGGTGGGGGGCGTGCCCCCTACCTCGTGGGCCCCCTGACGCTCCACCGACCTCAACTCCAAGTCCATATATTCGTTTTCGGGGAGAAGAAATCAGGAAGAAGGATTCATCGCGTTCTACGATACGGAGCCGCCGCCAAGCCCTAAAACCTCTCGGGAGGGCTGATCTGGAATCTGTTCGGGGTTCCGGAGAGGGGGATTCGTCGCCGTCGTCATCATCAACCATCCTCCATCACCAATTTCATGATGCTCACTGCCATGCGTGAGTAATTCCATCGTAGGCTTGCTGGACAGTGATGGGTTGGATGAGATCTATCATGTAATTGAGTTAGTTTTGTTAGGGTTTGATCCCTAGTATCCACTATGTTCTGAGATTGATGTTGCTATGTCTTTGCTATGCTTAATGCTTGTAACTAGGGCCCGAGTGCCATGATTTCAGATGTGAACCTATTATGTTTTCATGAATATATGTGAGTTCTTGATCCTATCTTGCAAGTCTATAGTCACCTACTATGTGTTATGATCCGGCAACCCCGAAGTGACAATAATCGGGACCACTCCCGGTGATGACCATAGTTTGAGGAGTTCATGTATTCACTATGTGCTAATGCTTTGTTCCTATACTCTATTAAAAGGAGGCCTTAATATCCCTTAGTTTCCATTAGGACCCCGCTGCCACGGGAGGGTAGGACAAAAGATGTCATGCAAGTTCTTTTCCATAAGCACGTATGACTATATTCGGAATACATGCCTACATTACATTGATGAATTGGAGCTAGTTCTGTGTCACCCTATGTTATAATTGTTACATGATGAACTGCATCCGGCATAATTCTCCATCACCGATCCAATGCCTACAAGCTTTTCATATATTGTTCTTTGCTTATTTACTTTTCCGTTGCTACTGTTACAATCACTACAAAACACAAAAATATTACTTTTGCTACCGTTACTTTTGTTACCGTTACCACTACTATCATACTACTTTGCTACTAAATACTTTGCTGCAGATATTAAGTTATCCAGGTGTGGTTGAATTGACAACTCAACTGCTAATACTTGAGAATATATTTTGGCTCCCCTTGTGTCGAATCACTAAATTTGGGTTGAATACTCTACCCTCGAAAACTGTTGCGATCCCCTATACTTGTGGGTTATCAATACTATTTTCTGGCGCCGTTGCCGGGGAGCATAGCTCTATTCTTTGAGTCACTTGGGATTTATATCTGCTGGTGACTATGAGGAACTTGAAAGACGAGAAAACAAAAATTTATCCCTGAACTACGATGGGAGGTAAGGAACCGCCATCTAGCTCTGCACTTGATTCACCTTCTGTTTTGAGTAAGCTTGCGACACCTAAACCTGCTTCTGCTATTCGTTCTGATATGTCGCATGTTATTGATGATGCCACTTCTGCTATGCATGATACTTATGACGAAACTACTTCTATGCTTGATACTACCGTGCCACTTGGTGAATTTCTTGATGAACAACTTGCTAGGGTTAGAGAGAATGAAATTATTGAAACTGATTATATTGAAGATAGTGATGATGAAGACTCTCCCCCTAATAAATATGAATTACCTGCTGTTCCCGAGGGTTATGTTTTGGATGAAGAATCTGCTAGAGCCATTCTTGCTTGCAATGATAGAAGTGATGTTAAGAAATTATTCGCTAAATGGAAGCAGCAATCTCTTAATGCTAGAATGAAACTTGACCCTGCTTTTGCTACTTCACCTATCTATGTTACTGATAAGGATTATGAATTCTCTGTTGATCCTGATATAATTACTTTGGTTGAGTCTGATCCTTTTCATGGCTATGAATCTGAAACTATTGTGGCACATCTTACTAAATTAAATGATATAGCCACCCTGTTCACTAATGATGAGAAATCTCGCTATCTATATATCCTTAAAATATTTCCGTTCTCATTAAAGGGTGATGCTAAGATATGGTTTAATTCTCTTGATCCTGGTTGTGTGCGTAGTCCCCAGGATATGATTTATTACTTCTCTGCTAAATATTTCCCTGCTCATAAGAAACAAGTTGCTTTGAGGGATATATATAATTTTGTGCAAATTGAAGAAGAGAGTCTCCCACAAGCTTGGGGGAGGCTTCTCCAAGTACTTAATGCTTTGCCTGATCATCCTCTCAAGAAAAATGAAATACTGGATATCTTTTATAATGGACTAACCGATGCTTCCAGAGATTACCTGGATAGTTGTGTTGGTTCTGTTTTCAGGGAAAGAACACCGGATGAAGCTAAAATTCTATTGAATAATATGTTGACAAATGAAAATAACTGGACACTTCCTGAGCCAATTCCTGAGCCTATTCCTAAACCAACTCCGAAGAAGAGAGGTGTTCTATTTCTCAGTCCTGAAGATATGTAAGAGGCAAAGAAATCTATGAAAGAAAAAGGTATTAAAGCTGAAGATGTTAAGAATTTACCTCCTATTGAAGAAATACATGGTCTTAATTTACCGCTTGTTGAAGAAACATATGATCTTAATCCATTACCTATTGAAGAAACTCATGGTCTTGATAACCCGACACAGGTAGTAAAGGTAAATTCTCTCTATAGATTTGATGAAGGTGATATTCCTCACTATAAGTCTGCTAGACAATGCTTAGAAGAGTTTGATAATTTTATTGTCAAACAAGACAACTTCAATGCTTACTTTGGTAGACAATTGAAATACAATTCCGATACGCTTGAACACTTGGGTGATTATATGTCTAGAGTTAAGGGTGAACTTAAACTCATTACTAAACATGCTTCTATGGTTACCACTCAAGTAGAACAAGTACTTAAAGCTCAAAATGATTTGCTCAATGAATTGAATAGTAAGAATAATGATTATACTGTTAGAGTGGCTACTAGAACTGGTAAGATGACTCAGGAACCTTTGTATCCTGAAGGCCACCCTAAGAGAATTGAGCAAGATTCTCAGAGAAATAATATTGATGCACCTAGTCCTTCTAAAAAGAAGAAAAAGAAAAATGATAGGACTTTGCATGATTCTAGTGAACCTATCGCTGAACCACCTGAGAATCCAAATGATATCTCTATTTCTGATGCTGAAACACAATCTGGTAATGAACATGAACCTAATGAAAATGCTAATGATGATGTTCATGATGATGCTCAACCTAGTAATGATAATGATGTAGAAATTGAACCTGCTGTTGATCTTGATAACCCACAATCAAAGAATCAACGTTATGATAAGAGAGACTTTGTTGCTAGGAAACATGGTAAAGAAAGAGAACCTTGGGTTCAGAAACCCATGCCTTTTCCTCCCAAACCATCCAAGAAAAAGGATGATGAGGATTTTAAGCGCTTTGCTGAAATGATTAGACCTATCTTTTTGCGTATGCGATTAACTGATATGCTCAAAATGAATCCTTATGCTAAGTATATGAAAGATATTGTTACTAATAAAAGAAAGATACCGGAAGCTGAGATTTCTACCATGCTTGCTAATTATACTTTTAAGGGTGGAATACCTAAGAAACTTGGAGATCCAGGAGTACCTACTATACCATGCTCCATTAAAAGAAACTATGTTAAAACTGCCTTATGTGATCTTGGAGCCGGTGTTAGTGTTATGCCTCTCTCTTTATATCGTAGACTTGACTTGAATAAGTTGACACCTACTGAAATATCTTTGCAAATGGCTGATAAATCAACTGCTATACCTGTCGGCATTTGTGAGGATGTGCATGTTGTGGTTGCAAACGTTACTATTTTAACGGACTTTGTTATTCTTGATATTCCCGAGGACGATAGTATGTCTATTATTCTTGGAAGACCCTTTTTGAATACTGCAGGGGCTGTTATTGATTGCAACAAAGGCAATGTCACTTTTCATGTTAATGGCAATGAGCATATGGTACACTTTCCGAGGAAACAACCTCAAGTCCACAGTATCAATTCGATTGGAAAAATTCCATCGATTATTTTTGGAGGTTTTGAATTTCCTCTTCCTACTGTTAAGAAGAAATATGATATTCTTATTATTGGGGATGTGCATATCCCCGTTGAGGAAACATAGTGTTATTCAAAATTTCTCCAGTTCCATGTTATTCGGAATGAGTTTGTTTACAAGACTTGATCAACCTTGTTAACGGATTCCTTTTGATGAGCATGAGATGGATGAAACTAGAAGGCACAACCTTCTGTACCCTCTCTCTACTTTCTGTTATTTAGTTGAAATAAAGTAAAAATAGTATTTTTCTGTCTGTTTTTTGATTTATCCGTGCAATATAAAAATACCCCAAAAATAAAAGTTCTCCAAATGCCCTGAAAATGGAATATATATTTTTGGAATATTTGAGAATATCTGGCACTGAGAACACAGCAGGAGGGGCAAGCACCTGGCCACGAGGTTGGAGGGCGCGCCCTACCCCCTGGGCGCGCCCCTGCCTCATGGGCCCACGGTGGCCCCCCTCCACTTATTCCTGCACCCACACACTTCTTCTTCCTCCCAAAAAAATCACCATCCAGCTCATTTTGCTGCGATTTTCGATCTCCTTGCTCAAAGCACCTCTCACAAAACTGCTTGGGGGAATTGTTCCTTGGTATGTGACTCCTCCATTGGTCCAATTAGTTTTTGTTCTAGTGCTCTATTCATTGCAAATTTGTGCTGCCTAGGTGACCATGTTCTTGAGCTTGCATGTCAAATTTATATGGTTCCAAGTAGTTCTAATGCTTGCTATAGGCTCTAGTCACTTGTAGGAGTAGTTGCTATCAATTTTGTTGAGCTTGGTTCACTTTTGTTTGAAGTTACTAAAAATTTCAGAAATTTTCAGAAAATAATGAAGAGATTTTTGAGGGGCTCATCGAGCCGAAGCTCAAAGGAAAAGCAAAGTGAAGAAGCACAGAGGCCAAATATAATTTGCCTCGCACCACGCAGGTTTGGCCGTGTGAATGGCCTTCCGATGATTTCTTGAGAGAAGCCGAGATTTATGATGATTTCTATTCATTGGCTGAGAATGCTGGCCTCACCGACTTCCTCCGCGACCAACGTCATCAGTATCTCTTACTCACCAATACTTTTGTGCAAAACTTCTACTATTTTCCTAAGGAAACACCTCCTTCGGTAGAGTTTCATTTATATGATGTTGTTAAGAAGATGCCACTAGATGAATTTTGCAAGGTTTGCAAAATACCTTTTGAGGGTAGTTTAGATGAACCACATCGTAAAGATGTGGATGGGTTTATTGACACCATTACTATGGGGGAAACCAGGAAGGTTTCCAATGCAAGAATCACTAGCATACATTTTCCTGTTCTACGCTACTTTGCCATATTTTCTAGTCGTTGCTTAATTGGTCGCGGAAACTATGGAAACCTTAGTGTTCCTGATATTATTATCTTGTTCCATGGTTTATTCCGCGATAACACTGTTAGTATGGGCGGAATTATTGCTAAACGGTTAAGTTTGAACCGTACGAAGGGCCCCATCTTTGGAGGTATTTATGCTTCATGCCTTGCTGCACATTATAACATACCTATTAGGCACTATGAGAAAGAAGAAAAATTGCTGCCCAATGCTTATTTAGATTATAAGAGTATGGTAGCGCATGACTTTATTGTTAATAATAGGGAAGGAGCGCTTAAATACAAATTGTTCTTTGGTAAACATCACCCTGAGACTATTATCTTGCCTGCTCCTTCCTTCTTTAATTTATCTACAGGTCCTTATCTCGTTCCGTGGGTGGCCATTCACGCCTACCGGAACCCTGCACCAGCCACAGAGCTGGAGCCACAATTTGAGCCTCCACAATAGTCTAACTACCAGTGGGATCCGAAGATGCTTTCTAGCCAGTGGCAATCAGAGTCTTCTTCATCTTAGTACGACCCCGGCTACAACTACGGATATCTGCCAGCCCATCCGTGGCAATGAACCAACTTAGGCCAAGCTTGGGGGAGTACGTATTTCCCACCGACATTACATTTATGTTCACACACTCATTGCTAGATGTCGGTGCTCATACTCTTTCACTATAATATCCATGCTAGTTTATTTTCTTTTTCTTGCTTTCTTCTTGTGTGTTTAATAAACTTTAAGAAAAACCAAAAAACTTAGTAATAGCTTTTAGTTAGTTTACTTTTCTTGTTGTAGTAGTAATAATTAAAAAGAAAAACCGAAAAAGATTTCCCGTTCTTCTTTTGCTTGTTGGGAGCTTTCCCGTGTAAATAGTTTTTATTTCTTTTCTTTTCTTTGGGGGTCGATAGGAGAAAGACCATGATTAAATTGTTGAAGTGGCTCCTGTATGCATTATTGTTGATTTAACCAAGAGCCCATATTGCCTTGTCTTCTCCTGTTTATTGAATGCTCGCAGATTCCAGCTTAGTCCAATGCACGTGCACTCTTATTATTATTCACATCGTTCGGTCGTGCAAGTGAAAGGCAATTATGACGATATATGATGGACTGACTGAGATGAGAAAAGCTGGTATGAACTCGACCTCTCTTGTTTTTGTAAATATGATTAGTTCAACGTTCCTGATTCAGCCTATTATGAATAAACATGTTTGCAATGACAATTAGAGATCATAGTTGCTCGTGGCATGCTTGATTAGCTATGAGTTATAATGGTTTACCTTGCATGCCAACATGCTATTAAAATGGTTGTGATGTGGTATAGTGGGGTGGTATCCTCCTTTGAATGATTTAAGTGACTCGACTTGGCACATGTTCACACATGTAGTTGAAACAAATCAACATAGCCTTCACGATATTTATGTTCATGGTGGATTATATCCTACTCATGCTTGTACTCAATGTCTATTAATTTTAATGCATGTTCATGACTATTGTCGCTCTGTAGTTGGTCGCTTCCCAGTCTTTTGCTAGCCTTCACTTGTACTAAGCGGGAATACTGCTTGTGCATCCAATCCCTTAAACCCCAAAGTTATTCCATATGAGTCCACTATACCTTCGTATATGCGGTATCTACCTGCCGTTCCAAGTAAATTTGTATGTGCCAAACTCCAAACCTTCAAATGAAATTCTGTTTTGTATGCTCGAATAGCTCATGTATCAACTAGGGCTGTCCGTATCTTCCATTCTAGGCGGGTTATTCTCAAGAGGAGTGGACTCCGCTCCTCACTCACGAGAAAATGGCTGGTCACCGGGATGCCCAGTCCCATGCTTTATGCAAACTAAATCAAAATTAATTGCAAACAAAACTCCCCCTGGGACTGTTGCTTGTTGGAGGCACTCGTTGTTTCGAGCAAGCCATGGATTGATGCTTGTTGGTGGAGGGGGAGTATAAACTTTACCATTCTGTTTGGGAACCGCCTATAATGTGTGTAGCATGGAAGATATCGCCATCTCTTGGTTGTTATGTTGACAATGAAAGTATGCCGCTCAAAATATTATTTACCTCTATTTTAAAACCGAGCTCTGGCACCTCTACAAATCCCTGCTTCCCTCTGCGAAGGGCCTATCTATTTACTTTTATGTTGAGTCATCACCCTCTTATTAAAGAGCACTAGCTGGAGAGCACTGCTGTCATTTGCATTCATTACTATTAATTTATATTGGGTATGACTATGATTGGATCTCTTTTACCATGAATTACAATGTCTAGTCAGTCCTTGATCTTTAAAGGTGCTCTACATTTATGTTTTGCGGTCTCAGAAAGGGCTAGCGAGATACCATCTTGTTAAATCATATTATGATTGTTTTGAGAAAGTGTTGTCATCCGAGATTTATTATTATGGCTCGCTAGTTGATTATGCCATTGACATAAGTAAACATGAGACCTAAGAGTTATTGTGAATGTGGTTAGTCATAATCTTTCCTGAAAACTTGAATGCTGGCTTTACATATTTACAACAACAAGAGCAAACAGAGTTTGTAAAAGTTTTTCTTTATCACTTTCAGTTTATCAACTGAATTGCTTGAGGACAAGCAAAGGTTTAAGCTTGAGGGAGTTGATACGTCTCCGTCGTATCTACTTTTCCAAACACTTTTTCCCTTGTTTTGGACTCGAACTTGCATGATTTGAATGGAACTAACCCGGACTGACGCTGTTTTCAGCAGACTTTCCATGGTGTTATTTATGCGCAGAAACAAAAGTTCTCGGAATGACCTGAAACTCCACGGAACATCTATTTGGAAAATAAGAAAAATACTGGAAGAAAAATCCACATCAGGGGGCCCACACCCTGTCCACGAGGGTGTGGGGCGCGCCTGCCCCCCTGGGTGCCCCCCTACCTCGTGGGCCCCCTGACGCTCCACCGACCTCAACTCCAACTCCATATATTCACTTTCAGGGAGGAAAAATCAGGAAGAAGGATTCATCGCGTTCTACGATACGGAGCCGCCGCCAAGCCCTAAAACCTCTTGGGAGGGCTGATCTCGAGTCCGTACGGGGTTCCGGAGAGGGGGATTCGTCGCCGTCGTCATCATCAACCATCCTCCATCACCAATTTCATGATGCTCACCGCCGTGCGTGAGTAATTCCATCGTAGGCTTGCTAGACGGTGATGGGTTGGATGAGATCTATCATGTAATCAAGTTAGTTTTGTTAGGGTTTGATCCCTAGTATCCACTATGTTCTGAGATTGATGTTGCTATGACTTTGCTATGCTTAATACTTGTCACTAGGGCCCGAGTGCCATGATTTCAGATGTGAACCTATTATGTTTTCATGAATATATGTGAGTTCTTGATCCTATCTTGCAAGTCTATAGTCACCTACTATGTGTTATGATCCGGCAACCCCGAAGTGACAATAATCGGGACCACTCCCGGTGATGACCATAGTTTGAGGAGTTCATGTATTCACTATGTGCTAATGCTTTGTTCCTATACTCTATTAAAAGGAGGCCTTAATATCCCTTAGTTTCCATTAGGACCCCGCTGCCACGGGAGGGTAGGACAAAAGATGTCATGCAAGTTCTTTTCCATAAGCACGTATGACTATATTCGGAATACATGCCTACATTACATTGATGAATTGGAGCTAGTTCTGTGTCACCCTATGTTATAATTGTTACATGATGAACCGCATCCGGCATAATTCTACATCACCTATCCAATGCCTACAAGCTTTTCATATATTGTTATTTGCTTATTTACTTTTCCGTTGCTACTGTTACAATCACTACAAAACACAAAAATATTACTTTTGCTACAGTTACTTTTGCTACAGTTACCACTACTATCATACTACTTTGCTACTAAATACTTTGCTGCAGATATTAAGTTATCCAGGTGTGGTTGAATTGACAACTCAACTGCTAATACTTGAGAATATTCTTTGGCTCCCCTTGTGTCGAATCACTAAATTTGGGTTGAATACTCTACCCTCGAAAACTGTTGCGATCCCCTATACTTGTGGGTTATCAAGACTCTCTCTTTTTGTGGTGTGAATAGTTTTATTTTTTTCGTTTTCTTTTTGGTTGAGGGAAGTGTGAATTGATTTGGTACGTACAAGTACAATATTACACGTTAGGCTTGTCCCTAAAATTCAACCCGCGCCTTGTTATATCCCGAAAATTCAGATAACGTGCTCCCAAAACTGGCGCCTTCACAACCCGTGCCTTGCTATCCCGAAATTACAACGCGCGCGAAAACTCCCTCCAGCTGCCAAATCCCGACGCGTGAAATCCCCTTTCTAACCCTGAGCCAAAAGGGCCGCTAGTTCAAATCGGCGGGGGTACTTTTGTAACACACCCTACATTTTGGACAAGCGCGTCCCTAAGTCATGGTTCACCCCCTCCCATCGCCTCCTTTTTGCAATTCGAAATCCCAGGCCGCCATAACCTCTCCGCTCCAGCCGCGAAACCCCACCCTCCTCTGTCCGCCACCTCACCACTGCCCAGCCGGAGCCTCTTCCCCGACGACATCGTCCACCGCAACAGCTCGACGTCCCTCGTCCACCTCCCCGGATGAGGATCCGTCGTCCATCTCATTGTCCCGCCGGTTCAGCCGCCCCGTCCTCCACATCCAAGGAGCTGCTCCGACGATTGCCTCGTTTATTCTGGCTGCTCCATCCCCACAGCGCCGCCTTAACCTGCTCCACCGGAACCGCAACATCCTCACCGACTCCTCGGACGAAGCCGAAGCCTACTTGGCGCCACCAACGAGGTTATACACTCATCGCATCGCACCTTCTCCTTAGCTCGACCTCCCGGTGCCGACGGTGCTCCATTCCGCACCCCCATGGAGCCGCTACCTTGAAGCCGGCGCTGCGGGCGACATCTCCCTGGCGGCTCTCCCCCAGTGCGAGGCCCCTTCGGCGGCGGCATCCATACCAGCCGGATCTGCTGCTGCTCCGGCTCTCGCTCGCTCGCTCGCTCGCCCAGTTGTTACGCTTTACTGAAACCGAGCGATCGACCGATGGCTGTTAACTGAACCCGATCGAGCGATTCCTTCGCTACTGCTGCTAACTGAAGCCGATTGATGCTGCCTCTGGATGAATAGTGAGCATTGCGGGGGGGTTTGGATGAAAAGTTCCTGGTGGGGGTGAATGAACATGACCCCGTGGTGTTGCCTCTGGATGAACAGGACCCCGATTGATCGAGCCGGTTGGGGCTGGATGAACAGGACCCCGTGGAGGGCAGGTTGAACAGGACCACCCCGTGGAGGGCAGGATGAACAGTAGACGATGGAGGGTTGGATGAACAGTAGCCCGTGGAGGGGTGGTTGAACCGGAGCCCATGGAGAGGGCTGGTTGAACAGTAGCCGGTGGAGTAGCGCACGGTGGAGGCTGGATGAACAGGAGCCCATGGATGAATAGTCGCAGGTGGAGGCTGGAGGAGGTCGACGGTGGATGAACAGTAGCCCGTGGAGGCTGGAGGGGGTCGACGGTGGAGATGAACAGTATCCCGTGGAGTCCCGTTTTGCGGTACGCCACACCCCTCCCGATGAACAGGACCTCCGTTTCGACCGTAGCGCTCCAACACAAGTCCGTTTCCTCCATTTTGCGGTACGCCACACCCCTCCCAATCAACAGGACCCCCGTTTCGACCGTAGGAGGTCCATTTCCTCCGTTTTGCGGTACGCCACACCCCTCCCGATGAACAGGATCCCGTTTCGACCTTGGCCGGTCGAACACAAGGCCGTTTCCTCCGTTCTGCGGTACGCCAGGCCTCGTTTCCATCAGTTGTTTCGTCCAAGCCCTCCCGATGAACACGACAACGCATTCCGTTCCGACCCAGCCGGTTGGCTCCCCATGAACACGACGACGATGCAGTTTCTCCGTTCCGACCCAGCCATGTACACGAGCCCTGGCCGTACGTACGCGCGAGTAGGCGTTCGAGACCCCGCCCGTATGTACGTACGTGGCCGTATTTACTTTCTTGCACCCTGGCCGCTGTACGTACGTGTACATGCTACGTGCGCGCCTCAACTATGACACGTGCGCACCTCTACATCGACCAATATGTACGTACACGTTCGCGACCAGAATGACAACGCTACGTACGCTTCGACCAGGTGGGTCCCGACTGTCAGGCACTTCCTTGCCTGCAAAAATGTAGCTGGTGGGTCCCAGCAGTCAGGGGGCGAATCATTTTTTTGCCCGGACACACTTCCTTGCGTTCGAAGATGTAGCTGGTGGGTCCCAGCAGTCAGGGGGAAAAGTTTTTTTCTGAAATACGGTGGCCCGTCCGGTGGACCCAGCTGTCAGCCTCTCCACGTATAGTCCACGTCCGATGGAAGCCGTTCCTTGACCATGTTGACCACGCCGCGCCGAGAGCACCAGGGCGGTGGACGACGGCGAGGCCTAGGAAGGGGACAATGCGGAATCGGGGAAGACGCGGCAGTGGATGCCCACGCATAGAGGAGTACGAGGGTTCACTGGTTCGCTGCAGTGTGAGGCTGCCGTCACCGCAGAATAACAGGGGGTGTGGATGAGTAGAGGGATGGCCTAGCCAGCGGTGGGAATAGTAAGGGGCGGTGAGGCCTCCGCGGCAGCACAGCCGGCCATGGGAGGCAGGAGCATGCGGCACGACCGGTGCTGGTTTGGGCGGCTGGAGTAACAAGGCCAGAGGTTGAAGAGGCACAACGGCCGTTGGATGGACATCGTATGTTCACTGGAGCTAGAATCGTTCATATTGACTAAGTTGACAAAGCACTCCGTCCCCGTCAACTTAGTAGGCCCACAAGTCAGCCTCCCACCAAGGTGGGTCCCAACTAGCAGGGGTAGTATTTATTTTTTGTGTGTAATAAGGAGGCACTTCCTTGCGTGCGAAGATATAGCTGGTGGGTCCCGGCAGTCAGGTGGAGGAATCATTATTTTGTGCGTAATAAGGAGGCATTTCTTTGCGTGCGGCCGTGGACCTAGCTGTCAGCCTCTCCACGCACAGTCTACTTCCGATGGTGTCGTTCGTTGACCATGTTGACAACTCCGCGCCAAGCGCATCCAAGGTGCTGGACGATGGCGAGGCCCCGGACAGCAACGAGCTGGAGATGGGAAGACGCGGGAGTAGAGACGTAGACGGAGAGGTGTACGAGGGTTAACTGGTTCTGGTGCGGTGTGGTTCGACAGTCGGTCGAGAAGAATAGGAGGTGTGGAGGGTTGGAGGGATGGCCTGGCCAACGGTGGAGTAGCGCTTCACAGCGAAGCGTGCTAAGCAGAGCTGCTAGCAGCAGGAGGCGGGAGCCGGTGGTCCCGGCGGCGCTGGAGGAAGAAGACGAGAGATTGAAGATGGATGCCGGTCGTTGGATGTAAATCCAATGGCTAACGATGTCAGAATCATTTGTTGACTAAGTTGACAATTACTTGCATTGGCTTCGGCCTATTGGCCCACATTAAGCCTCCAAAAATGTGGCACGTATTCAACCCATTTTTTCAGAATTTACAGTCTTTTTTTGCGGGGTAGCACTACTAGAGAAAACCTTATACACAGAATCTTAGCAGCGGCGCTGTTTAAAAACAGATGCTACTGCTAATTAGCAGTAGCGAGCTTCAGAAAACCGCGCTACTAATAGCACGGTAGCAGTAGCGGTCTAGGTGAAACAAGCGCTACTACTATAATTGCCACGGTGTTGCCCCCAGGCTAGATATAGTAGTAGCGCCCTTCCGAGGACGCGCTACTGCTAAAGTACTTAGTAGCAACGTTTTTCTTCAAAACACGCTACTGCTAAGTATTGCACCTAATTAAGTTTAGTCCCATACTGCTAAGCGAACAAGGTGTTTACCACCTTAAATATGTTACTTCTCAAACTATCTCGAGCACTTGGTCTTCGTTGAACTATATGTGTAGGATTTGTGGCTGCAATATGAATCTTCACCAGTGCCTATACATGTACTGTGAGGATTCATGTTGACTATTTAGATTCTACACAAAAAGATCAATGATGACCAATGTATATATTTGAAGTTTTTACATGCTTAGACTTAGCAGTAGCGTTTTTTCAGGGCAAAGCGCTACTGATATTATAAAACAGGAAGGTATAGCTGTAGCGCGTTTCGCTTGACACGCTATATCTAACTTAGCTATAGCGCGTTCCGGCAAAACGCGCTGCTCCTAGTTTGATTTAACCCCTGGCCGCGTGGGCTCAAAATTTCGCTAAGTCCTTCCCCTCCACTTCCCCCTCTCCCCCAACTGCTCCATCACTGCTGTCGCCCTGCCGCTCTCGACCTCACCGCTGCCGCCCTCAACCTCACCACCGCTGCCGCCCGCCGCACACCCTCTACGCCGCCCCCGCCCCTGCCCCCGACCTCGATGCCGCCCCCGACCTCGACGCCGCCCCCGACCCCGACATCGACGCCGCCCTTCGCCACGCGCCCGAGCCCCGACCCCGTCCTCGACGCCGCCTGCCCTTCCCTCGCCGCAGTCACCGTAAGGCTCTGCCTCTCCTCTCCCCTACCCTCCTCTCTCTCTGCTAGGGCAATTCATATATGTGTTGATGCTGTGTTGATGTTCATATGAACCCTAGGTGTTCATATGAACCCTAGATTTTTTTAGGGCAGTAGGCATTTTTTAGCATTTAGGAAAAATGATTAGCAATTTTTTTAGGAAATTAGCTAGGGAAAATTTTTATGAAAATGCCTAAACAGTAATTTCATTCAAAAAACAAAAAACAGAATTGTTTTTCTTTCAAAAACTTGGTTAAACTAATTGTTGCTATGTAAAAAAAAACAAGATTGTTGTTATATGATAAAAGTCATTAATGTTCATTTGCATATTCCATTATTGAAGTGGTTCGATTGTGCCCAAGTGGCTTTGTTGTTTCCAGGGAATGAAGTTGAGTGGCCTATGTTTTGCCGGAATGTTGATTCATTTCCGTTCCGGCAAATTTCAGGTTCTCGATTTGTCCACTTTTTAGTAAAATTCATGCCAAAATTTTCCGTGAATTTCGGCATGATTTGTGCTACAAACTAGGGCATATCGAGTGCCCGGGATTTGCCGCACCGGGAAGGAGTCAACATTCCTACAAAGCATAGGTCTTTTTTATGTCATTATTCATTTTATTAGGTATAGAATTAATTGACTATATTTAATCGTAAGAACTAGTTGAATTAATAGAACTAGTTGAACATGTCACATTTGTTGTTATTTCTTTAGTTAAAGCAATTTTTCCCGCATCGTCGTCGATGATGCCTATCCCGCATCCTCATCGCCGAGTCGGCGGAGGACACCTGCGTCACCAGATGGGCCATGTCTGGGACTGGGCTCCGCCGGGGTGGTACTGGGAGGCGCTACCTACCGGGGGGTGCAGGTTGGCGAGGAGCCAGCCTGTCGTTGACCCGAACCTTCTTTGGTGGCGGTCGCATGGGCCAGTGACGGTCCAGAGGCTCGAGGACCCCGTGGAGGTGGCGCGTCACCGTGTCAGAGAGGAGGACGCGCACGTCCCTTGCTACTTGTTTGTGTTGGAGCACAGGTTCTCCAATACCTGGCAGGTTCTCCAGGGATCTCACTGGAGCTATGATCCTGTGATGGTTCCTTCTCTTTGGGTTTCCACCGCCCGCGCCGATACCCGTCGTGCGCTAGGGTTTTATTTGTGTTAGTGATGTTATATGCATGATACTATTCGGGATGTATTAGTGATAATATTCGACGATGTACAGATGCATGAGATGATTTACTTTTGCTTATTGAATGCATGCTAATTTGAATACTTATTTATTTTACGATTTGGTTTTGCTTATTGAATGCTCATGTCAATATGAGTCCTATAAGATATTTTGAGTATCCTGGTAGTTGTCTTCGATCGATTTTCAATTAATGTTTCAACTATGAACATAGGAATTGTCTGACGACGAAGAGGATTTCGGTATTTGCAAATACTGCGAAGACGAGCGCGGCCTATGGGTCCTGTATCTTTTATTCTGTTAGGTTTCTGGGGATTCTAAAAATCTTCAAAGGGGTTCCCCGGTTGAATTCGGATGTAACTTTTCGAGTAGATGATTTTTCATATAAAAAACTTTTTAATCCGAGTTCGTATGCAAAAGTTATGCCCATTTTACTAAATTCTAGAGAGATTATGCAAATAAAGTCGAAATTCATATTTGTAAATTTTCCTAATAACTAGACAGGGGGTGTGGGTGAGTAGAGGGATGGCCTGGCCAGCGCTGGGAATAGTAGGGGGCGGTGAGGCCTCCGCGACAGCACAGCCGGCCACAGGAGGCAGGAGCATGCGGCACGACCGGCGCTGCTTTGGGCGGCTGGAGCAACAAGACCAGAGGTTGAAGAAGCACTACGGCCATTCGATGGACATCATACGGTCACTGGAGCTAGAATCGTTCATATTGACTAAGTTGACAAAGCACTCCATCCCCGTCAACTTAGTAGGCCCACAAGTCAGCCTCCCACCAAGGTGCGTCCCAACTAGCAGGGGGAGTATTCATTTTTTGTGCGTAATAAGGAGGCACTTCCTTGCGTGCGAAGATATAGCTGGTGGGTCCGACCTGTCAGCGGAGGAATCGTTTTTTTTGCGAAATACAGAGGCCCTTTTGGTGGGTCCCGTATCTTTTATTCTGTTAGGTTTTTGGGGATTCTAAAAATTTTCAACGGGGTTCCCCCGGTTGAATTCGGATGTAACTTTTCGAGTAGATGATTTTTCATATAAAAAACTTTTTAATCCAAGTTCGTATGCAAAAGTTATGCCCATTTTACTAAGTTCCGGAGAGATTTTGCAAATAAAGTCGAAATTCATATTTGTAAATTTTCCCAACAACTAGACCACATATCACATGGGAAACTAATTTTCTTTTGTTTTTTACATTTCTGTCATTTTCTTTTTTTTAACTGAAAAGGCGGTCCAGGGGGTGCATTTAGTAATGGCGCACCTTCACAAAGTGCGCCATTACTATGTGTATGACTTGGTCAAACCTTGGTCAAAGTTAGTAATGGCGCACTATGTATAGGTGCGGCATTACTAAGTTTGACATAGTAATGGCGCACGTATGCAAAGTGCACCATTACTAAGTTTGACCAAGGTTTGACACAGTCATACACATAGTAATGGCGCACTTTGTATAGGTGCGCCATTATACTATGTGTATGACTGGGTCAAACTTTGGTCAAACTTAGTAATGGCGCACTTTTCACCTGGTGCGCCATTACTGTTTTGGTTACTAATGGCGCACCTGCACATGGTGCGCCATTACTATTTAGTAATGGCACACCACATGTATAGTCCGCCATTAGTGTCCATATTGGCTATAGCTGTTTTTCTAGTAGTGCGAAGGGGTAATGATCCTTTTTAGTAGCTTTATTTAATTTAGGAAATCAATTACCATCCTATAACCTGTAATAATTCTTTGCGGGATCAATTCATCTTTATCATTAGGAACGACAGTAATACCTCCCTTTTTAGGGACACAATGGACAGGACTTACCCACTGACTATCAGCAACGGGATAAATTATAACTGCCTCAAGGAGCTTTAGTATTTCCTTTCTTACCACTTCTTTTATCTTAGGATTCAGCCGTCGTTGATGATCACGAACTGGTTTGGCATCTTCCTCCAAATTTATTTTATGTTGACATAGAGTGGGACTAATGCCCTTAAGATCATCAAGAGTATATCCAATAGCAGCACGGTGCTTCCTCAGAGTTTTCAATAATCTCTCTTCTTCATGCTCTGAAAGGTTAGCACTAATAATAACAGGATATATATTTTTCTCATCAAGATAAGCATATTTATGAGTATCAGGTAACGGTTTGTGCTCAAACACGGGATCACCCTTGGGTGGAGGAGGATCCCCAAGGATTTCAACAGGCAAGTTGTGTTTCAGGATAGTTTCTTGTTTAAAGAACACTTCATCTATTTCCCTTCTTTCATTCATAAACATATCATTTTCATGGTCTAGCAAATATTGTTTTAAAGGATCACTAGGAGGTACGGCAATAGAAGCAAGACCAATTATTTCATCCTTACTAGGCAATTCCTCTTCACGGTGTTCTCTACGAAATTTAGAAAAGTTGAACTCATGAGACATATCACCTAGACCAATAGTAACAACATCCTTTTCACAGTCTATCCTAGCATTAACGGTGTTCAAGAAGGGTCTACCAAATATAATGGGACAAAAGCTATCTTGTGGGGAACCAAGAACAAGAAAATCAGCAGGATATTTAGTTTTCCCACAGAAGACTTCAACATCTCTAACAATTCCCATTGGTGAAATAGTATCTCTATTGGCAAGTTTAATTGTGACATCAATATCTTCTAACTCAGTAGGTGCAATATCATGCTTAATTTCTTTGTATAAGTCAATAGGTATGGCACTAGCACTAGCACCCATATCACATAAGCCATGATAACAATGATCTCCTATTTTAACAGAAATAACAGGCATGCCTACCACAGGTCTATGTTTATCTTTAGCACAAGGTTTGGCAATTCTAGCAGTTTCCTCACAGAAATAAATAACATGCCCATCAATATTATCAGACAAGAGATCTTTAACAATAGCAATATTAGGTTCAACTTTAATTTGCTCAGGAGGTGTATAAGTTCTAATATTGCTTTTACGAACCACAGTTGAAGCTTTATCATGATCCTTTATCCTAACAGGGAAAGGTGGTTTCTCAACATAAGAAGTAGGAACAATAGGATCATTATAAGTGATAGTCTTTTGTTCAACTTTAATAGGTGCAGCTACTTTTACTTCTATGGGAGGATGATATTTAAACCACTTCTCCTTGGGGAGATCAACATAAGTAGCAAAAGATTCACAGATAGAAGCTACTATCTCAGAGTCAAGTCCATATTTAGTGCTAAACTTACGGAAAACATCGGTATCCATAAAAGATTTAACACAATCAAACTTAGGTGTCATACCTGACTCCTTACCTTCATCGAGATCCCAATCTTCAGAGTTGCGTTTAATTCTATCCAATAAATCCCATTTGAATTCAATAGTCTTCATCATAAAAGAGCCAGCACAAGAAGTATCGAGCATCATGCGATTGTTATCAGAAAGCCGAGCATAAAAATTCTGAATAATTATTTCTCTTGAGAGCTCATGATTGGGGCATGAATATAACATTGATTTAAGCCTCCCCCAAGCTTGAGCGATGCTTTCTCCTTTGCGAGGCCAAAAAATTTATATATAATTGCGATCACGATGAACAAGATGCATTGGATAAAATTTCTGATGAAATTCCAATTTCAATCGTTTGTAATTCCATGATCCCGTATCATCACATAGCCTATACCATGTCGATGTATCTCCCTTCAAAGATAAAGGGAAGACCTTCTTCTTAATAAAATCACCGGGTATACCTGCAAGATTAAATAATCCACAAACTTCATGCACATATATTAGGTGCTCATCAGGATGCTTTGTTCCATCTCTTGCAAAAGGATTAGCTAGCAGTTTTTCCAACATACCCGAAGGAATTTCAAAGTGGACTTTTTCATTTTTAGTAGGTTCAGTAGGTTGAGGAGAAACTCTTTGCTCTACTGGTTGGGGTGAAGATACCCCGAACAAGCCCCTCAGAGGATTACTTTCCATAGTAACAAGTGACAGTAAATTTCAGCACACTATATAAATTTTTCCTTACCAAATTCCACCTACCAAAGGCGTTTCACTCCCCGACAACGGTGCCAGAAAAGAGTTTGGATGACCCACAAGTATAGGGGATCTATCGTAGTCCTTTCGATAAGTAAGAGTGTCGAACCCAACGAGGAGCAGAAGGAAATGATAAGCGGTTTTCAGCAAGGTATTCTCTGCAAGCACTGAAATAATAGGTAACAGATAGTTTTATGATAGGATAATTTGTAACGAGCAACAAGTAACAAAAGTAAATAAGGTGCAGCAAGGTGGCCCAATCCTTTTTGTAGCAAAGGACAAGCCTGGACAAACTCTTATATAGAGAAAAGCGCTCCCGAGGACACATGAGAATTATCGTCAAGCTAGTTTTCATCACGTTCATATGATTCGCGTTCGGTACTTTGATAATTTGATATGTGGGTGGACCGGTGCTTGGGTGCTGTTCTTACTTGAACAAGCATCCACTTATGATTAACCTCTATTGCAAGCATCCGCAACTACAACAAAAGTATTAAGGTAAACCTAACCATAGCATGAAACATATGGATCCAAATCAGCCCCTTACGAAGCAACGCATAAACTAGGGTTTAAGCTTCTGTCACTCTAGCAACCCATCATCTACTTATTACTACCCAATGCCTTCCTCTAGGCCAAAATAATGGTGAAGTGTCATGTAGTCGACGTTCACATAACACCACTAGAGGATAGACAACATACATCTCGTCAAAATATCGAACAAATACCAAATTCACATGACTACTAATAGCAGGACTTCTCCCATGTCCTCAGGAACAAACGTAACTACTAACAAAGCATATTCATGTTCATAATCAGAGGGGTATTAATATGCATAAAGGATCTGAACATATGATCTTCCACCAAATAAACCAACTAGCATCAACTACAAGGAGTAATCAACACTACTAGCAACCTACAGGTACCAATCCCAGACTATGAGACAAGAATTGGATATAAGAGATGAACTAGGGTTTGAGAGGAGATGGTGCTCGTGAAGATGTTGATGGAGATTGCCCTCTCCTGATGAGAGGAGCGTTGGTGATGACGATGGCGATGATTTCCCCCTCCCGGAGGGAAGTGTCCCCGGCAGAACAGCTCTGCCGGAGCCCTAGATTGGTTCCGCCAAGGTTCCGCCTCGTGGCGGCGGAGTCTCGTCCCGAAAGGTTGCTTATGATTTTTCTTCGGACGAAAGACTTCATATAGCAGAAGATGGCCACCGGAGGACCAACAGGGGGCCCAAGAGGCAGGGGGGCGCACCCAGGGGGTAGGGCGCGCCCCCACCCTCGTGGACAGTTGGTGGCCCCCCTGACGTATTTCTTCCGCTCAGTATTTTCTATTATTTCCAAAAATAACTTTCGTGGAGTTTCAGGACTTTTGGAGTTGTGCAGAATAGGTCTCTAATATTTGCTCCTTTTCCAGCCCAGAATTCCAGCTGCCGACATTCTCCCTCCTTATGTAAACCTTGTAAAATAAGAGAGAATAGGCATAAATATTGTGACATAATGTGTAATAACAGCCCATAATGCAATAAATATCGATATAAAAGCATGATGCAAAATGAACGTATCAGAAGCTTCCCGCGGCTAATCAAATCCAGAAAAGGAACGGCCCGGTCTCTGATAGATGCGTTTTATGTGGGGCCATTGAAAATACCGAGCATATCTTCTTTCACTGCTCTTTGGCCAAGTTTCTTTGGAGCTGTATATGGCATTGGCTTCACGTTAATTGGAATCCCTCTTCCTTCAAGGACCTGCGGCGTTTGGCTAGTGGTTTATTCGGGATGGCTAAAAGGGTGTTTTGGGTTGGATTTGCGGCGATCTGTTGGTCACTGTGGACTACTAGAAACAAGTTTACTATTGAACATATCTTTCCGGCTAACCTGTGAGCTGCTTATTTAAATCTAGTGTCTTCTTGCAGCAGTGGAGATTATTGAGTAAGGAGGCGGACCTCGAGGCTTTTGATGTTATGTTATCCAAGATGAGGTCTACGGCTTCTTCCCTGTT
The DNA here is from genome assembly GCF_018294505.1 of Triticum aestivum. Classification (NCBI taxonomy): domain Eukaryota; kingdom Viridiplantae; phylum Streptophyta; class Magnoliopsida; order Poales; family Poaceae; genus Triticum; species Triticum aestivum. The sequence continues at coordinate 420,777,899 of NC_057808.1, read as the reverse complement.
GTGACGATCCCAAATGATGGCTTAGTCTCCCATCCCTTCTGGTTCTGTTGCTGGCCTGCGTGCCATGATTGGCTAGGTAGCCATGTACCCGTACTATGTTAGCTATTGCTGTGATACTTTGTTGGCTTGGTGCTTGCTCCGTGACTCTGCCTGGTGGCTTTATTTATAAATTCGGGTGTATGCCTTTTATCTAAAAAAATGCAGATCCTCAATAAAAGATGCATCAACATTTAGAATTTGTTGTGCTACCAAAACAATGGGCCATGTGTTCCATCTAACAACAGTAGTTTGTTTCGCTGCCGCTCGTGTGAACTTAAGAGCCAATGCATGCACAACTAGCGCTGATCGCAACGGCGTCTGCACTTGATCACCGCTGACCTACTGTCTACGCTGCCACCATACGAACCAGCTCGCTGTAGCTATCAACTCTGGAAGCTCTATCGAGTCGTCATAATTGTGATGCCAACGACCGTGCACGCTCCTCCCGCTCTTGCTGCCTCCAGCTCTCGCCTGCAGCTATCAACTCGGGAGGAGGAAGAACTGTCGAAGCTCGACGTGCATGCTCCTCCAGCTCTCGCCGCGTCCGATCGTGCACACGTCCACTGCTAGCTCGGTGGAGCAGTCCTCGAATCCCTTGTGAACGATCTTGTATCGCCTCAAACCGGCGTTGAAGCCGAAGCAGTAGGCGCTGGGCTCGTGCCTCCACGGCGTCTCGGCGGAAAAGGCAGGGTGAGCACTCGCCGGTGAAGGGCTCCACCACGGTGATGGAGCCCTGGCCGTGGTCGAGGAAGAAGTGCCTATCATGTGCTCCGACCTGCCAGCCATGAACGTGGTCGTGAGTCGCCACTGCTCGTCGAAGAGGAACCCGCCGCCGCCGTCTGAGTCTTTGGCATCCTGGACTCGGCTATGTCCGGGAATGAACACGATGGTGTGGGTCGGGGCCCGTGGTCCTTGGACCATGTCCGCTTTGATGAACATTGGATCGGAGATGACATCGCGCCACTCCTTGCAGACGCGGCGGAAGCGACGGAGGTTGCTCGCCTGAAGGCGGACCAGGACGCTGGCGAGGACATTCGGGGGAGAGCATCATTGCCATCGCCGGACGTCGGCCGGTTCCGGATGGATCGGCGCTTAGGCATTAAATTGCATCAAATTGGACATGATTGATTATCTCCGGATGCGGAGTAATTAGGAATCGATCGGGTCTGGATCATGATGTGTTTATTCAGGCGCATGAAAAAAACTCGCGCCTCAGTCACTTATTTAGTAGATCATCAGATCAATATGCAACGGTTGTGACGCCCGGATAATTATACTACAGTAAACCTACGCTAGTGATGACACGTCACCTCTGTTAGTGTTGATAATCTCGCGTTAGTTCAAAACCGGATCAAAATTCAAAGTTCAAAATCAAGCAAACAATAAAAGTTTTCAAATACTAAAACTAAAATGTTCAGTAAATAGTAGATAAATCAGAGGCTATGATAAAATAGTAAAGAACATTATTGAAATTTGATAAGTGACTTAAACATCCTCAAACAGTGGCTGAAAACATTAGTTAATAACCTTTTTATTAATACAAAATAAATATGAAATGATATTTACCCCAAACTAGTTTTTGGTGGTAAGGTATATTGTGCTGTGATTTGTGGGCCAGCTATCATATTTTACAAAACTCACTTGGTGCCCAGACAATTAGCCAAAACAGAAAAGGAAAAATAAGACAAAGTAAAACAAAAGGAAAAGAAAATGACCCCCCTGGACCAGACGGCCCAGCTCGCAGCCAGGCCGGCCCACCTGGCCCATCCGCCGAACCGGCCCGTTCCCCCCCGGTCGCTCTCTCCCCTTCCCTGTTCACCCGACCAGGGTCGGAACAGGCGCGCGTCCCCGCCGGACCCCCCCTCGCCGGCGTCGAGGAGGGGATAAGATCGCCAGCGCCCCCGCCTCCACTGACCCCTCCCCTCGACGCCTCGGCCTCCTCCCCACCTACCTCCACCAACTCCCCTCTCCATCTCGGCCGCTCTCTCTCTCTCTCTCTGGCCCTCCCCTCGCCCGAGCGAGATCGCCGCCGAAGCCTCGTAGGCGTGGCCCCGACCACCGTTCGTCGAGACGCCGATGTCCCCGAGCTCCCTCTACGTCGTCCTCGTCGACCCCGCGCTTCAGGACGAGCTGGGGTGCCCTGCAGCGGCCGGGTCAAGCTTTTCCCCAACCTCGGTCGCCGCCGCCCGCCGCGATTCATCCCGCCTCCCCTCTGCGCTCCCGTTCACTCGAGGGCCTCCGTGTGCCGCGCCGTAAGCCTCCACCCCCTCCTCCTTCCTCTGGTTCCTCCTCATACACCGTAGAAGGCTCGCGGTGCCGCCGTCGCCATTGCCGCATGCGGCCTCGTCCGCGAGCTCGTTGCGCTCACCCCGTCCATCTCCGAGCCAAGCGGTGGCCTCCGTCGAGTTGCCGGAGGTCCGTAGAGCCCGCTAGCGTCGTTTGTTAGCTAGAACGCAGCCCGTAGCGTGGTTTTCGAAGATGCCCGTAGTCCGGCGCCGCCCGCGGTCGTCGTTGAGCTCCACTCCGGCCACCCCCGCTCCTGGGATCACTCTAGATCGACGCGGGACGATCTACTCGTTCGAACGCCACCAAAAATGCGCGGAATGGTGCCCTGTGCTGGAAATCCGAGCAACTCCGGCGAACTTCCGCCGCTGGAATGGTCGCCGGCATGATTCCAGCGACGTCACCAACGTGGCGCCCGCGTGGCACCGCCTGGGCCACTGACTGGTGGACCCAGGTCCCCCCCTTGACTTGTTGACCGCGGTCAACGAGCTGACTGGGCGGCCCCCAGCCACCGACATGCGGGCCCCCCTTCTGTTAATTAGTCTAACAATTGTTTTATAAATAAAAATAATAAGATTAACTAATCACTCACTGACATATGGGGCCCACCCCTCTAATTAGACTCTTAGTTTAGTTTAAATTACTGTTAGACTAACAGAGGCTGACATGTGGGTCCCACTGGACCCACCTGTCTGGTTTGACTGGTCAGCCGACCTGTTGACCTGCTGACGTCAGCATTACCTCATGCTGACATCATAATTCATTTTTGCTAAATTCAAATAATTCCAGAAATTCAAATAATCTTTGAAAATTCATATCTTTTAAACCGTAACTCGGATGAAAATGTTTTCTATATGAAAGTTGCTCAGAACGACGAGACGAATCCGAATACGCAGTCCGTTCGTCCACCACACCTCCCTAACCTATCGATCTAGCAACTTTCCCCCTTCGGTCCGTCTGTCCGAAAACGCGAAACATCGGGAATACTTTCCCGGATGTTCCCCCCCTTCGCCGGTACCACCTACTGTCGCGTTAGGACACACCTCGCACTGTTCATTGTCATGTCACGCATCGTCATGCTTATGTTTGCATTGTATTTACTGTTTCTTCCCCCCTCTTCTCTCCGGTAGACTACGAGACCGACACTGCTGCTGCCCAGTTCGACTACGGAGTTGACAACCCCTCCTACTTGCCAGAGCAACCAGGCAAGCCCCCCCCTTGATCACCAGATATCGCCTACTCTACTCTCTACTACTTGCATTAGAGTAGTGTAGCATGTTACTGCTTTCGATTAATCCTATTCTGTTGCATAGCCTGTCATTGTTGCTACAGTTGTTTCCCTTACCTGCTATCCTACTGCTTAGTATAGGATGCTAGTTTTCCATCAGTGGCCCTACATTCTTGTCCGTCTGCTGTGCTATACTATCGGGCCGTGACCACCTGGGCGGTGATCACGGGTATATACTATATACATTATATACATGACACATGTGGTGACTCAAGTCGGGTCGGCTCGAGGAGTACCCGCAAGTGGTTCTGATGAGGGGGCTGAAAGGACAGGTGGCTCCACCCCGGTAGAGGTGGGGCTGGGTTCCTGACGGCCCCCGACTGTTACTTTGTGGCGGAGCGACAGGGCAGGTTGAGACCGCCTAGGTGAGAGGTGGGCCTGGCCCTGGTCGGCGTTCGCGGATACTTAACACGCTTAACGAGATCTTGGTATTTGATCTGAGTCTGGCCATTTGGTCTATACGCACTAGCCATCTATGCGGGAGTAGTTATGGGTATCCCGGCGTCGTGGTATCAGCCGAAGCCTTCTTGACGTCAGCGACTGAGTGGCGCGCGCCGGATTGGACTGGAACGCCACTAGGCTAGGTCTGCTTCCGGCCGCGTACGCAACGTGCAGGTGTGCATAGGGCGATGGGCCCAGACCCGTGCGCGCATAGGGTTAGACCGGCGTGCTGACCTCTCTGTTGTGCTTAGGTGGGGCTGCGACGCGTTGATCTTACGAGGCCGGGCATGACCCAGAAAAGTGTGTCCGGCCAAATGGGATCGAGCGTGTTGGGTTATGTGGTGCACCCCTGCAGGGAAGTTTATCTATTCGAATAGCCGTGTCCCTCGGTAAAAGGACGACCCGGAGTTGTACCTTGACCTTATGACAACTAGAACTGGATACTGAATAAAATACACCCTTCCAAGTGCCAGATACAACCCGGTGATCGCTCTCTAACAGGGCGACGAGGAGGGGATCGCCGGATAGGATTATGCTATGCGATGCTACTTGGAGGACTTCAATCTACTCTCTTCTACATGCTGCAAGATGGAGATGGCCAGAAGCGTAGTCTTCGACAGGACTAGCTATCCCCCTTTTATTCTGGCATTCTGCAGTTCAGTCCACTGATATGCCCCTTTTCACATATACCCATGCATATGTAGTGTAGCTCCTTGCTTGCGAGTACTTTGGATGAGTACTCACGGTTGCTTCTCTCCCTCTTTTCCCCCTTCTCTTTCTATCTGGTTGTCGCAACCAGATGTTGGAGTCCAGGAGCCCGACGCCACCCTCGACGACGACACCTACGACGCTGGAGGTGCCTACTACTACGTGCAGGCCGCTGACGACGACCAGGAGTAGTTAGGAGGATCCCAAGCAGGAGGCCTGCGCCTCGTTCGATCTGTATCCCTGTTTGTGCTAGCCTTCTTAAGGCAAACTTGTTTAACTTATGTCTGTACTCAGATATTGTTGCTTCCGCTGACTCGTCTATGATCGAGCAGTTGTATTCGAGCCCTCGAGGCCCCTGGCTTGTATTATGATGCTTGTATGACTTATTTATGTTTTAGAGTTGTGTTGTGATATCTTCCCGTGAGTCCCTGATCTTGGTCGTACACATTTGCGTGCATGATTAGTGTACGGTCAAACCGGGGGCGTCACAACGGTTGAAAACATGTCGTCACCGTTTATCTTCTTCCTCCCCACATTCTTCTTCCTCCCGCACGATCTCTTCTTCCTCCTGCAGCCCCAAGCCCCTAACCGCCAGCCTCCACCACCTGCGGCCGGTGGGCGCTACTGCGCACTGCCTTGCCACCCCGCCCTCCCTCGACCCCCCCATCGTTGTTGTTGGCCGCCGCCCCGGCCATCCCTCTAAACTTTGCCGCAACAGAGAAGAACTCCGTCGATCTCCTGCACCCCCGCCCCTAAGATAGATAATGAGACAATGACTTCCCCTAAGATAGATGGTGGGGCAATGGCTTCTTTGGCGAGGTTTTTTCTTCTCCGATGTGGTTGCAAGAAGGAAGGAAGGAAGAGGTGACCGACGCCTGAAAAAGTTTCAGGTACCTGATAATTCGCAAAACCGCTTTCTTTCTAGGGAAAGCCACACATTTTATTGACCGTGAATCAGAGATACATCAGATATGAGCCAGGGAGTGTTAAAAAACACAAGAGAAAACATCGACCCAAGTACAAGCTTCATATAGTAAAGACACAGATCTGCTACCTCACACACCACCATATTGGCTTCCCTTGGACAATGAGCAAGCTTACTTCATCAAAACTACTCGCCCTTAGATTGGAATATAGAAAATTTCCTAACCACTGATACAAACGTTGAGTTTATCCCATACAGATCTAATTCATGCAAAAGTGCCTACCTAGGCGTCATTAGGTTGATAACTCCCCAATTGCTGGTTCAAACGATCAGAATCATTACTTCATGCTCCCGCAATCCCCTCACCGCACACATTCCAACGAGTAATGCCAACAACACGTGTTGCAGCCCCAATGTCGTGATGCTCCAAGCACCACGCTCTGCTCCACTTGTAGCACCGCCGCCCATTGGCGGAGCTTCATGGGGGCCAACCTGGGCGGTGCCCACCCCAGCTCATTGAAACTCAGGCAATAGTAATTAAGTTTGTCCCTCCAACCAATGGCCCCTCCATGATTTTAGCTCAAGCTCCGCCACTGTCGTCACCGTTGTTGGTGCAGAAGCACCGCCACAATTGCCGCAGCACCATCGATGTTGTCGCATTGTCCATGTTGGTTATCCCATTCGAGAGAGTACGCAGATTTGATTGGGAAAATACCACTTTTATTATGATGTCATGTCACAAAGTCTTCTATATCATGTCAACTGCTAAAGGGACCTTCAAAACTCCTTTTGCTGCCCCAAAATACCCTAACAAATATCCTCTTCCCATCACAGGACCCATCATCTACGTTCTAAAACTTTTATCAACACAATATTATTTCTTGTAGCTAAAATGTTCATGTGTGTGTCTGCTATGAATCCAAGGACCATTCCATATGTTAAAATTTCCACCATCCCCAGCTGCCCCCCACAGAAAAAAGAATTGTCCAAATATGTCCTCTGTTTAAAGTTTGTATATGGCAATCCAGAAACCCCTTGGATGTTAAAATGTGTTTTAAAAATATTTTGAAATGTCACAAAATTCTGACAAAATGATTCTCGCGTGCATCTCGACATTCTACGTGCATGCAAACTTGTTTCGTGGAAAACCGACAACTTTTGTGTCACATACAAAAAAGACAAAAATTGGTGTTAAAAAGGCTTTTCATGAGACATTTTTTTATCTTTTTTTACACAAGGCATATAAAATGTCGGTTTTTCACGAAACTTGGCGTGCACACATACAATGTTGAGATTGTTGGCGAACGTTGCAGGGGAAACAAAAAAGTTCCTATACTCACCAAGATCAATCTAGGAGATGACCATCTACGAGAGGAGAGATTGGATCTACATACCCTTGTAGATCGCTAAGCGAAAGCGTTAAGAAACGTGGTTGATGTAGTCGAACGTCTTCGCGATCCAATCACAATCCGTACACGAACTCCCAATCAAGTGTCTAACAGACGACAGCTCCGCGTTCAACACACATACGACTTGATGATGCCTTCACCTCCTCGATCCAGCGAGCGATGGTGAAGTAGTAGCCCGAGTTCTTCGATAGCACAGCGTGATGGCAGCGGTGGTGGAGAAATATCAGCAGGGCTTCGCCAAGCCTAGCGGAGAAGAAGAAGAACTACAAGGGAGACGAAGGGCAGCGCCATGGCATAGATGACTGCGGCTGCCCTCCCTCTCCACCTCTATATATAGGTGGAAGGGGAGGAGGGGTGGCGCCCTAGGGTTTCCCCTAGGGCGGGGCGGCGACCACCAAGGGGCGCCCTAGGCCTTGGGTGGCCCCCCTAGGCGCCTTGCCTCCAAAGAAAAGGGGGGCGGCTTCCCTGGGGGGCGCACCACCTCCCTGACCGAGTGGGATGGGGTGAGGGGAGGCGCCCAGCCCCTTGTGGGCGGGTGTGCCCCTTCCCCTGGCCCATGAGCCCCCCCCCCCCGCCCCCAACACTTGCCGGGACCCCCCGAAACCCTTTTCTGTCTTCTGCCGATAACCCGGTACCTCTCGGAACAATTTTGGAATCTGATTACCTTCGTCCTATATATCAATCTTCACCTCGGGACCATTTCGGAGTTTCTCGTCGATATCTCCATACCTAGTTCAATCTCGTTACCGGCAAGTCTCTTTACTTGTTCCGTCACACAAGATCCCGTGGCTAACTCTGTAGTCACATTGCTTGCAAGATCATTGTGATGTTGTATTACCGAGTGGGCCCTGAGATACCTCTCCATCATACGGAGTGACAAATCCCAGTCTTGACCCATGCCAACTCAATGTACATCCTCGGAGATACCTATAGAGCATCTTTTGTTGGGGAACGTAGTAATTCAAAAAAATTCCTACGATCACGCAAGATCTATCTAGGAGAAGCATAGCAACGAGCGGGGAGAGTGTGTCCACGTACCCTCGTAGACCGTAAGTGGAAGCATTTAGTAACGTGGTTGATGCAGTCGAACGTCTTCGCAATCCAACCGATCCAAGCACCGAACGTACGACACCTCCGCGTTCAGCACATGTTCAGCTCGATGACATACCTCGAGCTCTTGATCCAGTTGAGGACGAGGGAGAGTTCCGTCAGCACGACAGCGTGGAGATGGTGATGATGATGTTACCGGCGCAGGGTTTCACCTAAGCACTACAACGATATGACCGAGGTGTGTAACTGTGGAGGGGGGCACCGCACACGGCTAAGAGAAACTTTGGTGTGTCTTTGGGGTGCCCCTCTCCCACGTATATAAAGGGGGGAGGAGAGGTGGCCGGGCCAAGGGGGCGCGCCAGGTGTGGGGAGTCCTACTAGGACTCCGTAGTCCAAGCAGGATTCCCCTCTCCTTTTTCCTTTTTCGGAATAGCAAAGAGGGAAAGAGAGGAGGAGTAGGAGAGGGAAAGGGGGGGCGCCGCCCCCACCCCTTGTCCAATTTAGATTGGCAAGGGGGGGGGGCGCGCCACCTCCCTGGTCGGCCCTCTCGCCTCCACTAAGGCCCATGTGTGGCCCACTAACTTCCCAGGGAGGGTTCTGGTAACCCCCGGTACTTCGAAACTTATCTGATACTTCCCGAAACCATTCCGGTGTCCGAATATAACCTTCCAATATATGAATCTTCACCTCTCAATTATTTCGAGACTCCTCGTCATGTCTGTGATCTCATCCGGGACTCCGAACAAACTTCGATCATCAAATCACATAACTCATAATACAAATTGTCATCAAACATTAAGCGTGCAGACCCTACGGGTTCGGGAACTATGTAGACATGACCGAGACACATCTCCGGTCAATAAGCAATAGCAGAACCTGGATGCTCATATTGGCTCCTACATATTCTACGAAGATCTTTATCGGTCAAACAGCATAACAACATACGTTGTTCCCTTTGTCATCGGTATGTTACTTGCCCGAGATTCGATCGTCGGTATCATCATACCTAGGTCAATCTCGTTACCAGCAAGTCTCTTTACTCGTTCCGTAATGCATCATCCTGTAACTAACTCATTAGTCACATTGCTTGCAAGTCTGATAGTGATGAGCATTACCGAGAGGGCCCAGAGATACCTCTCCGATACATGGAGTGACAAATCCTAATCTTGATCTATGCCAACCCAACAAACACCTTCGGAGACACCTGTAGAGCATCTTTATAATCACCCAGTTACGTTGTGACGTTTGATAGCACACAAGGTGTTCCTCCGGTATCCGGGAGTTGCATAATCTCATAGTCAGAGGAACATGTATAAGTCATGAAGAAAGCAATAGCAATAAAACTAAACGATCATTATGCTAAGCTAACGGATGGGTCTTGTTCATCACATCATTCTCTAATGATGTGACCCCGTTCATCAAATGACAACACATGTCTATGGCTAGGAAACTTAACCATCTTTGATTAACGAGCTAGTCAAGTAGAGGCGTACTAGGGAACACTCTGTTTGTCTATGTATTCAGACATGTACTAAGTTTTCGGTTAATACAATTCTAGCATGAATGATAAACATTTATCATGATATAAGGAAATATAAATAACAACTTTATTATTGCCTCTAGGGCATATTTCCTTCAGTCTCCCACTTGCACTAGAGTCAATAATCTAGATTACATAGTAATGATTCTAACACCCATGGAGTCCTGGTGCTGATCATGTTTTGCTCGTGGAAGAGGCTTAGTCAACGGGTCTACAACATTCAGATCCATATGTATTTTGCAAACTTCTATGTCTCCCTCCTTGACTAGATCGCGGATGGAATTGAAGTGTCTCTTGATGTGCTTGGTTCTCTTGTGAAATCTGGATTCCTTCGCCAAGGAAATTTCTCCAGTATTGTCACAAAAGATTTTCATTGGACCCGATGCACTAGGTATTAAACCTATATCGGATATGAACTCCTTCATCCAGACTCCTTCATTTGCTGCTTCCGAAGCAGCTATGTACTCCGCTTCACATGTAGATCCCGCCACGACGCTCTGCTTGGAACTGCACCAACTGACGGCTCCACAATTCAATATAAATATGTATTTGGTTTGCGACTTAGAGTCATCCGGATCAGAGTCAAAGCTTGCATCGACGTAACCATTTACGATGAGCTCTTTGTCTCCTCCATAAATGAGAAACATATCCTTAGTCCTTTTCAGGTATTTCAGGATGTTCTTGACCGCTGTCTAGTGATCCACTCCTGGATTACTTTGGTACCTCCCTACTATACTTATAGCAAGGCACACATCAGGTCTGGTACACAGCATTGCATACATGATAGAACCTATGGCTGAGGCATAGGGAATGACTTCCATTTTCTCTCTATCTTCTGCACTGGTTGGGCACTGAGTCTCACTCAACTTCACACCTTGTAACACAGGCAGAACCCTTTCTTTGACTGATCCATTTTGAACTTCTTCAAAATTTTATCAAGGTCTGTGCTTTGTGAAAGTCCAATTAAGCGTCTTGATATATCTCTATAGATCTTGATGCCCAATATATAAGCAGCTTCACCGAGGTCTTTCATTGAAAAGTTCTTATTCATGTATCCTTTTATGCTATTCAGAAATTCTGTATCATTCCCAATCAACAATATGTCATCCACATATAATATTAGAAATGCTATAGAGCTCCCACTCACTTTCTTGTAAATACAGGCTTCTCCAAAAGTCTGTATAAAACCATATGCTTTGATCACACTATCAAAGCGTATAATCCAACTCCAAGAGGTTTGCACCAGTCCATAAATGGATCGCTGGAGCTTGCACACTTTGTTAGCACCTTTAGGATCGACAAAACCTTCTGGTTGCATCATATACAACTCATCTTTAAGAAATCCATTAAGGAATGCAGTTTTGACATCCATTTGCCAAATTTCATAATCATAAAAATGCGGCAATTGCTAACATGATTCGGACAGACTTAAGCATCGCTACGGGTGAGAAGGTCTCATCATAGTCAACTCCTTAAACTTGTCAAAAACCTTTCGCAACAAATCGAGCTTTGTAGACAGTAACATTACCGTTAGCGTCAGTCTTCTTCTTGAAGATCCATTTATTCTCTATGGATCGCCGATCATCGGGAAAGTCAACCAAAGTCCACACTTTGTTCTCATACATGGATCCCATCTCAGATTTCATGGACTCAACCATATCGCGGAATCTGGGCTCATCATCGCTTCCTCATAGTTCATAGGTTCGTCATGGTCTAGTAACATGACATCAAGAATAAGATTACCGTACCACTCTGGTGTGGAACGTACTCTCGTTACCTACGAGGTTCGGTAGTAACTTGATCTGAAGTTTCATGATCATCATCATTAACTTCCTCACAAATTGGTGTAGGAATCACTGGAACTTATTTATGTGATGTACTACTTTCCAATTGGGGAGAAGGTACAATTACCTCATCAAGTTCTACTTTCCTCCCACTCACTTCTTTTGAGAGAAACTCCTTCTCTAGAAAGGATCCATTCTTAGCAATGAATATCTTGCCTTCGGATCTGTGATAGAAGGTGGACCCAAAAGTCTCCTTTGGGTATCCTATGAAGACACATTTCTCCTATTTGGGTTCGAGCTTATCAGGTTGAAGCTTTTTCACATAAGCATCACAGCCCCAAACTTTAAGAAACGACAACTTAGGTTTCTTGCCAAACCATAGTTCATATGGTGTCGTCTCAACGGATTTAGATGGTGCCCTATTTAACGTGAATGCAGCTGTCTCTAAAGCATAACCCCAAAACAATAGTGGTAAATCAGTAAGAGACATCATAGATCACACCATATCTAATAAAGTACGGTTACGACGTTCGGACACACCATTACGCTGTGGTATTCCAGGTGGTGTGAGTTGCGAAACTGTTCCACATTGTCTCAAATGAAGACCAAACTCATAACTCAAATATTCTCCTCCACGACCAGATCATAGAAACTTTATTTTCTTGTTACGATGATTTTCCACTTCACTCTGAAATTCTTTGAACTTTTCAAATGTTGCAGACTTATGTTTCATTAAGTAGATATACCCATATCTGCTTAAATCATCTGTGAAGGTCAGAAAATAACGATACCCGCCGCGAGCCTCAACACTCATCGGATTGCATACATCAGTATGTATAATTTCCAATAAGTCAGTTGCTCGCTCTGTTGTTCCGGAGAACGGAGTCTTAGTCATCTTGCCCATGAGGCATGGTTCGCAAGCATCAAGTGATTCATAATCAGGTGATTCCAAAAGCCCATCAGCATGGAGTTTCTTCATGCTCTTTACACCAATATGACCTAAACGGCAGTGCCACAAATAAGTTGCACTATCATTATTAACTTTGCATCTTTTGGCTTCAATATTATGAATATGTGTATCACTACTATCAAGATTCAACAGAAATAGACCACTCATCAAGGGTGCATGACCATAAAAGATATTACTCATATAAATAGAACAACCATTATTCTCTGATTTAAATGAATAACCGTCTTGCATCAAACAAGATCCAGATACAATGTTCATGCTCAACGCCGGCACCAAATAAGAATTATTCACGTCAAAAACTAATCCCGACGGTAGATGTAGAGGTAGCGTGCCGACCACGATCACATCGACTTTGGAACCATTTCCCACGAGCATCGTCACCTCGTCCTTAGCCAATCTTCGTTTAATCCGTAGCCTGCTACCTCTTGAGCACTGCGTTTGTTTTCCCTTGAAGAGGAAAGGGTGATGCAGCAAAGTAGCGTAAGTATTTCCCCTCAGTTTTTGAGAACCAAGGTATCAATCCAGTAGGAGGCTACGCGCGAGTCCCTCGCACCTACACAAACAAATAAATCCTCGCAACCAACGCGATAAGGGGTTGTCAGTCCCTACACGGTCACTTACGAGAGTGAGATCTGATAGATATGATAGGATAATATTTTTGGTATTTTTATGATAAAGATGCAAAGTAAAATAAAAGCAAAGTAAAAAGCAACGGAAATAACTAAGTGTTGGAAGATTAATATGATGAAGATAGACCCGGGGGCCATAGGTTTCACTAGTGGCTTCTCTCAAGAGCATAAGTATTTTACGGTGGGTCAACAAATTACTGTTGAGCAATTGACAGAATTGAGCATAGTTATGAGAATATCTAGGTATGATCATGTATATAGGCATCACTTCCGAGACAAGTAGACTGACTCCTGCCTGCATCTACTACTATTACTCCACACATCGACCGCTATCTAGCATGCATCTAGAGTATCAAGTAAAGCAAGATGACATGATGTAGAGGGATAAATTCATGAAATATGATAAAACCGCCATCTTGTTATCCTCGATGGAAAAAATACAATACGTGCCTTGCTGCCCCTACTGTCACTGGGAAAGGACACCACAAGATTGAACCCAAAGCTAAGCACTTCTCCCATTGCAAGAAAGATCAATCTAGTAGGCCAAACCAAACTGATAATTCGAAGAGACTTGCACAGATAACCAATCATACATAAAAGAATTCTGAAGATTCAAATATTGTTCATAGATAAACTTGATCATAAACCCACAATTCATCGGTCTCAACAAACACACCGCAAAAGAAGATTACATCGAATAGATCTCCACGAGAGAGGGGGAGAACATTGTATTGAGATCCAAAAAGAGAGAAGAAGCCATCTAGTTAATAACTATGGACCCGAAGGTCTTAGGTAAACTACTCACACTTCATCGGAGGGGTATGGTGTTGATGTAGAAGCCCTCCGTGATCGATGCCCCTCTGGCGGAGCTCCAGAACAGGCCCCAAGATGGGATCTCGTGGGTACAGAAGGTTGCGGCGGTGGAATTAGGTTTTTGGCTCCGTATCTGATCGTTTGGGGGTACGTAGGTGTAACACCCTGAGAATCATGCTACAGTAACCCCCTGTGATTAAGCTAATCATGTTGCTAAACAGGGCTTGATCACATTTGAATCACCTTCCTTTCAAACTCCTAGCTCAAACTTCAAATATAATTAAAGTGAAAAATAAAAGTTTTCAAAAATTCAAACAAAAATGTTCAGTGGGTGCTAAATAATACACTGGTAATTATGGTGGAGAAAACACATTTTTATAAAATGTCTAAATACTTTTAAATGAAATAAAACAGAAAAGGGAATAAGCAAATAAAGAGAAAACAGAACCCAGGCAGAGAAAAAGAAAAAAAAAGGGGGAAAAAGGCCCGCTTCCCCCCCACTGCCCCCCGGCCCAAACTGGGCCGCAGCCGCGCCCCCGGCCCAGCCCACCTCCTCCCTCGCCCCTTCCCTGTTCCCCCGACCGGGTCGGAACAGGGGCGCGCTGCCGCCCGACCCCCTCGCCGGCACCGACGCCGGAGGGGATAAGGTCGCCAGCTCCCCCGCCTCCTCGGGCCTCCCTCCCACTCACCCCGCTCTCCCTCTCGGCCCCCGCGCCTCCCTCTTCCCTCCCCCGGATCCGCGCCGCTCTCCTCTGCCCCACGCCCGACGCGCTCGCCGCCGTTCCCGTTGTTCACGCGGCCACCGTGCCCCACTCGCCACCTCGCCGTGTCGTACGACGTCGCCGCCCTCGACTACACCCCCTCCGCCTCTCCGTCGAAGCTCGGAGCCACTACAACGACCTCTCCGAGCTCGCCTTCATCTTCGGACGCCGGCGACCCCCTTCTTCCCCGGCGACGACCTGCTGCTACTAAGCCACCCACGGGCCTTTCTTGCGCCGCGCGGTGAGCTCCTCTACCTCCTCCCCCTCTCCGTTAACTCGCTCGCGCTCCGTAGCTGCTTCCCCGCGCACGCCCGAACGCCACGCCGCGGAGCTCGCCGCCGGCGTGTCTCCGGTGACCAAATGGTCACGGGCGTTGGCCCGCTAGCCCGACCGCACCGAGCCGCACCCGCCTAGGTAGTTAGTTCGGCCGTTCGCGCGCTCTAGCGTAGCTTCCGTCGGGCACCCGTAGCACCTCGCCGCCGGCGAGTTCATAGCGCTCGTCTCCGGCCGTTCCAGCCCCTCCGACCACCGCCGTTGGACGCGCGACGTCGAGCCGCGTCGAACGCGCCAAGCCCCGCCCCCGCAAACCCACTGTGGGCGAAACCCGAAGCACACCCGCGCATCGCCGCCGCGTTGGAGCTCGCCGGAGCCCCTCTCCGGTGCCCTGCCGACGTGGCCGGCCGGGCCCCCCTGGCTCACCGCCAGTGGCCCCCACGGGCCCCAGTTGACTGGGCAGGCCCAGTCACTGACATGCGGGCCCCGCCGCAAAAATTAAAAAAACAAAATGTTTTATAAATAAAAATAATTAGTTTAATTAATCTCTCACTGACAGGTGGGCCCAGTAGTTAATTAACTAAAAACTAATTAGTTTAATCCTCTGTTAACCCACTGTCTATGACAGGTGGGTCCCCCTTGTCAGTTTGACCAGTCAACCCGGACTGTTGACCGCTGACGTCACTCATACGTCATGCTGACGTCATATCCCTTTTTCTGTTAATTAAATAATTCCAGAAATTCAAATAAACTTTGAAAATTCATATCTTTTAAACCGTAACTCGGATGAAAATGTTTTCTATATGAAAGTTGCTCAGCACGACGAGACGAATCCGAATACGCAGTCCGTTCGTCCACCACACCTCCCTAACCTATCGAACTAGCAACTTTCCCCCTCCGGTCCGTCTGTCCGAAAACGTGAAACATCGGGAATACCTCCCGGATGTTCCCCCCTTCACCGGTACCACCTACTGTCGCGTTAGGACACCCCTAGCACCGCTCACTGTCATGTCACGCATCGTCATGCTTATGTTTGCATTGTATTTACTGTTTCTTCCCCCTCTTCTCTCCGGTAGACTACGAGACCGACACTGCTGCTGCCCAGTTCGACTACGGAGTCGACGACCCCTCCTACTTGCCAGAGCAACCAGGCAAGCCCCCCCCTTGATCACCAGATATCGCCTACTCTCCTCTATACTGCTTGCATTAGAGTAGTGTAGCATGTTACTGCTTTCGATATCCTATTCTGATGCATAGCCTATCCTTGCTACTACTGTTGATACCTTACCTGCAATCCTACATGCTTAGTATAGGATGCTAGATTTCCATCAGTGGCCCTACATTCTTGTCCGTCTGCTGTGCTACACTATCGGGCCGTGATCACCTGGGCGGTGATCGCGGGTATATACTTATATACTATATACATGACACATGTGATGACTAAAGTCGGGTCGGCTCGTAGGAGTACCCGCAAGTGGATCTTTGTGGCGGAGCGACAGGGCAGGTTGAGACCGCCTAGGTAAGAGGTGGGCCTGGCCCTGGTCGGCGTTCGCGGATACTTAACACGCTTAACGAGATCTTGGTATTTGATCTGAGTCTGGCCATTTGGTCTATACGCACTAGCCATCTACGCGGGAGTAGTTATGGGTATCCCGGCGTCGTGGTATCAGCCGAAGCTCTTTTGACGTCAGCGACTGAGTGGCGCGCGCCGTGTTGGACCGCTTTGACGTAACCGCCGTGATCGTGTGGGTTGCTAGGTCTGCTCGCGGCCGCGTTCGCAACGTGCAGGTGTGCATAGGGCGATGGGCCCAGACCCCTGCGCGCTTAGGATTAGACCGGCGTGCTGACCGCTCTGTTGTGCCTAGGTGGGGCTGCGACGCGTTGATCTTACGAGGCCGGGCATGACCCAGAAAAGTGTGTCCGGCCAATTGGGATCGAGCGTGTTGGGTTATGTGGTGCACCCCTGCAGGGAAGTTTATCTATTCGAATAGCCGTGTCCCTCGGTAAAAGGACGACCCGGAGTTGTACCTTGAGCTTATGACAACTAGAACTGGATACTGAATAAAATACACCCTTCCAAGTGCCAGATACAACCCGGTGATCGCTCTCTAACAGGGCGACGAGGAGGGGATTGCCGGGTAGGATTATGCTATGCGATGCTACTTGGAGGACTTCACTCTATTCTCTTCTATATGCTGCAAGATGGAGATGACCAGAAGCGTAGTCTTCGACAGGACTAGCTATCCCCCTTTTAATTCTGGCATTCTGCAGTTCAGTCCACTGATATGCCCCTTTACACATATACCCATGCATATGTAGTGTAGCTCCTTGCTTGCGAGTACTTTGGATGAGTACTCACGGTTGCTTCTCTCCCTCTTTTCCCCCTTTCCTTTCTATCTGGTTGTCGCAACCAGATGTTGGAGTCCAGGAGCCAGACGCCACCGTCGACGACGACACCTACGGCACTGGAGGTGCCTACTACTACGTGCAGGCCGCTGACGACGACCAGGAGTAGTTAGGAGGTCCCAGGCAGGAGGCCTTGCCTCTTCGATCGTTGCTACTTTTGTGCTAGCCTTCTTAAGGCAAAACTTGTTTAACTTATGTCTGTACTCAGATATTGTTGCTTCCGCTGACTCGTCTGTGATCGAGCACTTGTATTCGAGCCCTCGAGGCCCCTGGCTTGTATTATGATGCTTGTATGACTTATTTATGTTTTAGAGTTGTGTTGTGATATCTTCCCGTGAGTCCCTGATCTTGGTCGTACACATTTGCGTGCATGATTAGTGTACGGTCAAATCGGGGGCGTCACAAGTTGGTATCAGAGCCGACTGCCTGTAGGAACCCCCTTCCACACTCCTTGGCCGAAGTCGAGTCTAGACATTGCAAAACTTTTACTAACATGGCTGTGCGGCTTACGGGCCCACGTCGCCATTGGGTGGTACTAGGATCTTTTACTCCTCGACCTTTACTCTGGGACTCTGAACTCTCTTCTACTCGGGTTAAACGACTTTACTAACTCTAACACTAGGATCCCGTGACCGCGTTCACCCCAAAGATGGATAAGCCATAGTTGTTTCTTAGAATAGTATTTTGAACAATTCACACACTGTCAATTGACTCCTTTGAAACGTCTTTGCTTTCAGATGGAACCCTCGAGGCAGGTCGTGCGCCACACGACGGCCATTGGTGCCTCGGGATCACCTGCGGTGCTAGCTGAGATGATGACCTATCTGGGTTATCGCTGGCACCCTGAGTACACCGTCTACGAGGAGTACCAGGACTTTAACCAGGAGCAGTACCGTGCCATCGTCCACCTCTACTCTCGGGAGTACGACTCCACTACTGTGCTGCACACCGCACATGGTGTTGGTGTGACCATCGATATGGCTGTCCACGATGCAGCCTATGCTGCTCTGACACGTCTTCGTGGAGAGTATCGGGAGTTGGACACCTCCCCTTTCAGGCACATTGCTATCGCCTCTGATGTTGGTGCGGAGGGATACTATACTGCTGCCTACTCCACTGTCACCCGGGAGCCCTTCTACCATCAGCACCTGGTTCTGCATGCTGATGGGCTGGATCGAGCTAACCGAGCTCTTCGCCACGAGATGTACACCACCCGTCAGCACCTTTACCGTGCTCTGACGCTGCTGCACCCCTTTGTCCGGTCTGGACAGGTACCGCGTTCTGCGATCTACCCAGCCAGGACCGTGATGCCCCACGGTGTTGGTTGGCCAGAGGTGGGAGGCTACTCTCCCGCACTTGGTCCTCTTCTGCCACCTGAGCGTCGGGCTCTACACTTGAGTATCCGCGGCCCCCAGTCTGCTGACGTCGAGGGCTATCCGTTGCCTCACTACCAGCTGTCGGGCTACGATTACCTCCACAGTACCTCTTGGGACTGATGTAGGCTTGATTGTAGTATTAGTTGCAGTCGCCGCGAGCCTGTGTGCCGCCTATGATGTTTTAGTCCATGTACTGAACTCTATGTACTGAACTCTATGCATGACCCCTTTTGTAAGTTATGCCGACTACTATGCAGTAGCTATCGTGCTCCTTTCATTATGCATGTTTCATCATGAATGATTCTTGTCATTGCAATTTTCTCAATGCTGAACTACCCCTGTTATATATTAGCAGGATGGTTAGACCAGGTGGTCGTGGTCGTGGTGGCGATGCCCCACCACCACCTGAGTACATGGCTGGTATGATCCAACAGTTCGAACTGAACCGCCAATTCATGGAAAATATGATGGCTCAGTTTCCTCGCCCCAATATGAACCAGCAGCCAGCCCAAGTGACTCTTCAAGATTTCATACGCCTCAACCCAACCATCTACCGCAGCTCAACTCAGCCTCTGGATGCTGATGACTGGCTCCGTGACATCACCTATGAGATGGAGTCTGCTGATGTAGCCCCTGCCAGCTATGTCAATTTTGCTTCCTTCTTCTTGAAGGGACCCGCAGCTCAATGGTGGGACAGCCACAGGCGTACTCTGCCAGCTGGAACAATCATCACATGGCCAGACTTCCAAGCTGCTTTCCGTGCCCGCTTCATTCCTCAGGGAGTCATGGACCGGAAGAAGCGTGAGTTCCGCAACCTCACCCAAGGCAACAAAACTGTCGAAGCTTATCAGCGGGAGTTTCTGGACTTGTCCCGCTATGCTGAAGAAGACATTGCAACTGATGCACGCAGACAGGAGAAGTTCCGTGATGGACTACAAGCTGACATCAAGCTCGCACTTCTAGTGCATGACTTCGCCGATTTCGCCACCTTGGTGAATAAGGCCATCAATGTCGAGACTGGTCTGCAGGAATACCAGAGCTCTCAGAGGCGCAACCGTGACACGGGCTCATCTTCGGGCTCACCCTCACAGAAGCGTAAGATATGGATCCCGAACAGCATGTATCGTCCAAATGCACCTGCTCCCAGGAAATCTTATGCTGCACCGCGTCTGCCTCCTCCACCATCTAGGCAGTCAAAGCTACCAGCTCCCCCACCTGGGGCTCCTGTTCCCACTCCCGATAATGGTCTGTGCTTCAAGTGTGGTCAACCGGGTCACTTTGCCAGGAACTGCTATCAGAACCAGAATCAACTGGCCCTTCCAGCAGCTGGCCGTGGTAACAACCAGCCCCGCAACAACAATGCTAAGTCTTATGGTCGTGCTCATGCCAACCACGTTGATCTCAGCGAAGCTCAAGACCAGCCTGCTACTGTGATGGGTACACTCCTCGTAAATTCAGTACCAGCATCCGTTTTATTTGATACAGGAGCATCCCATTCATTCATATCAGCAGAATTTGCATTCCTGCATGGCATTCATTACGAAGAGATAAACACTCCGCTAGTGGTACACACCCCTGCGGGCCAATGTCAAACCTCTATGGTTAGTCGCGATGTTACTGTTGAAATTGAAGGACTGGAATTTCTTGTCTCTCCCATCGTACTGAAGTCCTGTAGCATTGATCTCATTCTGGGAATGAATTGGTTAAAAGCGCATACTGCTTCAATCGTTTGCACCACTAAGACCGTCCATCTGCTACACCCTTCAGATGAGATAGTTACTTACCAAGCCCATCTGGTGCAAAATGCCGAGGCAAGGCTCTATGCATTGAATGCATTGAACGCTGCACCACTCGAGGGCATTGAAAACATTCCCGTCGTGCGTGAATTCCTCGACGTCTTCCCTGAAGAACTTCCAGGGATTCCCCCTGCTAGAGCTGTCGAATTCATCATCGACTTGAAACCAGGCACCACTCCTATAGCCAAGCGACCCTACAAAATGCCGCCGCATGAACTCCTTGAGCTTAAGGAGGAAATCGACAAGTCTCTTCGCAAAGGATTCATTCGCCCAAGTTGCTCTCCTTGGGGAGCACCTTCTCTCTTTGTCAAGAAGAAGGATGGGACAAACCGGTTAGTTCAAGACTACCGTCCTATAAACCAAGCTACCATTCAGAATAAATACCCTCTTCCTCGGATCAATGATCTGTATGATCAACTGGCGGGTTCGTCAGTGTTCTCTAAGCTCGACTTGAGGTTGGGCTACCACCAGATCCGTGTTCGCGAAGAGGATATCCCAAAGACCGCCTTCGTGACTCGCTATGGTTCATACGAGTACACCGTCATGTCTTTCGGTTTAACCAATGCTCCAGCCACCTTCTCTCGTCTGATGAACTACATATTCATGGATTACCTCGACAAGTTCGTCGTGGTTTATCTGGATGATATCCTGATATTTCCAAGAACGAAGAAGAACATGCTGAACATCTTCGTCTTGTGCTGGAAAAGCTACGAGAACATCAACTATATGCCAAGTTCTCTAAATGTGAATTCTGGCTACCGGAAGTAACCTATCTGGGCATGTCATCTCTAAGGATGGTATTGCCGTCAACCCCGAGCGAGTTCAGGCTATTCTTGATTGGACTCCTCCCAAGAACGTTAAGCAAGTCAGAAGTTTTCTCGGTCTCGCCAGCTATTCCGTCGATTCGTCGAGAACTTCTCTAAGATCGCCAGGCCTCTGACTAACCTGTTGCATAAGGGTGTCAAGTTCCAATGGACAGACAAATGTCAGGAAAGTTTCCAGGCACTCAAAGACAAGTTGACTTCTGCCCCAGTTCTAGCTCCACCTGATACTAAGAAGGACTTCGTCATTTACTGCGACGCTTCCCGTCAAGGATTAGGCTGTGTCCTAATGCAAGACCGCAAAGTGATTGCTTATGCCTCTCAACAATTGCGCCCTCACGAAGAGAACTACCCAGTTCACGACCTCGAACTTGCTGCCGTCATTCATGCGCTGAAGCAGTGGCGACATTACCTTCTCGGTAATCGTTGCGAGATCTTCACTGACCACCAAAGTCTGAAGTATCTGTTTACTCAGCCAGATCTGAACCTCCGCCAGCAGAGATGGATGGAGCTTGTTGCAGACTTTGACTTGGGTATTTCCTATACGCCAGGCAAGGCTAATGTAATGGCTGATGCCTTGAGCCGCAAGTCTTACTGCAACCACCTCCAGGTTCATAAAGTTCAGCCCTCGCTTGTTGAAGAATTCAGGAAGCTGAACCTCCATATTGTTCCTCCGGGTGCACTCGCTCCCCCTCCTAAGGAATTTGGCAAGGTGAACCTCCACGTTGTTACCCAGGGTTCCCTCAATACCCTAGTTGCTAAACCAGATCTCGAGGACAGCATCAAAAGGCTACAGAAGTATGACTCTGAAGCCTACAAGATTAAGCGCTACCTCGCAGAAGGAAAGCCCTCATTCTTCACCATTTCTGAAGATGGCACCCTATACTTCAAGGGCCGCCTAGTGGTGCCATGTGCAGAGAAAAACCTGGATATGACACAGGAAGTTATGAAAGAAGCTCATGATACGCCTCTATGTATCCATCCTGGTAGTACAAAGATGTACCAAGACATCCGTCAGAGATTCTGGTGGACTAATATGAAGCAAGACATTGCTCGTTATGTTGCTGAGTGTGACGTTTGCCGTCGAATCAAAGCAGAACATCAAAGGCCTGCTGGAACTCTGCAACCTATCTCTATTCCTGAATGGAAATGGGACCATGTTGAAATGGACTTCGTCACTGGATTTCCCAAATCACAGAAAGGTAATGATGCTATTCTTGTCGTCATTGACCGGCTTTCCAAAGTTGCACATTTTCTGGCAGTCAAAGAAACGATCACTGCTAGCCAGTTGGCAACGCTCTATATGTCCAGGATTGTTTCACTCCACGGTATTCCATTGGTTATCAGTTCAGACCGTGGTAGCTTATTCACTTCAAGATTCTGGGCAAGTTTCCAAGAAGCAATGGGAACTCATCTGTCATTCAGTACTGCGTTTCATCCTCAATCGCAAGGACAAGTTGAACGCGTCAATCAAGTTCTCGAAGACATGCTTCGAGCTTGCGTTATTTCCTTCGGCAAGAAATGGGAGGAATCTCTCCCGTATGCTGAGTTCTCTTATAATAATAGCTATCAAGCTAGTCTGAAGATGGCCCCCTTCGAAGTGTTATATGGACGAAAGTGCCGAACCCCCCTGAACTGGTCAGAAACTGGGGAACGTCCACTCATCGGACCGGATATTATCCAAGATGCCGAAGAACAAGTCCGCATTATTCGCGAGAATCTCAAGACTGCTCAGTCACGTCAGAAGAGTCAGTATGACCGTCATCATAAAGACATGGTCTATCAACCTGGCGAAAAGGCTTATCTTCGAGTCACACCTATGAAGGGTGCTCACCGCTTCGGGATCAAGGGCAAACTAGCTCCTCGCTATATTGGCCCATTCACTATTCTCGAAAGGCGTGGAAAAGTGGCATACCAACTGGAGCTACCGCCGAACCTTTCTCAGGTTCACGATGTGTTCCATGTGTCACAGCTCCGCCGTTGCTTCAAGGATCCAATCCGAGCTGTGGATCATGAAGTGCTCGAATTGCAGCAAGACCTCTCCTATAAGGAGCATCCGGTCCGCATTCTCGACCAAGCTGAACGCCGCACACGTCAGAAGGCGATCAAGTTTCTCAAAGTCCAGTGGTCGCACCATTCTGAAGATGAGGCCACTTGGGAACGAGAGGATCGTCTGCGCGAAGAATACCCCGCACTGTTTCCTTCTACCTCCTAAATCTCGGGACGAGATTTCTTGTAGTGGAGGAGATTTGTAACACCCTGAGAATCATGCTACAGTAACCCCCTGTGATTAAGCTAATCATGTTGCTAAACAGGGCTTGATCACATTTGAATCACCTTCCTTTCAAACTCCTAGCTCAAACTTCAAATATAATTAAAGTGAAAAATAAAAGTTTTCAAAAATTCAAACAAAAATGTTCAGTGGGTGCTAAATAATACACTGGTAATTATGGTGGAGAAAACACATTTTTATAAAATGTCTAAATACTTTTAAATGAAATAAAACAGAAAAGGGAATAAGCAAATAAAGAGAAAACAGAAAACAGAACCCAGGCAGAGAAAAAGAAAAAAAAGGGGAAAAAGGCCCGCTTCCCCCCCACTGCCCCCCCGGCCCAAACTGGGCCGCAGCCGCGCCCCCGGCCCAGCCCACCTCCTCCCTCGCCCCTTCCCTGTTCCCCCGACCGGGTCGGAACAGGGGCGCGCTGCCGCCCGACCCCCTCGCCGGCACCGACGCCGGAGGGGATAAGGTCGCCAGCTCCCCCGCCTCCTCGGGCCTCCCTCCCACTCACCCCGCTCTCCCTCTCGGCCCCCGCGCCTCCCTCTTCCCTCCCCCGGATCCGCGCCGCTCTCCTCTGCCCCACGCCCGACGCGCTCGCCGCCGTTCCCGTCGTTCACGCGGCCACCGTGCCCCACTCGCCACCTCGCCGTGTCGTACGACGTCGCCGCCCTCGACTACACCCCCTCCGCCTCTCCGTCGAAGCTCGGAGCCACTACAACGACCTCTCCGAGCTCGCCTTCATCTTCGGACGCCGGCGACCCCCTTCTTCCCCGGCGACGACCTGCTGCTACTAAGCCACCCACGGGCCTTTCTTGCGCCGCGCGGTGAGCTCCTCTACCTCCTCCCCCTCTCCGTTAGCTCGCTCGCGCTCCGTAGCTGCTTCCCCGCGCGCGCCCGAACGCCACGCCGCGGAGCTCGCCGCCGGCGTGTCTCCGGTGACCAAATGGTCACGGGCGTTGGCCCGCTAGCCCGACCGCACCGAGCCGCACCCGCCTAGGTAGTTAGTTCGGCCGTTCGCGCGCTCTAGCGTAGCTTCCGTCGGGCACCCGTAGCACCTCGCCGCCGGCGAGTTCATAGCGCTCGTCTCCGGCCGTTCCAGCCCCTCCGACCACCGCCGTTGGACGCGCGACGTCGAGCCGCGTCGAACGCGCCAAGCCCCGCCCCCGCAAACCCACTGTGGGCGAAACCCGAAGCACACCCGCGCATCGCCGCCGCGTTGGAGCTCGCCGGAGCCCTCTCCGGTGCCCTGCCGACGTGGCCGGCCGGGCCCCCCCTGGCTCACCGCCAGTGGCCCCCACGGGCCCCAGTTGACTGGGTTGACCCAGTCAACTGCTGACTGGGCAGGCCCAGTCACTGACATGCGGGCCCCGCCGCAAAATTAAAAAAAAAAGAAAATGTTTTATAAATAAAAATAATTAGTTTAATTAATCTCTCACTGACAGGTGGGCCCAGTAGTTAATTAACTAAAAACTAATTAGTTTAATCCTCTGTTAACCCACTGTCTATGACAGGTGGGTCCCCCTTGTCAGTTTGACCAGTCAACCCGGACTGTTGACCGCTGACGTCACTCATACGTCATGCTGACGTCATATCCCTTTTTCTGTTAATTAAATAATTCCAGAAATTCAAATAAACTTTGAAAATTCATATCTTTTAAACCGTAACTCGGATGAAAATGTTTTCTATATGAAAGTTGCTCAGCACGACGAGACGAATCCGAATACGCAGTCCGTTCGTCCACCACACCTCCCTAACCTATCGAACTAGCAACTTTCCCCCTCCGGTCCGTCTGTCCGAAAACGTGAAACATCGGGAATACCTCCCGGATGTTCCCCCCCTTCACCGGTACCACCTACTGTCGCGTTAGGACACCCCTAGCACCGCTCACTGTCATGTCACGCATCGTCATGCTTATGTTTGCATTGTATTTACTGTTTCTTCCCCCTCTTCTCTCCGGTAGACTACGAGACCGACACTGCTGCTGCCCAGTTCGACTACGGAGTCGACGACCCCTCCTACTTGCCAGAGCAACCAGGCAAGCCCCCCCCCTTGATCACCAGATATCGCCTACTCTCCTCTATACTGCTTGCATTAGAGTAGTGTAGCATGTTACTGCTTTCGATATCCTATTCTGATGCATAGCCTATCCTTGCTACTACTGTTGATACCTTTACCTGCAATCCTACATGCTTAGTATAGGATGCTAGATTTCCATCAGTGGCCCTACATTCTTGTCCGTCTGCTGTGCTACACTATCGGGCCGTGATCACCTGGGCGGTGATCGCGGGTATATACTTATATACTATATACATGACACATGTGATGACTAAAGTCGGGTCGGCTCGTAGGAGTACCCGCAAGTGGATCTTTGTGGCGGAGCGACAGGGCAGGTTGAGACCGCCTAGGTAAGAGGTGGGCCTGGCCCTGGTCGGCGTTCGCGGATACTTAACACGCTTAACGAGATCTTGGTATTTGATCTGAGTCTGGCCATTTGGTCTATACGCACTAGCCATCTACGCGGGAGTAGTTATGGGTATCCCGGCGTCGTGGTATCAGCCGAAGCTCTTTTGACGTCAGCGACTGAGTGGCGCGCGCCGTGTTGGACCGCTTTGACGTAACCGCCGTGATCGTGTGGGTTGCTAGGTCTGCTCGCGGCCGCGTTCGCAACGTGCAGGTGTGCATAGGGCGATGGGCCCAGACCCCTGCGCGCTTAGGATTAGACCGGCGTGCTGACCGCTCTGTTGTGCTTAGGTGGGGCTGCGACGTGTTGATCTTACGAGGCCGGGCATGACCCAGAAAAGTGTGTCCGGCCAATTGGGATCGAGCGTGTTGGGTTATGTGGTGCACCCCTGCAGGGAAGTTTATCTATTCGAATAGCCGTGTCCCTCGGTAAAAGGACGACCCGGAGTTGTACCTTGAGCTTATGACAACTAGAACTGGATACTGAATAAAATACACCCTTCCAAGTGCCAGATACAACCCGGTGATCGCTCTCTAACAGGGCGACGAGGAGGGGATTGCCGGGTAGGATTATGCTATGCGATGCTACTTGGAGGACTTCACTCTATTCTCTTCTATATGCTGCAAGATGGAGATGACCAGAAGCATAGTCTTCGACAGGACTAGCTATCCCCCTTTTAATTCTGGCATTCTACAGTTCAGTCCACTGATATGCCCCTTTACACATATACCCATGCATTTGTAGTGTAGCTCCTTGCTTGCGAGTACTTTGGATGAGTACTCACGGTTGCTTCTCTCCCTCTTTTCCCCCTTTCCTTTCTATCTGGTTGTCGCAACCAGATGTTGGAGTCCAGGAGCCAGACGCCACCGTCGACGACGACTCCCACGGCACTGGAGGTGCCTACTACTACGTGCAGGCCGCTGACGACGACCAGGAGTAGTTAGGAGGTCCCAGGCAGGAGGCCTTGCCTCTTCGATCGTTGCTACCTTTGTGCTAGCCTTCTTAAGGCAAACTTGTTTACCTTATGTCTGTACTCAGATATTGTTGCTTCCGCTGACTCGTCTATGATCGAGCACTTGTATTCGAGCCCTCGAGGCCCCTGGCTTGTATTATGATGCTTGTATGACTTATTTATGTTTTAGAGTTGTGTTGTGATATCTTCCCGTGAGTCCCTGATCTTGGTCGTACACATTTGCGTGCATGATTAGTGTACGGTCAAATCGGGGGCGTCACAGAGGGGCCCACGAGGGTGGGGGCGTGCCTACCCCCCTAGGTGAGCCCTCCTACCTCGTGGCCGCCTCGTTGCGTCTCTGACTTCCACTCCAAGTCTCCTGTATTGCGTTTGTTCCAAGAAAGATCCTCGCGAAGGTTTCGTTCCGTTTGGATTCCGTTTGATATTCCTTTTCTGCGAAACACTGAAATAGGCAAAAAATAGCAACTGGCACTGGGCCTCCGGTTAATAGGTTAGTCCCAAAAATAATATAAAAGAGCATATTAAAGCACATCAAACATCCAAAAGATAATATAATAGCATGGAACAATAAAAAATTATAGATATGTTGGAGACGTATCAGCATCCCCAAGCTTAATTCCTGCTCGTCCTCGAGTAGGTAAATGATAAATACAGAATTTTTGATGTGGAATGCTACCTAACATAATTTTCAATGTAATTTCCTTTATTGTGGCATGAATGTTTAGATCCGAAAGATTCAAGACAAAAGTTTAATATTGACATAAAAATAATAATACTTCAAGCATACTAACCAAGCAATTATGTCCTCTCAAAATAACATAGCCAAAGAAAGCTCATCCCTACAAAATCATATAGTTTGGCCATGCTTCATTTTAGTCACACAAAATGGTCTCATCATGCACAACCCTGATGACAAGCCAAGCAATTGTTTCATACTTATCATTCTCAAACTTTTTCAACTTTCACACAATATATGAGCGCGAGCCATGGACATAGCACTATAGGTGGAATAGAATATGATGATGGAGGTTGTGTGGAGAAG
The DNA here is from genome assembly GCF_018294505.1 of Triticum aestivum. Lineage (NCBI taxonomy): Eukaryota > Viridiplantae > Streptophyta > Magnoliopsida > Poales > Poaceae > Triticum > Triticum aestivum. The sequence goes on along the minus strand of NC_057808.1, from coordinate 420,749,833 downwards.
ACAAAAAAGGAGAAAGTCTCACATCGATGCGGCTAATCAACGGCTATGGAGATGACCATCAATTGATGCCAATGCAAGGAGTAGGGATTGCCATGCAGCGGATGCACTAGAGCTATAAATGTATGAAAGCTCAACAAAAGAAACTAAGTGGGTGTGCATCCAACTTGCTTGCTCACGAAGACCTAGGGCATTTTGAGGAAGCCCATCATTGGAATATACAAGCCAAGTTCTATAATGAAAAATTCCCACTAGTATATGAAAGTGACAAAATAAGAGACTCTCTATCATGAAGATCATGGTGCTTCTTTGAATCACAAGTGTGGAAAAAGGATAGTAACATTGCCCCTTCTCTCTTTTTCTCACATTTTTTTGTTTGGGCCTTCTCTTTTTTATGGCCTCTTTTTTTTGTCCGGAGTCTCATCCCGACTTGTGGGGGAATCATAGTCTCCATCATCCTTTCCTCACATGGGACAATGCTCTAATAATTAAGATCATCACACTTTTATTTACTTACAACTCAAGAATTACAACTCGATACTTAGAACAAAATATGACTCTATGTAGATGCCTCCGGTGGTGTACCGGGATGTGCAATGAATCAAGAGTGACATGTATAAAAAATATGAACGGTGGCTTTGCCACAAATACGATGTCAACTACATGATCATGCAAGGCAATATGACAATGATGAAGCGTGTCATAATAAATGGAGCGGTGGAAAGTTGCATGGCAATATATCTCGGAATGGCTATGGAAATGCCATAATAGGTAGGTATGGTGGCTGTTTTGAGGAAGATATAAGGAGGTTTATGTGTGATAGAGCATATCATATCACGGGGTTTGGATGTACCGGCGAAGTTTGCACCAACTCTCGAGGTGAGAAAGGGCAATGCACGGTACCGAAGAGGCTAGCAATGATGGAAGGGTGAGAATGCGTATAATCATGGACTCACATTAGTCATAAAGAACTCATATACTTATTGCAAAACTTTATTAGCCCTCGAAGAAAAGTACTACTACGCATGCTCCTAGGGAAGGGTTGGTAGGAGTTAACCATCGCGCGATCCGACCGCACACAAAGGAAGACAATCAACAAATACTTCATGCTCCGACTTTGTTACATAACGGTTCACCATACGTGCATGCTACGGGAATCACAAACTCCAACACATGTATTTTTCAATTCCACAATTACTCAACTAGCACAACTATGATATTACCACCTTTATATCTCAAACTATTATCAAGCATCAATTTTCTCATGATTTAATTAAAGAAAATTGCCATGCTATTTTAAGACTCTCAAAATAATATAAGTGAATCATGAGAGATCAATAGTTTCTATAAAACAAATCCACCACCGTGCTCTAAAAGATATAAGTGAAGTACTAGAGCAAAACTATATAACTCAAAAGATATAAGTGAAGCACATAGAGTATTCTAATAAATTCCGAATCATGTGTGTCTCTCTCAAAAGGTGTGTAAAGCAAGGATGATTGTGGTAAACTAACAAATAAAGACTCAAATCATACAAGATGCTCCAAGCAAAACACATATCATGTGGTGAATAAAAATATAGCTCCAAGTAAAGATACCGATGGAAGTAGACGAAAGAGGGATGCCTTCCGGGGCATCCCCAAGCTTTGGCTTTATGGTGTCCTTAGATTATCTTGGGGGTGCCATGGGCATCCCCAAGCTTAGGCTCTTGCCACTCCTTGTTCCATAATCCATCAAATCTTTCACCCAAAACTTGAAAACTTCACAACACAAAACTTAACAGAAAATCTCGTGAGCTCCATTAGCGAAAGAAAACAAAAGACCACTTCAAGGTACTGTAATGAACTCATTCTTTATTTATATTGGTGTTAAACCTACTATATTCCAACTTCTCTATGGTTCATAAACTCTTTACTAGCCATAGATTCATCAAAATAAGCAAACAACACACGAAAAACAGAATCTGTCAAAAACAGAACAGTCTGTAGTAATCTGTAACTAACGCAAACTTCTGGAACTCCAAAAATCAGCCAAAATAAGAAGACCTAGGCAATTTGTTTATTGATCAGCAGCAATTGGAATCAATATTTTATCACGTTCTGGTGATTTTTAACAATTATTTTCGTGAACAGAAAGTTTCTGGAAATTTCTGCAAGATCAAATAACTATCATCCAAGAAGATCCTATAGGTTTAACTTGGCACAAACACTAATTAAAACATAAAAACACATCTAACCAGAGGCTATAACAAATATTTATTCCTAAACAGAAGCAAAAGGCAAAAAACTAAAAAATAAAATTGGGTTGCCTCCCAACAAGCGCTATCGTTTAACGCCCCTAGCTGGCATAAAAGCAAGGATAGATCTAGGTATTGCCATCTTTGGTGGGCAATTTCTTAATGGAGTTATGCTCGGTGATCCTTTGATCCAAAGTATCCATCCGCTTATTGCAAAAGCGTAATCAAATTTATTCATGCGGTTGATATTCCCACCAATACTTTTTAAGAGTTCACAATTTTTTGCAATCACTAATTTCTTAGGATTTGAGTTCTTCTTGGGTAGGGGAGGCCTTTTTGTAGGGGAGTAAAATCCCACTAATCCCTCTATAATTTTTTGTAAGTGAAGCTAGGATCCAATTCAATAAAACACTCTTGCAGGACTCGAGGGGAAAGTTGCTATGGGAAGTTTAGCCCAACATAAATTGCGCAGGGCAAGTTTTAAATCTCCTCTTAATTGCAACTACGATAAGATTCGAGCATCCTATAACCAAGCAACTTTTAATTTTCCGCCTTGTCTTTGGCTTGAAGTGGAGAACTTCAAAGTCGGAGACGAAGGGACGAAGACTGAGCTAGCCATTACGTAAAGGCAACGAAAGACGCGACCGGAAAAGAGAGGGCGAATAAAACAGCAAGGGTGAAGTGGGGGAGAGGAAACGAGAGGCAAATAGCAAATAATGTAATGCGGGAGATAAGGGTTGTGATGGGTACTTGGTATGTTGACTTTTGCGTAGAGCTCCCCGGCAACGGTGCCAGAAATCCTTCTTGCTACCTCTTGAGCACTGTGTTGGTTTTCCCTTGATGAAGGAAAGGGTGATGCAGCAAAGTAGCATAAGTATTTCCCTCAGTTTTGAGAACCAAGGTATCAATCCAGTAGGAGGCTACGCGCGAGTCCCTCGCACCTACACAAACAAATAAATCCTCGCAACCAACGCGATAAGGGGTTGTCAATCCCTACACGGTCACTTACGAGAGTGAGATCTGATAGATATGATAGGATAATATTTTTGGTATTTTTATGATAAAGATGCAAAGTAAAATAAAAGCAAAGTAAAAAAGCAACGGAAATGACTAAGTGTTGGAAGATTAATATGAAGAAGATAGACCCGAGGGCCATAGGTTTCACTAGTGGCTTCTCTCAAGAGCATAAGTATTTTACGGTGGGTGAATAAATTACTGTTGAGCAATTGACAGAATTGAGCATAGTTATGAGAATATCTAGGTATGATCATGTATATAGGCATCACGTCCGAGACAAGTAGACCGACTCCTGCCTGCATCTACTACTATTACTCCACACATCGACCGCTATCCAGCATGCATCTAGAGTATTAAGTTCATAAGAACAGAGTAACGCCTTAAGCAAGATGACATGATGTAGAGGGATAAATTCATGCAATATGATAAAAACCCCATCTTGTTATCCTCGATGGCAACAATACAATACGTGCCTTGCTGCCCCTACTGTCACTGGGAAAGGACACCGCAAGATTGAACCCAAAGCTAAGCACTTCTCCCATTGCAAGAAAGATCAATCTGGTAGGCCAAACCAAATTGATAAATCGAAGAGACTTGCAAAGATAACCAATCATACATAAAAGAATTCAGAAGATTCAATTATTGTTCATAGATAAACTTGATCATAAACCCACAATTCATCGGTCTCAACAAACACACCGCAAAAGAAGATTACATCGAATAGATCACCACGAGAGAGGGGGAGAACATTGTATTGAGATCCAAAAAGAGAGAAGAAGTCATCTAGCTAATAACTATGGACCCGAAGGTCTGAGGTAAACTACTCACACTTCATCGGAGGGGCTATGGTGTTGATGTAGAAGCCCTCCGTGATCGATGCCCCTCCGGCGGAGTTCCGGAACAGGCCCCAAGATGGGATCTCGTGGGTACAGAAGGTTGCGGCGGTGGAATTAGGTTTTTGGCTCCGTATATGATCGTTTGGGGGTACGTAGGTATATATAGGAGGAAGGAGTACGTCGGTGGAGCAACAGGGGGCCCACGAGGGTGGAGGGCACGCCTGGGGGGTAGGCACGCCCCCTACCTCGTGGCCTCCTCCTTTATTTCTTGACGTAGGGTCCATGTCTCCTGGATCTTGTTCGTTCCAAAAATCACGTTCCCGAAGGTTTCATTCCTTTTGGACTCAGTTTGATATTCCTTTTCTGCGAAACTCTGAAATAGGCAAAAAACAGCAATTCTGGGCTGGGCCTCCAGTTAATAGGTTAGTCCCAAAAATAATATAAAAGTGAATAATAAAGCCCAATAATGTCCAAAACAGAAGATAATATAGCATGGAGCAATCAAAAATTATAGATACGTTGGAGACGTATCATAGCCCCTGTTTCGAGTTGCAAATATGAGCAACGGAACCAATATCATATACCCAGGCGCTACTACGAGCATTAGTAAGGTACACATCAATAACATGTATATCAAATATACCTTTCACTTTGCCATCCTTCTTATCCGCCAAATACTTGGGGAAGTTTCGCTTCCAGTGACCAGTCCCTGTGCAGTAGAAGCACTCAGTCTCAGGCTTAGGTCCAGACTTGGGCTTCTTCACTTGAGCAGCAACTTGCTTGCCGTTCTTCTTGAATTTCCCCTTCTTCCCTTTGCCCTTTCTCTTGAAACTAGTGGTCTTGTTAACCATCACTACAAAAAAAATACACTTCCGTGATGATACGTGTTTGTCACAGTAGGTCGCGTTTTTTGTCATGCATGTAGATCCATGACAAATTTATGACAGAATCAAGATAGTCATACCTGTGCTGTCGTAGAAGTGTTCCATGACATTGCCAAAATTATCATCACGGAAGTGTCCACTTCCATGACGATAAATCGCGCGTCACAGAAGTGCTTTTGTCAAGGGTGACCGACACCTGGCATCCACCGTAACGGAACGCCGTTAAGCTATCGGGTCGAATTTTGGATCCGATAACCCGTTAACAGCCCTGACCAATGGGAAATTTCCACGTGTAAAATTCTGATTGGCCGAAGGGAACACCTGTCAGCTCGTCAGTGGGCCAGATGTCGCCCGTCCATTGGAGGAGACATGCCTATGATACGTCGACACGTGGCTGGGCCCAATAGAGGCCCATATAGGTTAAAAACGCCGGCCCAGTGAAAGGCTCGTAGAACTTAATCAGGTACTAGTGGGCCAGCCCAATAACGGCCTGCTTAATAAAGGCCCATTTACGGCCCGAAGCCAGATCTGGCCCGTTAATTGTTCGCCCAATATTTGGGCCCATTTACGGCCCGAAGCCAGATCTGGCCCGTTAATTGTTCGCCCAATATTTGGGCCCATTTGCGGCCCGAAGCCAGATCTGGCCCGTTAATTGTTCGCCGAATATTTGGGCCCAACTACAGCCCAGTGACTTTCGGCCTGTTAGAGGCCTGATGTAGACATGGGCCCATTTCAGCCCGGTGTGACTTTCGGCCTGGGAATGGCCCGTGCTGCCCATGGGCCATATATGGTCTGACGGGACATCGGGCCCACTAACGGCCTGTGCTAAAGGTGGCAACAGTTAAGCGCAACGTGACTTTGGGCCTGTTAAAGGCCTGTCACGTAATTCGGCCCGTTGATGCCTGTGCTAAGCTTTCGGCCTCTTAAAGGCCCATGATATCAGTGGGCCAACTAAGGCCCGAGATATGTTTCGGCCTGGTAATGGCCCGTGAGCTTACTAGGCCCAAAACGGCCTGGTCTACATTTCGGCCTGGTGAAGGCCCGTCGACGACTAGTGAAAATTGAGGCCCAACATGCATTTTGGCCTGCTAAAGGCTTGTGGTTTCATCTCGGCCGTAATAGGCCAGTACAATATTCAGCCTGTTAATGGCCCAACGCTACCTGGGCCAAACTAAGCGCTGGGTCGACAAAAGGCCCAACTAAAATATAGGCCGGTGTAAGTTTGGGCCTGGCGCAATGTGTGAAGGCCCCAATCATTTGGGCCCAAGAACGACGCAGGCCGACCCAATTGTGGCCCGCTAAAAACCTGGCCCGTTAGAGTCGAATGTTTCAGTCCGGTCGACTACATCAGATTTTTTTTCAGATAGCGAATGATGGCAGTAACTAGTAGGAATTAAGAACAAACCTACTCTATACAATAAAGAAATTACGGCATAGTAACTAAGAATAAACCTACACTATACAATAAAGGATTTAAGGTATATTACATCCACTAGGCATCGAAGTTCGCCACCAGTGATCATAAAGCGCAACGAAGAAGGAGATTACAAAAACTGGGCACCATTGCAGCGTAACAAAATAATACTGAACCGAGACCACTTCCAAGACAGTTCAAGAGAGGTTAGCCTTGCGGGGGAACTGCTGCGCAAGCTGCTCAGCAAGGCTGTGAGACCGGCCTAGCATGTCGGTCATAGCTTCCAGGTGTAGCTGTTTAGCAATGAGGTTCTCATTGGTGTTCTCCGCAATCTTTCTTAGAGATAGGACTTCAAGTCGAAGTTGAGTTGCAGAATGCCTTTCTGCTAGAACTTGGGACTGAAGAAGTCGAACAGATTCAGACAACGAATTTTGTGAGCTTGTCTGACTGTTAGTCTCAAGTAACTTGAACACTGCATCAAGACAAGACTTTGGGGTTGTCTCGCTATCTTCAAGATGTTTTGCCTTCTTTGCTGCAATATATGTTGGGTTTGTCTCACAGCCTTCAGCAAACTTGTGCATGCCATCAGGCATATCACCCTGAAACAAAGCAGAGAGATAACAGGTTTTGCACGTGTATAAACAAAGATGATAACTGTTCTGTCAATTCTATCCAATTTCAAATTAGAAAATAAAGAGTAAGTTCAAAATATCAATAGCATAATTTGGCATTGTTCATAATGCGGGGAGCTTCACCACACTACTGGATTACCATGTCAACATAACAAGCATAGATGAAGGGCAAAGAAAATCATTGTATCTATTTTGGATAATGTGCATGGCATGTTGTTCATATCATCAGCCACATCAGTAAGATAAAACAGGAGATGACAAGGTGCAAACGTGGGCTGCTTCACCACACACTAGATTATAGATCCACAAAAACAAGCATACATATAGGGAGTATTAAGTAATGTGCATGGTATGAATAAGGAATTTGGTTTTACAAGTAAAACTTAGAACTTACGGTTCTTACGAACATGCATTTTGGTAGAAACAGCAAACTAAACAGCAGTAAACGATAGGGAGTATGAGCAAATTAAACAACAGTTGAGGATAAAGGCTTTAGAAGGACTGACTTACATTAATAGTTAACAACGGCTTTATAATGCCCTTCTCCATGTCAAGGGAAGGATAACTCAAGAATTTTAGCATAGAATCTTCTTCATAAGTATTGCCTGTACTCTACATTTTGTAGAGAGTAATTATAGATATGATAATACTAGAAGGGATAGAGGATAATGAAGATAAGATGCAGATTGATGCTACATAATCAACTACCAATCCCTGGAAGTACAAGCGTTATAGGACAAAATGTACTGACAAGAGCAATGGGCTACACTTCTGCACTGGCATTGTCTGTGTATTCTACTTGTTGGTAAGATTAAATATAGATCTGATATTTTTTAGTAAATGGTGGGCGAGGGAGATAAGATGCAGAATGCTACAAAATGAACCAATCCCTCTTCCCATAATACAAGAGTGTTTTGAACACTGGTGTACTGTACAAAACGTTCTTATATTATGGGACGGAGGGAGTAGCTGTTAATGTAAGTACAGTGATAGACCACGTTCAGTCCTTACAAGAGGACTGCAGAGCTAAACCTCTTCAAAAGCATTGGGTTGATTCTAAATTTATGTAAGAGTCCATACGGATCTTATAATGGCCACCAAATGGACGATTACGAGGCTAACATGTGCAGTGATGCTACATAATCAAACAGCTATGAAAGTAAGTATGGTCATACAGGGCAAGAGGTACTCACAAGAGCAATGCAGTGTGCAGTATAGTTGCGAGATTCTGTGGTCCCTTGAGAACGAATGTTCTTCTGCTAACAGTTTTCGTACAAGTGAGACATTAAGGCAAATGCAGAAATGTAGTTCAAATTGTGATGTGATATCATAGACAGTACCTTACGCTGCAGCCGAGACCAATGTGTAACAAGATTATTCCAGTCACCGTCGGATAAATGTAGCATCGGAGACTTTACAGAAATTTCGTTCAGAGGCTTGCCATCGAAGTGCGCTTGCCTCAGGTAGGAACGATACTTCATCAATGAGTGCTTGAAAAGCGCAACCAACCCTTGCTCGTCATCACAATCCAGTTTGCTCCTCGCCTATTTAAAAGAATGAAATCTTGTGTCTTCTGTCAGCAGAAACATATGCAGTAATGACCATGAATAACATTAGTACATTACTTACGCGTAAGTTGCGGAGGAAGACTGGAAATTGTTCTGTGTCTGCGGTATAATCTTTCCATGAAGGAAAGATGCTCACGAAGTTCCTGATAACAACATAAGCTTCGTCTTCTAAACTGGGAAGAAATGGAACAGGGGTCCTATTTGCTGCAATTGGGGCTCTCTCTGGTTCGAAAAGGGATTTGGCAACTGGATTTGGTGTACTCTTTGCTGGAATGGGGGTTTTGCGTCGTACAGCTGGTGCTATGTCAACTGGCATAATCATACTGTTTGCTACAGTTGGGGTCTGCTGAGTTGGGGCATCAGAAATGACCAGTGTAGTAGGGCTAGAGTCTGCTAGAGTTGGGGTATTTTGCGGGTCAGGTGATATTTCAACTACACCTAATGGGCTATTTGATTTATCAGGTGCCACTACCATTTCCAAATACTTTGCTTGTGCTCCTCCACAATCAGCAATCGCCCTCTTCCTTTTGAACGTCTGATACACAAGAACAACATTTGAATGGATAAATATGGTATGATGACAGATGGAATATGTACTGAAAATGGATAGGCAGGGCGTATTCACATACACGATGTGTAAACTAAGCTAATTGCAGTTCAACAAAGTAGAAGCAATGCAAAGCATTAGTTGCAAGATATGTGCGGGCAATGTAACCTTGGAAAGTTAGAGCAAGTACCTTGATGGGTGAATAAGATTGGGCATCTTCCTCTGACTCCTCCATTAGGGAGCTACATTGACTTAGGTCTCCCTCTAGCTCAGAATCATTGTTAGGATCATATTCTGAGCATGAATCTGTAGGTGGAGAGCCTTTGCATTGCATTGCATCCAGACTTGATTTCAGTCCCTTAATGCCAAGTTTGACAGCCATGGCATTGTTCTGCTTTATTCTTTTCATGCGCGCAAGCTCATTATCATTATCATGCTGTTCAGAATTTGAGATTCATGAAAACATAAAAAGTAGTCAGATTATCAATGGAATGCATTGCGGCTTCAACTCAGAGAGTGTCTCCCTATAAACCCCTGCATATGCAAAGTTCACCTCCCCAACCATGCTGACCAGACCACACACAGAAATACAAACCCCCTATGTCTCTATAACAGGCAGGCACACATTTCAAAACTGAAGTAGGAACATTAGAATCATATGAAATTCGTATTTGAACAAATAAACTAAGCAATTATGAGTGGCGTAATGTTTAGCTTCAAGGGTGGAGTGTTGGTAGTGCGACACAAAGCAAGTAGGCAGATTGTATTCCATGTAAAAGATCGAAACCTATGTAAAAGCTGGAAATGACACTTTCTTTCTATACAATGCAGTGTTCGTTACCCACACATGATGGAAGAGATCACATAGAGAAATACTATTCACTCATGTCTACGGTTCCAGTATTTAGAAACAGGGTGGTCCACCCTAAAAGAATATTGACAACAAATATGACAAGGCAAGCATAGATGTAGTGAATCAATCATTTACTTGTGAGCTTACTAGGACAAGTATGCAGAATTGTAACTGCAGTAAGAGACCGTCCAAAATCTGAATGAAGAAGTTTGTCTAGCACTTATTGTTTGCAACTAATCGACGTGAATAATTGGATATTATATCGAATGAGTAAGAAAGACAAGTAAAATTGTCAACAAACCTGGCTTGCAGTAGTAATCTGGGTCAATGTCACTACGACCAACAATCCAAAATGACTAGTTTCTATTCCGAGGGCCGGAATTTTGAAAACCCTGTGAACTTTAGAGGTACTAAAGATTACCGAAATACATCTGAACTATTAAGTGTAGGTAGCACTGAGCACACAACAAACCCGAATGACAGTCCTGCCTAATGAGTAATGAATCAATTAGAAAATGGGTGATGAGGAGTGGCTGCTGAGTGTTGAGGACGTATCCCAGGATAAATCGGGTTGGCTTGGTGGGTGCTGCACGCCTGAGCCTTGAACGGACTGGGAAGGTAGGCACGGCGGCGCGCCCGGGCAGCGGTGACGCTGTTGGGCGAGCGGCTCATGGCCTCCTGTTAGTCCGGCGTCTCCTCCTAGAGTCATGCCGTCCGGGGACGGCAAGTCGCCGGCGAGGCAGGCGGCTGGGGGCGAGTAGAGATCGGAAGCGCGCAGCAGAACAGAGGGGAATCGGGGCCTGGGACGACCCAAAATCCCAGGGTGGGCCGGCCCACCGTGGGCACCCTGTAGAGATACACACCCGAGCGGCGAACATGCATTTTCGAAACTAATTTAGGAACATTTAGCTGACCAATTAAACAACTTTGTTTTAATAATATCAGATTCGTATTTGAACAACTAAGCTTGTTTAGCTTGATGGGTGGAGCAGTGTTATTATGACACGAAGCACGTATTCTGATCGTATAGTGATCATAAAAGGGGGAAACTCTAAGCATATTTTTTTAGCAAAAGAGGGTTTCCCCTCCGATTTCTATTAAAGAAACCACCACGGAACCAACATGATCAATTAAACCCTAAGCATGATCAATTAAACCGTATTATGGCTGTGCCATGGCAGATTTGAAGCTGCAAACCGGAGAAATGATATTTAGCATCCATTGTTTGCTTCGAACTAAGAACTAAATTCTAAGAGCTGAAAAGAAAGTAGAGTAACCAAGTTAAGATCTATTTTCTGCTTGAGATCAAAAAGTTGAGGAGATATGAAGTACCACCTCTCTTGCGGCGCCGTGTAGGCATCGGGGGTGCGATGGCTGTCGGTGGTGTTGAAGCAGATCTGCGACGGTAGACGGGTGCATCGGGGGATAAGTCCCGTTGCGGTGGAAGAGAAGGTTGTGTGAGCGGCCCCGGCAAAGAGGACGATGGCGCCGATGAAGCGAGAGGACGCGATGCAAGGCTATTGGTCCGTCGCCGTGGATGAGAAACGTCCATCTCTAGCAGTGGACGACGCGGTCTTGGTAGGCGCTCCGGCATGGTGGAGGACGGTGGCGATGGATGTGGTGGAGGACGGCGGCGATGGATGGGGTGGCGGACGGAGGCTGGTGTGGGGATGGGGTGTTCTAGCGCGGACGGTGTATGAATGGGAAAATGGAGGGAGAGGTACGGGGAACCATGCTTTTGGGACGCGCATGTCTGAAATATGGGAAAGTTACGAACTTAGCCCCCGTTTAAAATATGGACGTCTCATCGGTTGGGGATAGGACGGTAATCTCGCATCTTGCCAATATTTGCCCATAGCGATTTCGGGTGAGGACAGGGTGGTTGGCGCCCATGGTTGGTGCCCACGGTGTATGAACGGGGCTGACAGGTAGGGCGGTTGGGTCACGTCTGAGTGAAGTTACAAACCTGCCCCTATTGACGGTGTATGAACGGGGCTGACAGGTAGGGCGGTTGTGTCACGTCTGAGTGAAGTTACAAACCTGCCCCTATTGAAAATATTTGCCTACATCGATTTCGGCCGAGTCGAGTTTGTTTTGCCGCCCACCGTGTATGAATGGGGAATAGAGGGAGAAACAGAGGTCTTTCGGACGAGCTTGAATCAAATGAGTTTTGCCGCCCATGTTTGACGCCCACCGTGTCGGAATGGGCTCAGAGGCGGTCGTGTCATGTCTAATTGAAGTTACTAACCTACCCCTATTTAGAGCAGTGGAAATCGGGCCGATGGATTGTCCGTGTAATGGGTAGACAGTAATTTCCATCTCCCAAACACTTGGCTTCGGGCAACCGATGTGGGAGTGGACATTTTGCTGCTTCTTTCGAATTTTGGGACAATAAGCATCCATGTTTACCCTGGCAACTAAATTCGAATCCATTTTTTATTCCTATATGAATCTTTATAAATCATTCTATGTGTTTTTATATATCTTCAAAAGGACGACAAAGATGTATTCCACTATCATATATGAATATGGTTTACAAATGCCGATACTCAAATTCAGAAACTAGAATCCAGTTTAAGGTGAATTCGAATATTTGGAACACTTCATGTCCAACTCAAATGTCACACGCAGCATACTGTGTAATCCCATTTAGATATGTACACAAGCGATGTATCAAGATTCAAATACCGAGTCAATCAACCAAGAATGTACAGAACTAACAGACATATAAACACTTATAGAGTATATGGATCAATAATATCAACTAACATACATAAGCGAGGCCGCTGTACTTTATTTTGGCTACAACAGCATCCTTTTTTTAGCCAGCATCTTGGCCCTTTCCGATGCGTGCCACTTATGGTCCATCTATACTACTACTATTGCTGAATGCACATTCAGCCCGATTGGCATATTTGTAGGTCTGGCACAGCAATCCAAATGAAATGTCTCCGAGTCTTATCAATTAATACAGACTTGTGCTCAAATAAAATTACAAACCAAAAAACAAAAAAAGCAATTATTACATGATCTCTAAAACAAATGGTTTGATTGATTACATGAACGGACAACACAAAGGTTATTCAACTATGGAAAGAACATTTCACCTATGATTTACCAATTAGGAATTTAATTTCCTTTTTTCCTTCAGGACCTTAACAATCTGGTCAGTCTTAGCTTGCTTCATTTTGAAATCCACCAAATATTTAATGGTTGTCTTGAGTACTGCTTGTGATTGTGTTGTTTGCTTCCTCAACATGTCAACTTCATCTCTAAGTGCAGAAGCAGAATCTCTTTCTACCACTAGTTTAGCCTCTAGAGCATCAGCAGTTGGCAATTCCTAATGCACGATTGGGCTGGTGCCACTGCTGTGGGACGATGCAACGTCCATGGGGACCTCGCTCTTTAATCTTGGGCTAACCTGTTTTGCCATTAATGTTCCGATTGGATTCAGAAAAGTTGAAGTTAGCAAAACATCTCAACTGGGAGTTATAACAGCAAACCAGTTAAACAAACAAGGAATTAAAGAGTTTCAATTGGATGCTGAAAAGTAGTTATTAACATCATTGTAACCCGCTGTTGCAGCAGCAAAGCAGTTAAACAAACAAGTAGATATTTAAGTTAAGGCAAACAGGTAATTCTTAACAGTAAGTATCAAACACATAGATAGGCGCAGTCTACAATATGATTAACAGGCTGTGCCATTATGTAATCAGTAGCAAACTAAATTAAGCCAAGCAACGTAATTGAACAATTTTGCAATAAGTGGCTAACTAAAATTCCGAGAAGCAGGTAACTGAACTTACGCTAGTTCTTTGTACAGGCACATTGCAACTTGTTTTTTGCTTACAAGGTTGTACGAAGGAGTCCATGGCATCAATTGCTTGGATACGCAGTCCCAATACTTCTTTCTTCCCACACTACATGGGTAAGTCGAATGGTTAATCTGGTAAGATGGTGCGTCCTTGATATGTTATATGAGGACGTGTAGTCAGACTAGTTGTAGCCAAACACATCACACTGGCTTTTACTGTATATTTCATGCGATTACTTTTGGCATATCGAGATCTAAGCAATCTACAATAGGATGAAAAGACTGGCATCCTTCACATTATTGGCGAACTCAGTTCATAGAAACAAGCAATTCAACCATTCTGTGGGTAAATCAAAGGCGCCACTGGAATATTTTTCACTATCCAATCATACACGCAAAAAGGGGCGACGCCACCATAGGGGCTGGTATGGGCGGCCGCCTCAGGTGGCTGGAAAGTGTGCACCTAGTTTGAGTCGTCCAGGTTGGCCCACGCTAGTTTTGTTCGTCCCAACGCATGAGCAGGCAATGTAAAAAATGAAGAAAAATGTTTCAATTTGGATGGGCCAATAACATAAGTGCAAGGCATGCCCTATAGCAGGCTCGCGACCCAAACGAGCGCCTCCCATATCGATCGACAGCAGGAAAAATCCCAATTCATTCGCTCCAGCCTCCAGTCTGGTTTGCTCCTAAACTAGCCGCCGCTGGACAGACCGACACAGCACTTCCTCGAGCCCTCGTTGGAGGGTGGTCGCCGGGCTTCAAGCGAACGGAAGGACAAGAAGATGAAGATCCAACCCTGGGTGTAGCCTGCGTGGGAGGCAGCGGTGGCAGCACGGGCATGGCATCGAGCTTGCACAAACGGACAATCGCAGCTTGCAAGAGTAGCATGCGCAACGAGCAGGTACATCACATCCCTGATTATATCTAATTCAACTCTTCAAGTTCTGGCCAATAGTTAAACCTGACGGCGTTGTAAAACTGCTTGTATGTAGGGAATCTATGAGAAAATGAAACCAAATTTCTACTTATTTTATAACTCCCCCAATCAATATTGAACTGACTGAATCTGATGTATCTAATCAAGTTTCCGGTGCAAACATACAAGCTCATGTTGTTCTTGAGCCTGAAGTGTCTAATGAACAGACTGCTAATGAAGGATTTGATGCAAACATTTTACATGCCCCTGGTAATGAACATATAGTGTCTAATGAGGGATCTAATGCAAGCATTTTGCAAGCTCATTGAAGGATTTAGTGTCTAATGATGATCTACTATGTTGAGAGAGACAGAGATTTGCAGGCATTGATGACAAGCAAATTATAGTGCATTTTCATAGCTTGAGGAAACGTCGAGGCCATCTACCAGAAAGTCCCCGTATCATGACAACATAGCATAAATACTTTTCTAATCTGTTGTTTGAAACTATTGGCATACTTGTGCAGGATAGATATATTGATATGCAGTTTGCGCACTGGTTATACGTGCAAGTACACTTCGATATTTTCAGCCAGAGAACGAATTATTCAAGCAGGTACAGACCATGTTTGTAGTCCTTGTACACCATGTTGCATTTTGTGTTTTTTGGTGCTTGCATCATTTAGTGTTTATAATCTGAACTACTTTGGATCATTAGCTGGTTTTCAAAGTGCATGTAGCTTCACATTTCTCAAGTTATGTTGATTTTCGGAGTGCAAGTGCCTTCATATTTTTTAAGTTAAATGTTCGCCCCTGGTAACTTCAATTCGTGGATCAGCCACTGCACACAAATCATACACGAATGCCAGTATGAATTAAATGAAATGCAGGGACTTACGCTAGCTCGTTGTACAGGCTCACTGCAGCTCTACTTGCGCTTGGGATGTTCCATGTACAAGTCCATGTTACCACTTGCTTGGATGTGCAGGCCTTGTGCTCCTTGCATCCCCCTTTGAATTTTGACACGGCGAATGGTTGATCAAATAAGAGGAATCGACCTTGATGTTGTACCGGAGGACAGATACTTACAAGGTTATACGGGTGTGCAGGATGTGTACCAGATCCCGTAGCGCCATCATGCTTCGCTAAAAAATGGATTTGCTTGTTTCAGATGATATCTCAAGAAGAAATAAGAGTTAAGGTCAGAGTTGCATAGGCGTGTAAGCTAAGAGAGCAGTGAAAGGATATCCAAACATCGTCGGAACAGTGCACAAGGGAGTGATGTGTGGATACCTAGTTCGGGCCGGCGTTTGGGCATGCTCACCTAGCTAGAGTGCGGGTCACTTCAGAGCCGTTGAGAGTGATGCGCTGGCGTTGCCTGGCCGCGCACGGATGCAGATCTTGAGTGGCAGCGGAGCGCTACGATGCGGTGGACGAGACTGTTGGTGAAGCCCCAACGGCCTCGGGGGGGCGGAGGTGCGACGATGTGCTCGGTGAAGCAGCCCCGGTGAGCTGGGAGACGGCGTCGGTGAAGCGCACCTGATGCGGTGGAACTCGGTGTCTCTGAGGCACGTCGATTGCGGCGGCCGACGTTGTCAGTGGACCACCCGGTGCGGTGGACGAGGGCGTAGGTGAGGTAGCTCCGGTGCGGTGGTGAAGCACAGAGGTGGGGAACGGTGGGGAAAGAGACGAGACGAGGGGCGATTCGAGGGTTGGCGGCGAATTACGGATTTGAGCAATCTGGGCATGGAAGGGGACGGTTGAGAAGAGAGATTTTGCAGGGCTGGAATTGGGGCCGCCAGATATTTCAATCCGAAACATGGAAGCGCGAACTTATATTGTCGTCGTCCTTTTTTGGGGGGGAGGGGGTGGGTGGCTGGGTGCTACGCGTCCGTCCGACACACGCGACCACCCCGACAGGACTATGCTTCGGTGCCTTAAGGCACCTGCCTATGTGTCCATGACATGTGGGCCCAACAGGTGGCTGGCCCACATGTCAGTGACCCAAAGGCAGTTGCCTTTAAGGCACCGAAGCAGCGTCCACCCCGACATGACCCTGGTCTGCCTGGTACGCCTACATTTGAGAATGCAAACGAATCTTCTTTCATTTGCAAACGAATCTGTATGTATTACCATGCCCATGTTTTCCTTGCAATAATTAGTCATTCGAAACGAGATACTCCATCCGTTCACTTTTGTAAGTCATTAAGACAACTTAAAATGAACTGTTTTGTACATTGTCTGAAATGTCTTCAAGGTCTTATAAAAGTGAACAGAGGGGTACTATAAATTAATTAATGAGGAGTTATTTGAAAAAAAATCGAAACGGTACCCACGCTAACGTGGATTAGAGTGTGTGTCACATAATTAGTTATTTGAATTAGAGTGTGTGTCACATAGTTTGTTATTTGAATTAGAGTGTGTGTGTCACGTAGCGATCTCCAATTCTAACGTGGATTTCGCATTTCACTGTATCCATGCTACTTTTTTAATACAAATTCATATGTATATGATGAACACCATGGTAGTGAGAAAACTTTTGGATGGATTCAAACATATGACCTACAAAATAGCACAACAAACTGAGTCAATGTCAACTTTTCGAAACTTAGTATGGCACGAATTCGAAATAATTACCCGTATACCTGGTCCTCGGTTCAAATCTTACAATGTACACCGAATTGAAACATCGATATTAAGTCTCGTACTATGTACATTCAAATGTTGTTTTAGCCCCCCCCCCCCCGCACAAACGCTACATACTTCCTGTATCGGTCAATCTTCCTCTCCTAACCACCTTAGGAAGCTATCGGTTTCCAACACACGTTCATTCTTTCTCTCCATGTTTCGATCTCTAAGTCTCTCAACTACACAACCCCTTTTTCCACTCTGTTACCAAATGTATTTACCTCACACACCCGCCATTGCACCCCATGCCGAGCTCTCTCTCTCCCCCCTCTCCCTCTCACCCTCTCGCGCTAAATACATGCATTGCCTATCTAGCCCCCCCAACCTCTCATGCGCACGCACGCACGTTGTATATCTAGGTCACTCCCTCGAGACTGTCTCACTCTTCCTTCCGCACGGCGGGCCACACTCGCTCAATCTCGCTCTCTTTATCTGAGTCTCGTTTAACCTGGTTTTCTTTCACACACAAATGATATATCTCCCTTTTCGGGCCTCGATCGACACACGCTATACTCTCTCACGCAGATTGTCTATCTAGGTCAGTCCATCCAAGCCGCCGCCACTCTTTCGACCTCATGGTGGGCCACGCTCACTCAATCTCTCTCTCTCTCTGTATGTCTCGATTGACCTCGCTCTTTCTCGG
Organism: Triticum aestivum; assembly: GCF_018294505.1. Lineage (NCBI taxonomy): Eukaryota > Viridiplantae > Streptophyta > Magnoliopsida > Poales > Poaceae > Triticum > Triticum aestivum. The sequence continues at coordinate 420,731,789 of NC_057808.1, read as the reverse complement.
ACAAAAACGATATATCACCATGTTTGAGCCCAATTCAACCTATTCACATTGTATACTCTCTCACGCACATCATCTATCTAGGTCACTCTCTCCAACCCGTCTCACTCTTTCAATCGCACGGCGACCCTATGCGATCGGTTGACCTTGCTTCCTCCCAGCACAAAATATGTCTACACGTATGTGACTAGATCATCTCTCAAGCTCTATCTTACAGCCCTCACCCTTGCCAAAAAGCTCAATCGGACAATATCTCTCCAGAGCATATATATTTGTTCAATGAATGTCGGACCACACTCACTTTGTCTCTCTATCTATATGTCTCTCGATTGACCTCGCTTTCTCACACCGTATCTTCCACGCGTTGAAGCTACTACCTCTCCATCCCTCGCAAAGCCGGAGCTATTTACATTGCGAGGGGCACTCCAACCTTGGATTAATTTTTGTAGGCATTTATTCCGGTCGGTTTAGATTATATTTTCGTAGCATTCGGCCCACAACTACTCCAAACACCGTTGCAACCCACGCAACTCCCCTAGTTGATTTCCCTCTGGCTCGGTCATCGCTCTCTCGCACGTCCTTTCTCGCCTTCAACGTCGCACCATGGAATTATTGAAAACACTATGTTATTCTCTTTAATTATTATAAATAAGCTACAAAACTACACACCGATAGTCCACTTGGAATGGAACAAATTTCGACCCACAAATTAAAGTGCTACAAACTACACACTGAGGGGCCCACATGTCATGAAACAAATTTGGACCCATATACAAATTAAAAAATAAAGGACGAGGATCAAACATGCGACCGGGCCTTCAAGCCGCACGTCAATAGGCAACATACGTAGAATAGCAATGTTTGTTGTACCCCCTTTGTTCACATAATGTTTTTATATTACCACAGCCTAATTAATGGATAACATGTAATATTATTTTTAGTACTATTCGCCTTCACTTACTGGTGGGTTCCATGTGTGCTCTCTCTCTCTCCTCCCCTTCTGCGTTTAGACGCACGGGCAAACAGGAAGAACTCGCAGGCGATGTTGCCGTTGACCATATCTGGACGCGTTCACAAGTCACGGCACCAGTTTCACGTACTGGCAGCACTAGTCAGTGTGTACGTGCAATGCACGTTAATTTGGAAGTATATTAAGTGCATGCGGATATTAACTACTAGGATATTATTTGCGTGTTGTCATGTGATTAGCACTATTTTTGGCATAAAATTAACTGCACGCTAAACGTGTTGAGCGCTCGACATTGAAGCAGTCTAGGTCGTTGGATGACAAGGAATACATGTGGCTTGATGACATTTTATATTTAATTTGATACGGCTCTAGCAGAACATTCAATCAATCAAACCATACATTTCGTTCAGTCTGACTCCGACTTTAAATTATACGATGATCGATATAAAATAAATAGAAATGATAAACGTTCAGATTTTAAGCATGGCAATCCAAACATTTTTCATGGCAAATTTAGATTACGCGGCGGCGACGGGGGCGTCTTGCGGTGGGAAGCGGCTCCTCTGCCGTGCTCTGTGTGTCGTCGGGTCACTGGCCGACGGCGACGGCGGCGTCTTGCGCCGTTGTTGGCGTACTCCTGGACGTTGGCCTAGCTTCAAGGAAGGCCAAAATCTTCTGGACTTCGGAGCGAGTCAATTGGCGGGAGGAGGCGACTGGCGTTGGTGCAAGGAAGCGGTCGACGGCGGCCATCCACGCCGCTGAGGGGGGTACTGGCACCCGCGCGGGGACATGCGCTGTCAACGGCACGACGGATACATTCGTGTGCACGGGCACCGGCACGGGCGCGCACGTCAGTGCACGTAGGCGCATGCGCTGGCAGGTGCACGGGCACTGGCACTGGCGTGCACGTCAGTGCACGCGCAGGCGCATGCGCTGGCAGGTGCACGGGCGCGTGAAAGTTGGCGGGGACCTTGTGGAACCCCGTGGGATCAAGCTCGGCGACAATGTGCGGCTCCCAGCCCATCAATGCCACGGGGATGGGCGCTGGCGCAGTCAGGGCGATGGGAGCCGGGACAGGCGCGGCGTCTTCCCGCAAGGCCAGTTCAAGCTCGTCCCAAAGCGCCTTATGTTCTTGAGACTCCGGCTGGGTGTCTTCCTCAGGAAACTAGAACACTAAGGGCAGACCATCGTGATGCGGCATGGCGTCCGTTTAGGTCAGGCTAGTTGGAGGTAGACGACAGGAGAATCGGAGAGGAAAAGAGAGGATTGTAGCGATAACGGGTAGTGCGGGGTTGATTTTAAACTGCGGCGCCGGCGACATTAAAAGTGGGAGCAGTTGGGACGACGGTGGGCGGCGGAGCGTGGTCAAAGGGCTCGCCTCCCGGTGAGCCTGCACAGCAGTCTCCTCGCACGCCTCCCTGACAGCCGGCGCAGCGGTCTGTCTGCTCGCATGCCTCCTGTCGACTCACACGCTTGCTCGGACGGCACCTGCCGATGAGAAGCGGGGACTCGTGGCGGCACGTAAACGCCCATGTTTTCAATAGTGAAAGCGTTCGCCTTAACGTGACAGGTCTCTGTTCCAAAATACCTTGGCTCTTCATTTGTGCAACTTGTCATAAGCAGCTTGTCTCAAATTGAAGAAAAAACTTACGAAGTAATATTTGTGCCATATCACGTGACCATGCTTAGTTTCAAGAATTTATGCTCACTTTTGGATTTTCTGAAATTTAAGATCCAGGATTCGAAACAATATCATAACCTGCATCATGCAATAAATTTTCAAGCCGTACATCTGTCCTGTTGTATTTCTTAAGAAAGGATTTGGTCAAACATTTTGCTTAGTTAGACTTTAGACAAGTTATATATGCAGAGTAAAAGGATAATCCCTCCGTACCAGTGCATTGCCTGATATATTAACTCAAGTACTAGGCACGAACAAACGGGCTCAATTCTGTGCTCATCCTGGTGTAGTAGTAGTAGTACTAGGCAATGCAGTTGACGGGTGACCTTGACGAGCGGCGACCGAGGGAATTGAACCGTGCTCGGCACGGTAGGTAACGTTGTCTAGTTACTAAAGCATCCCTCCGTTGTTCATCGGTAGTCATTATGGACCGGGGACATGAGGGGAATTTCCTAGGGCTGGAATTCTGGCCGCCAGATATTTCGACTTGAAACGCTGAGGCTCGACTGGTTGGGGTTGCCTAATGTGCGTACCACGCACGCCACCGAAGGACACGAGCCCGGTTTTTTTAGGATCAACACGAGCCAAGGTCTGGCTGGTACGCCGTTGGGTCCTACCATTCGAGAATACGAAAGGAACCTTTTAAATTGCCGAACGAATCTATGTGTATTACAATACCCGTATTTTCCTTGCAAATACTAATCTCAACGTGGTAATTGATTTATGACGAGTTGTTGAATTAGAGTGAGTTTGTGATATAGTGATCTCAACGTGGATTTCACATTTCATGGTATCCCTAGTAAGTTTTCCAATGCAAATTCAAATTTAAAAGATGAACAATATGGAGGTGAGAAAACTTTGTATGTATCAAGCATATGACCACACACACACACACAGAGACACACACGCACGAACACAACAACAATCCAATAAGTATAGTGCATCTATTTTTCCAAACCATGCATGTATGACACGAATTCAAAAATACTCCTTCTATTCCTAAATATTAGTCTTTTAGAGAGTTCAACAAGTGACTACATACGGAGCAAAATGAGTGAATCTAGACTCTAAAATATGTCTATATACATCCGTATGTGCCAGTCCATTTGAAGCCTCTAAAAAGACTAATATTTAGGAACGAAGGGAGTAAAATGTAAGACATCCATGGTCCTCAGTTCAATATTTAAAATGAACATGAAACTGAAACATGAATATTAAGTCTAGTACTACAGTACATGCAAATGTTGTGTTTAGGCGGAGCTATGATTGTCGGGGGTCAACCCCTCGACCTTAGATAAAATTGTGGAGCTCTGTTTAGGGTTGTTTAGATTATATTTGTCCCCACCCTCCCAACCACCGATTGGTTGTGCACCCCCCACCCCTCCTCCCCGGGAGAATATCATGTGCCCCCATACCTTAGATGCTATATGCCGATACGAGTTGCTTGGAGCTTGTAGATCTGAGATATAGCAGCTCACATGATGTGTCTTAATATTTTTGCAGGAAACCTTGATGAGTTTGAGAATTGCACACAATTTGTACAAAAACTACTTAGATGCCCTTTGATCCCATATCCAACGACCTCGAAGCTCGTATCACCGTAGCATCTAAGATGAAGGAGGACATCATATTCTCCTGTATGTAAGAATATCATGTGCTACCACACCTTAGATGCTTTGGTGATACAAGCTCTTCGGAGGCGTTGGATTTGTGACCCAACACCTCCTCGGTGGTTCGAATGGTTTTTTGCAGAAAAGCCCCAAAAGAGTTCGGCCACTGCTTACAAGCACAAAGACTGCTCAGATGCCATTGGATCTCAGATCAAACGACCTCCAAGCTCGTATCACCGTAGCATCCAAGCTGCGATAGCACCTTATGTTTTCTCGCACGGGAGAGTATGAGGTGCTCCCGCACCGTAGATTCTATGGTGATACGAGTTCACTGAGATCTAACGGCCCACAGTAGGAGGTTTGAATGTTTTTGCAATATACGGCTGATAGAGTTTGGGAAATGCGCAGAAAGTACAAGTACTACGCATGTGCCATCTGATCACTGATCATACGACCTAGATGCTCATATCACCGTAGCGGGTAATTAAGCTACGGGGAGCACCTAATATGAGCACCGGGGAGCCGTTGGATCGAAGATGCAGCGGCACACACGAGGCCTGAATGTTTTATTTGCAAAAAAAACCTTTGGAGAGTTTGGAAATTGCGCATAATTACAAAGACTACTCCCAAGCCATTGGATCTCACTTCCAACGGTGTAAAAACTCGTATCACCATAGTATCTAAGCTGCGGGGTGGATGTGATATTCTATGCCGCTGTCATTTTTGTTCGTAAACTTGCAAAATACGTGTAACTCGTGCCGTTACTTGTCTAACCGCGCAAAGTGTTTGTTCAAAAAAACCATCCTACACTGAAATATCGGAACAACACACGGGGGTCCCACTTGTCATTAATCAAATTTGGACCTAAAACTAACAAATCTGAAAGACGAGATTCGAACTGGCAACCTGGACTACAAAGCGTAAGTCGATAGCCTGAAAAAACGAACGGTTGTTGGCTTTGTCCCATAACTTGATTTTATACAGTACTTGCGTTGAGTAGAGTAGAGGGAGTGCCTCGTCAACACGTGCATGACCGTTGTCTCACTTACTGGTGGGTCCCAGGTCTGCGATCTCAATCTCTCTTCTCTCCATCGTCTAACCTTTGCACGGGCACACACGAAGAGCGGCGCTAGCTTGCCGTGGTGTTATTACAACTAAAAAAAGCTTGGAAAATAGAAGAATCGCCTAGAACAAGAGACGTTGTGGCTGGTCGAGACGGAGCTAACCACATCTATCCTCCGTGCCACGTTTGCATGATGAAGCTGTGTGGCTAGTGGGGTGTTTTCGACCGACTGGCTGGGTCCCGAGGTCGAACCATAGGTACTACGTCTGATACAGTATATTTTTACACGCACATTTTTCCTCCGTGCCGAGACGTGGCACACCCTACCGCGCGGTTTCGGGGTCCTCCCGGGTGGTGCACGCATATATTCTTCCTGACGTGGGACGCCCTACCGCGCGTTTTCTGGGTCCTCCTCGGTCGTAGCGCCGAAGCAAGTAAATGAGTCGTCAAATCACGAAAGACCACCTTTCCCGCCGAGTACATCAGTGAAGCACGGTGGCTAGCTAGTTGGGCTAGTTCGACCGATTAGCTAGGCCGCCGCCACATTTGTTTTTTCACCCCTTTTTTATCTACTTGCCGGCAGGTAAATTTAAATATCCACCGCGGCGTTGCTCTGGTGTTTGGGTGCGGCAGGATTTTTAATTTTTTGATTGACGGGAGCAGGCGCGGCAGGATTTTTAATTTTTTGATTGACGGGAGCAGGCGCGGCAGCAATTAGTCACGATGACTCCGCCTGTAAAAACCCACTGCTCCCTGATGTGAGAAGTCGTCGACTGGTGTTTTACCGTGGTGAAAACCAAAAGATTCCCCGCTCCCTCCGCCTTCCCGTAGATTGCATTGCCTTTCAGCCGTTTCGCCCCCTTTGCTTCCTCTCCCCATTGCTTCTACCTGGTGCCATGGCGGCGCAGCAGATCACGGAGTCCGAGGTGAGGCGCCTGACACAGGAGCTCCATGCCAAGGATGCGGAGCTCAGGGCCAAGGACGTGGAGCTCCGTGAGCTCAAGGAGGAGAGGAGTGCCATGCTCCTCCGTTATGTGCGGGAGTTCACGGAGCTTCAAAAGCGGCAGGCGTCCACCACAAAGATGCTCGAGGCGTCGGCGGCGTTGCTGCAGAAAGCGGGAGATACGATAGGCCGTCAGGGGAGCCGGCTGGAGCGCGAGCGGGCCGATCGTGACGAGGTCCAGGATCGCCTCAGCCACTTGGTGAACCAAGTTGCCACGCACGTGTTGCGGCTGCGCGATGCCTACCGTCGTGCCAGCGCGACGATGCCGGCCGTCGGGCTAAACCCGTTCGACCACCCGGTCGACTTCAACGAGCTGCGGCTTCCTGACCTGGTCTCCTTCTTCACCTATATCTCCGAGGAGCTGAGCCGTCTCCGCGCGATGGTGGGGGCTGAGCTGGACAAGGAGGGGTTGCGGGCTGCCGTCGCCGTTGCCGGGCGAATCCTTTCAGGGCTCCGTCACCGGAATCCATTCGTGCCATTGGACGCCGTCTTTGACGAGCTGGCTCCCGTCGACCGGGAGCGGGCTCTGCGGGCGGTTGCACCCTGCATCACCAACGTCGTGCGCCTCGAGAAGCAGAGGGACTTCGGTGGTGTTTAGGCGCCCTCTGCATGGGCATGTCCATGTCTCGGCGCAACATGACCGTTGGATCAAACTCAGACGGTGCAGATCAGTCACTGTAGCACAAAGCGTGTGGGTGTGTTTGGTTGCATTCTCATCTCAATATAGTTGTTTCCTCTTCGTGTATTTTTGTCAACCTACTAGTGTGGACTCATGCACCCTTCATGCACTCTGCCAAACACCCAAAAGTGGGTCGAGAAGGGAACTTTTGCTCCCATCCCGTGCACCCTTCATACACCCTGCCTAACACTATTCGTGCTTCATATGGTTCATGTTTCGTGGAGTACTGTAGCACCGTACTCTCCGTGCGCTGTGGACCTAGTTCTGTTAACATTGATCTCACCGTTCATTCTCGACCGGACAGTCGAAAAAGCGGTACTATGTTACATATAGGAGTAGTTGACATGCGCACAACATCATTTGTTATCGTCATATCTTACTACACTAGCAACAAGATTGTGTAGTACTGACGTATGAACCACTGCACATGCCTAGTAGTAGGAGCACTGTGTATGTTCAAGTGGCTGCCGTGTTTCGCACTCCTCCGTCGTAAGAGTGGAAACGCTTGCTGTAATCATTTTTTTCTTCAGAAAAACAGTGGACACGCTCTACCGTGCGGATCCTCCTCCAGCCATGCACTAAATTACTCACTTTCGCCGACGTGTGGGACAGCCAGCACCTGGGTCCACCAGCCATGCACTAAATTACTCCGTAGTAGAGTGACGGTAGACTACCCCGATCGAACCGCCGCAGTAATGCCCAATGAGCCGTCAAATCACAAAACCCCCTCCTTTCCAGCAGTAAGTTGGACGGACGAAGCAACCATCATTTCACTCTTCTCTCTCAGCTTCCTCTCTTGAAGAAAACCCCCACTCGCTTCGCTTCTCCCTCATCTCGTTCCTCCTTTCACTCTTCTCTCTCAGCTTCCTCTCTTGGATGGACGCCGGAGCACCGGCCGACGTGATGTCTATGGCTCTGGCCAAAACCGTCGAGGCTCATGGTACGAAGAAGCGCAAGCACCCCGCCGAGACTACCGCAGACAAGCTCAAAGCCATCGCCCTGTCCAAGCCCCCCTCTCCGGGATCCCTCATTAAGCAAGTCCAGGTAATGTCTCTTGTTGACGATCTTTTTCTCGATCTTGATCGTGTTTTTTCATCTAACACGCAGTACTAGTACTGGTAGTACAACTTTCTGGGTGATCTTGCATGTGATTTTAGTGTGCCAAATGACGGTTCTAAATTCCTCTTTTGACCAAAACATGCGAGAGGTTGACACTGATTTCTTATAGATTACTTTCAACTACTCCCTCTGTCCCAAATTTCTTGTCTTAGATTTGTCTAGATACGGATGTATCTAATACTAAAATGTGACTTGATACATCCGTATCTAGACAAATCTAAGACAAGAATTTTGGGACGGAGGGAGTACTTTATGAACATCAATGCTACCTTTTAAGAGGGTATATTTGCCTCAGTAACTTGTGTTATGGATATTGCATGTAATCCCTCTGCTCTCATGCCTTTGAAGACATGTTCTAGTGTCTTTGTTCACTCATTTCTGTGCGTATATGTAGTCATATATGGAGTATAATATCGAAAATCATCTTATATTTCTGAACGGAGGTAGTAATAAAATATGGTTTCTGTTTGAATTAGAACCAGGTCCGCGGTGGAGATGAAGTTCTCAAAGTCATGCCGTGTGAACTGGAAGACCTGATGATGAGTTCTACTGCTGAACTATCCAGCTGCTGTGTCCTTGTCGCCACGTGTCCTGAACTAGTGTTTTCCTGTAGCATTGTTGTCAGGCGTGTTCTCGAGGCTGTACTTGACCACAACAATTTCCTGGCTGTGCCTTCGATTACGAAGGGTGTGGTTCTTGTAAAGCTTCCCAACAAATCTGATGCGGCCTGTCTTCATCATCATGTTTATGAGTGGAAAGACCACTCTGTTAGGTTCTCCAAGGTTGACAAGATGGTGATGGTGCATGTAGACATCTCACACGAAGTCCATGGCCTAGTCAGTTATGCGGGGTTCATCCCGTAGGTCGGTGGCAAGAAATAGTCTGCAGAGTTTAGTTAGTGCAACTTTGCTTGTCTGTAGTAAGTACTATTGTTCAGTACTTGATTTGTGTTTGTGAACCCTGTATTGTTTATTAGTACTGCCGCTTTTGGTGTGTGAACGGTCTATGTTAATGTCTGTCCACTCAATTCAGTCTGTATATTTTGAAGTATCCAGATCATATTTTTTGTGAGGACGGTTTATCAATTATGGTTACACTCCAATATCTGTATGCATTGCAGGGTTTATCGCACCCACCAGGATTTCCAGTCCCATGGATGTTCGGTCCATACGATTTGTCACGACCTTTGGACTGTCCTGCTTGTGGGAGTAGGCGGGGCCCCTGCATGCCACGCGTAGTTGGACGATCAATCTTCTGTTTAGTACTTCAACATAGTGATTTCCTGGTAAGGATTCACTCGTGTCACATCAAGTAAATCTTATTGATTTACTGTCTAAATCTTATTGATTTAATGTCATGTTTTCTTTCTTTTCCTGCAATTTTACGATGCAGGTTTTGCCATGTGACATTCATCACAGAATAAACCGTTTGGTTTGCTCTACGATGGCTATTTTTGCAGGTTTCACTTCTTATGTCGTGTCAGTAACGAAGGCACTGTCCATCACTTATATTACTGGAAAAAATTGGATCAGTCTGTTGTCTGAGTACAAGCTGAATCCCTATGATGAACTGCAGTTTGGTTTAACAAAAACGCCACAATTAGTCCTTCTCGCGTTTAAAAGAAATGAAGAAAAAAACTGGATCACGGTCACGGATCCTAGTCAAGTTAGAAAGCTGATCATAGCAGACCAGACACGATCGCCGCTGTCTCGCACAGATCGAGCACCGGCAGTTGCTCTAGCACTGACAGCGGCAGCAGCTCAGTCTGATCCAGCTGAGGATTGGGCACCGACCGCGTCAGCGGATCAGTCTGATCTACCGGAGGATCGGGCATCGACACCGGCACCTGCTCCGACACCGGCACCAGCTCTACAAGGAGCACCATCTCCGGCAGCAGCAGCGGCTTCGGCACCTGCACCAACACTTGCACTTGCATCTGCTCCGGCCCGTGCAGTTGCACCGGCAACAGACTGGGCTGCAGTTCGCACTTCATATACCAAAGTCCTTACAAAAACCGACATGTCCACCTTCTTGGTAAGCATTGGCCGCCCAAGTGCTTCGTTCTTTTTTCTTTCCATGTTGTTTCACATGATTCACTGTGTTGATCTAACTGTTTGGGTATGTCTTCTTGTTTGCAAACAGAGAATTCCTAGAGCAACGAGGGAGTCGTTCAACAATCCGGGCGACCGCGGCCAAGTTTCTCTTACCATGCGCAGCCTTGGTGTGAATGAACCTGCTCAATATACCGTAAGTACAAAGGATGGTCGCATGATGATTGATGCTAAAGGATGGTCAAGGTTCAAATCTAAATCATATCTTGCGGTAGGGGATGATGTCAAAATCGAACTTTCTCGGCAAGGAGAGCTGGTCCAAATCAACTTTGAAATTCTTCAGTAGCAGCACGCAACTGCCGAACTGATCTATCCTCCGAGAGATTTTGATGTAATAATCTGGCATGGTGAAACAAGTGTCCTGTGTGTATAAGTAGTACGACAGTATTATTTATCACATGGTATATCGTTGATAGAATTGCAACTCTGATTGCTGGTTAGGAACTGTCGTTCGATTTCATTCCAACAGCTGCCGTGCTTTATTCAATTTTGTGTATTCGCCTTGCGACAGCATCTAAAACCAGCGCCGTACCGATCGCTTGCAATATGAAAAGCGCTGAGGTAGAACACATGGGCCCCCAAACATGCAGGGTCGGCCTGCGGCCCAAAGTCCAGAACCGTGAGCCTATCTGAGTATTATATTCTCAGCTGAACCCCCATAAAAAAGCTGAACCCCCATAATGCCCGTGCGTTGCAGAGGGAGTATATTTCTCGGCAAGGTGAGCCTGTGATATAAAAGATTTGTATATTTCTTTACAGAGGGAGTATCTCTCTGTCAAAAAATATATTTATGTGTAACTAGTTACTCCTGTCTTTCTACTTCCTTTCGCTGATATGTGGGGCAACCGGCAACGGGGTCCACGTGCCATATGCACAAATTAGAGTGCACAACTTCACGGTAGACACACCCCGGTCGTAGCGCCGCAGTAATGCCCAATGAGCCGTCAAATCACAACCCCCCTTTCCAGCTTTAGCAGTAAGCTGGACGGACGAAGCGGCAATATTTCACTGGGCCTGAATCCCCTTCTCCCTCGTCTGCTTGTTCAGAGAAAACCCCCTCTCGGCGATTGCATAGGGTTTTCTCATGGAGAACCAGGTACGAATTCTTCATCCATCCCCGATAAATCCAAGTCCCTTGGTCGCAGGTAATCCTAGGATGGCAGCCGCCGCCGTTGATGCATTTTTCTTCCTACTGAATCTAGTGTGTTTCATTTGCAGTGCCCAAAGTGCGAGTACCCTACAGGTTTCTGCGCCCTCGGCGAGACGCCACACTTGTTCCTTCTCATCCTAACACAGCATTTTGAAACGCGCACAGTATGTTCCTAGAATCCTCTTTTCTATCCGGGAGGGTGGGGTTTTTTTGAACATGCTGTGTTCTCATATTATTTTTCCTGCAGTGTATTATTTGCTCTGCCAGAACACATGTACTCAAGATGCTCGGCCTTGCCATAACTGAATACACTAGTTTAATGGTCACAGTGAAGACAAGCCATGGATATAAGTTCCGAGTTGGGTTCATGAACCAAGAAGATCGCTGCTTTTTTATGGCCGAACTTGGATAAACTTTCTCAAGTGTTACGGACTGAAAGTTGGCGCACGAATGTTGATGGAAATAGCAGAACCTGGTCTCATCTTCACTGCGATCTTCCACCCCGACGTCGTTCCAATTGTTCATCCATGTTAGTTTTGTATCTGGTTCTTGCTTGTTGCCTCGATTACTTCTTAATCCACCTATTCTGTCTAACTAATCACAATTTAACTTTAGAAGTAGCAACGAATCTCTCACGAAGATGCTACTTCTAACTAATATTTTCTTATAATTGGTGGCACGTGTAGGTTTTTTCAGAGTTAAGCAGTCTGCTCGTTTGTTACTCTGTAATAACTCGGCTGTTACTAATGGCACTGAAGTTGACTGGATCGACATCCACAAGTTCCTACACTTTATTGATCGTCTTGAGGTCCTTGTGGGGCGTTTCAATGGTGGAAGGCCACGTGGGATATGTGTGCCACTGCTGCACTCGTTGAACAGGTCCAACTGTGTCGAGAAACTTATGGTACGAGCTGTTTTCTGTTATATATGTTGTTCATAAACTATTGCTTATACACAGTTTTACAGCTGTGATCTTCTTGAAACAGGAACTGCCGAGTTCTATTGTTCCTATACAGATGCCTGACCATGGTCGGGTCAGACTTGCGCTTGGTCACAACATGATGTTTATGTCGACCTACTCAATTCCCCTTGGAGGTGAAAAGATACTTATTCATGGGTGGTCTCAAATAATGAAGGCCCGTCCATCTTGGAGAATAGGACAGAAGATTATGTTCATGCTTTTCCATGGCTCTAAAGCGAATATCCTGTTTATTGACCACGTTGCGAGATGAAGCCGCTTTCAGAAGGTTGTGGATGCGCGGGGTGGCGCCTGGGCCTTGTCCTGGGGCTTGGCGGCCTCACCCTTGGTTAACTGTAGGCAAAGTAGCACTGTTCGAGGCGTGCTTTGTACGGTTGAACCTGTATAAGTACTCATACTGCTTTCAGCTTTGGTTGTTAAGTGCCCCTGCTGGTTTCAGTTAAGGTTGTTAAGTACTCCTGCTGCTTTTACAGTCTGTCGTGTTTCTTCAGTCCTGTCTTCCTCCAGCCGCCAAAACCAAACCAGCGCCGGCGGGGCCGCCTGCTTCCGCCTCCCACGGCTGGCTGCGCCTCAGCGCACGCATCGCCGCCCCACCGTCTCCTAAATCGTTAACGCCGACGTCCTCCGCGCGCTTTGGTGCGCTCGCCGCGGCGCCGCCCTCTCGCGTTGTCAACATGGTCAACAAACAACAGGAATCGGCAGAAGTACGTGGAGAGGATGACAGTAGGGGCCCACCACGTCAGCGTATGGAAAAATAAAATGCTTCCTCCTAGTGTTTTCCTGACATCTGGGACCCACGACATTGTGAGCGTATATAGTCAATAGACAAGAGAACAACACAAGATCGGCTGACACCTGGGACGTAGCTACTCGAGCAGTATTTTTTTGTTTGGTATTGTTGAGACGGAGCAGGGTTTGAACTGGGCTGTGGCCCGTCTAGCCCAGGCTTATATTTTATGTTCACCATGTGACCAGCCCAGCTATTTTTTCTTTGTGAAAATGAGCCCAGTTTATTTTTTCTGAAGAATACCCAATCCAGGCCTACTTATTTTTCTACGCCCTGATGGGCTGCAACTCTTTCAAGACGCCTGCAAATCTTGAAAGTAATATGAAATGGGTTGTAAATATAAAAACAGATGACAAATTGGCAATTACTTTATAATTTCTGATTTTTTCACATTTTCAGATTCCTATTTCACTGGGCATTAACCTAATTTAAATATATCTTCAAAGTACTTTAAATCTGGCTCGACATTTCGGTATTAAAAATAGTTTGGAACCCACAGAAATATGCGAAATTGGCCCTGGCCAACCAAAAAAACGACTGCAATAAATTGCATAAGAAGTTGCCATGAGCTATATATAAATTATTAAAAAAAGAGGGAGTGGTCTGACTTGTGGGCCTGTTTAGTTGACGCGTATGCAAGATTTTTTTAGTTATTATATACGTCAACAAACGATTCTAGCAGACGTAACCGTTGGATGTCAATCCAACGGCCGTCGTGTTTCTTCAATCTCTGATCTTCTTGCTCCAGCCGCCAAAGCAGCGCCGGCGGGACCGCCTACTCCCGCCTCCCGTGGCCGGCTGTGCTGCCGCGCAGGCCTCAGCGCCCCCTACTACTCCCACCGCTGGCCAGGGCATCCCTCTACTCACCCACACCCCCTGTTATTCTGCGGCGACGGCAGCCTCACACCGCAGCCGAACCGGTGAACCCTCGTACTCCTCTCCGCGCGGGCTTCCACTGCCGCGTCTTCCCCGGCTCCGCGTCGTCCCCTTCCTAGGCCTCGCCGTCGTCCACCGCCGTGGTGCTCTCGGCGCGGCGTGGTCAATGTGGTCAACGACCGACTTCCATCGGAAGAGTACTGTACGTGGAGAGGCTGACAGCTGGGTCCACGGCAGCCGCAAGGAAGTGCCTCCTTATTACGCGGAAAATAATTATTCCTCCACCTGACAGCGGGGACCCACCGGACGGGCCACCAGTATTTTGTGAAAAAAATCGTTTCCCCCTGACTGCTGGGACCCACCGGACGGGCCACCGTATTTCGCGAAAAAAACGTTCCCCCCGCTGTCAGCTCGGACCCACCGGAAGTGCCTCCTTATTACGCACAAAAAAATGAATACTCCCCCGGCTAGCTGGGACCCACCTTGGTGGGAGGCTGACTTGTGGGCCTACTAAGTTGACGGGGACGAAGGGCTTTGTCAACTTAGTCAATATGAACGATTCTAGCTCCAGTGACCGTACGATGTCCATCCAACGGCCGTAGTGCTTCTTCAACCTCTGGTCTTCTTGCTCCAGCCGCCCAAAGCAGCGCCGGTCGTGCCGCATGCTCCTGCCTCCCGTGGCCGGTTGTGCTACCGCAGAGGCCTCACCGCCCCCTACTATTCCCACCGCTGGCCAGGCCCTGCGGCGACGGCAGCCTCACACCGCAGCCGAACCAGTGAACCCTCGTACTCCTCTCCGCGCGGGCTTCCACTGCCGCGTCTTCCCCGGCTCCGCGTCGTCCCCTTCCTAGGCCTCGCCGTTGTCCACCGCCGTGGTGCTCTCCGCGCGGCGTGGTCAACGTGGTTAAGGAACAACTTTCATCGGAAGAGTACTATACGTGGAGAGGCTGACAGCTGGGTCCACGGCCACAGCCCACTTTTTTGTGATTTGCCAAGTAAGTCGCTTTGGCAGGCCTGTTGCGCTGCAAATCTTTCAAGACGAGGAGAGCTTTCATTCGGCTGGCTGAGAAAATGGCCCATCAGTAATGAGAAATGGGTTGTACATTTTTAAAACACATTAAACCGACAATTAGTTTCAAATATATTTTTTTGCATTTCAAGATTTTAAATTACATTAATTTTTATGCGTGGAGAATTTGTTGGATTTTATATTGATATACATTTATTTTTAAAATCAGTTTGAATGTGATTCGAAATTTCAGGATTAAAAACAGTTCGGACCGCACCGAAATATGCAAAATTTCGTATAATTTTTTAACCGTGGCCACAATATGGGTTGTAATGCTAACAAAAAGAATATGGGCTCCAAAAAAACCTTAAGAATTAACAAATGGGCTGTAAATTATTAGAAATAATGGCAGATGGGTTGTATGCTGTTTTCCACAGATTTGAGGCTTTCCTAAAAAAAGGTTGACGCACAAGCACTGACTGTCGGATGTCCATCCAACGGCCGTCGTGCTTCTTCAATCTCTGCTCTTCCTGCTCCAGCCGCTCAAACAAGCGCCGGCAGGACTGCCTGCTCCCTCCTCCCCGCGGCCGGCTGTGCTGCCGCGCAGGCCTCACCACCCCACCGCACTCCCATCGCTGGCCTAGCCATTCCTCTACACACCCACACCTGTTGTTATTCTCTGGCGACGGCAAACGAACCAGTAAACCCTCGTAAGTCGTACTCCCCTCCGCGTGGGAAACAACCACCGAGTCTTCCCTGCCTCCGTGTCGTCCCCTTCCTAGGCCTCGCCGTTGTCCACCGCCGTGCTGCTCTCGGCGCGGCGTGGTCAATGTGGTCAACGACTGACTTCCATCGGAAGAGTACTGTGCATGGAGACGCTGACAGTTGGGTCCACGGCCGCAGCAAGGAAGTGCCTCCTTATTACGCGCAAAATAAATTATTCCTCCACCTGACAGCGGGGACCCACCGGACGGGCCACCGTATTTCGTGAAAAAAACGTTTCCCCCCTGACTGCTGGGACCCACCAGCTACACCTTCGCACGCAAGGAAGTGCGTCCGTGCAAAAAAACAAAATGATTCGCCCCCCCTGACTACTGGGACCCACCAGCTACATCTTCGCACGCAAGGAAGTGCCTGACAGTCGGGACCCACCTGGTCGAAGCGTACGTAGCGTTGTCATTCTGGTCGCGAACGTGTACGTACATATATACTGGTGGATGTAGAGGCGCGCACGTGTCGTAGTAGAGGCGCGTACGTGTCGTAGTAGAGGCGCGCACGTAGCATGTACACGTACGTACAGCGGCCAGGGTGCAAGAAAGGAAATACGGCCACGTATGTGTACATACGGGCGGGGTCTCGAACGCCTACTCGCGCATACGTACGGCCAGGGCTCGTGTACATGGCTGGGTCGGAACGGAGAAACAGCGTCGTCGTCGTGTTCGTGGGGAGGCAACGGAATGCGTCGTGTTCATGGGGAGGCAACTGAATGCGTCGTGTTCATCGGGAGGCAACGGAACGTGTGGGAGCCAACCGGCTGGGTCAGAACGGAATGCATGGTCGTGTTCATCGGGAGGGCTTGGACGGAACAGGCGATGGAAACGAGGCCTGGCGTACCGCATAACGGAGGAAACGGACATCCTACGGTCGAAACAGGGGTCCTGTTTATCGGGAGGGGTGTGGCGTACCACAAAACGGAGGAAACGGACCTCCTACGATCGAAACGGGGGTCCTGTTCATCGGGAGGGGTGTGGCGTACCGCAAAACGGACGAAACGGACCTCCTACGGTCGAAACGGGGGTCCTGTTCATCGGGAGGGGTGTGGCGTACCGCAAAACGGGACTCCACAGGATACTGTTCATCTCCACCGTCGTCCTCCTCCAGCCTCCACGGGCTCCTGTTCATCCAGCCTCCACCGCGTGCTACTCCACCGGCTACTGTTCAACCACCCCTCCACGGGCACCCCTCCACCGTCTACTGTTCATCCAGCCCTCCACACCACGGGGTCATGTTCAACCACCCCTCCACGGGCACCCCTCCACCGTCTACTGTTCATCCAGCCCTCCACACCACGGGGTCCTGTTCAACCACCCCTCCAAGGGCACCCCTCCACCGCCTACTGTTCATCCAGCCCTCCACCACACCACGGGGTCATGTTCATCCAGAGGCAACGCCCCCACTCACTGTTCATCCAACCCCCCCCCCCCCCGCAACACTCACTGTTCATCCCAGAGGCAGCATGCCCCCGCTCACTGTTCATCCAACCCCCCCCCCCCCGCAATGCTCACTGTTCATCCCAGAGGCAGCATCGATCGGCTTCAGTTAGCAGCAGTAGCGAAGGAATCGCTCGATCGGGTTCTGTCGTGGAATTGTCATGGCAGATGTCCTCGAGCTAGGACTTAGTCGTGGAGCCATCGCAACTTGGAAGCTTGAAGGGGTTAATGTGGGACAAGGAACACGAGGGTTTATACTGGTTCGGCCCCTTACGGTGAAGGTAAAAGCCTACGTCCAGTTGAGATGGTATTGATTAGGGTTACGATCACCAGGGAGCTAAACTGCTATGCCCGGCTCTCGATGAGATCGTTCTCCCCACTAAACCGCTGCCGGGTCGTCCCTTTATATAGGGAGGCTGACGCCCAGCAGCCCTCAGAGCACCGGCCGGCTCATAAGAGCGTCCGGCTCGGACTCTCAATCATACTTGCCTTGCACTACAAGTTCTACCATAATAACGATTGTAACTACGGGCCCTAAGCCACATCCGGGTCTTAAGCCCATCTCTGGCCCACCATCTTCAAGCTTGGCTCCGGGCTTCTAGTAATGACCATTGGAGTAACCCGGCCCCTCCTGGCGGGTGACTCTAAGGTCTATATCCTCAACATTAGGCCCAGATTGATTTGAGCCGGCTCATGTCAATCTTCGACTCTGCCGACAGAAAAAATCTCCGGCTTACCATTCATGTGAAGGCCATAACCCGGCGTGACGTCATCCTCCGGCCTCCGGATAATCCGCCGTGACGTCATCTTCCATTAAGCCCGTTTTTTACTCCACCAGATCCGCAACGGATCTTTGCTTTTACTGTCATCCCGAAAATCGAGGCGCCGTGGGGGGGGAGATAACCACGCCGTGGTCTCCTTGAATCTCGCGCCCACTTATGACCTTGCCTTATAAATAGGCCGGGCCGACGAGCTTCTCTGCCACTCTTCTTCCTCCTCGCGCCGCTGACTCTCTCCCTGAGCTCGCACGTCGCCGCCGTCGTCTCGCCTCCGGTCTTCGTCAACTTTGGCCGCTGCATCACCCTGACTCGGACCAGATAAACGGCGGCGACTCCCGCACCTCTTCAGCTCCGGTAAATTCTCATTACCCCGTAGAGTAGATCTGCAGTAGGGTTCATCCATGTTTTTCGCGTTCGTCACCATTCCCCGTAAGTTCGGTAGTTCTCCTAGTTGCTGCTCCTGCTTGATCTTAGGCCTGCATAGAACTAGTACGGTAGTTGTGTTAAGATCCATTTCACACGCAAGTAGCCTTCCTTGTACTACATAAGAACCTTGTTCGAACCTAAGAACTCCCTCACTTCAGTTTCTAGGTCTAGAAATGTTTTCCTTTGCCCGACCATTTTGATCCAAAAAAGTTACTCCAATATGTGAAACCTGTTTTACCACACTTAGTAAAAACTGCAACCATTGAGCCTTGGCGGCTTACAATTCCGGTTTAAAGAAACTACGCGCCGTAGAATCCTCCAGCTTTAAAGAAAACCATGCTTCGTAGAATCCTCCGGCTTAACTGTGGCAAGTCTGTAGATAACCGACTTATTCTGAATGCCCCTGCGGCTTAAATAACCCACTGTACCTGAGTATATATCATTAGTCCCCTTCATAAGCCGCCACCTTAGTTTGAACTGTAGATCTCCGGCTTATAATTAACCCGGACATTTTTCCTTTTGTCATAGACTGCCAACTTTCACCATGCCTCCCAAGGCTCCCATCACTTGCAACTGGATGAGGTCCAACGTCACCAACGAGACCCTAGCCAATTTTGTTAAGTCCGGATATCTGCCTAAGAAAGAAGTCATGTCCTACCGTGCCCCTGACCCGTCAGAAGAGAGACCACAATCAAAGGATGGGGAGGTAGTGATTTTCGCGGATCACATGAGCCGGGGCTTCGCACCGCCCGGCTCAAAGTTTTTTAGGGACGTGCTCAACTTCTTCGACTTGCGGCCTCAAGATATAGGGCCCAACTCTGTATCCAACATCTGCAATTTTCAAGTCTTCTGCGAGGTTTACCTTGGAGAAGAACCTAGTCTGCTGCTCTTTAGAGAGCTTTTTTATTTAAACCGCCAAAATGAGTGCGCCAACGGGCCAAGTCTGGAGTTAGGTGGCATTTCCATCCAGCGGCGTAGGGATTGTCTTTTCCCTTACGCAGAGCCACCGAGCCACCCCAAGGACTGGAACATGACTTGGTTCTACTGCCAAGATACGTCCCCGGCTGATGAAAGCCCGCTGCCCGGCTTTCGCCCAACACGTCTGGAGCCGACTCACCCACTGTCGGACAAGCTGACACAAGCGGAGCGCCAGCCTCTGCTTCCTACTATCAACAAAATCAAGGCCCTCCTGGGCAACGGTCTGAACGGAATTGACCTGATCCGGGTCTGGATCTCCTGGAGGGTGATCCCATTGAGCCGCCGCCCCGGCTTAATGTGTGAGTACACAGGGCGAAAGGATGACCCTCAGAGGCACAGCCGCAATGATCTTCCAGAAGACGTTGCAGAAGAGGAGACCAAGGCTCTTTTAAACGAGAGCCTGGCAGACTGCGGAAGGACCGGGTTAGCCCCCTTCTGCAAGACCAATCCAGCCCCAGCGGTAAGCTGCTGACTTTAACTTTTTATCTTCGTCTGCATATAACCTTCATTTGAACCATTTTAAGAATTCATCATTGTATTTTTCAGGCTGATGATAAGTTCTGGCGGGTCAGATATGACCATGAGGCGGCCAAGAAAGCCAGGAAGGCGAAAAAAGCCGCCAAGAAAGCCGCCCCTCGCAAAAAGGGAAGCAGGCCTACTGCTTCGGAGCTGATGCAATTAAGCGACAGCTCCGAGTCAGAGGTAACTCCTGAGCATTTAAGTCCTTATTATATTCACTGTTTGTCGCTGTCCGCCTTATCAATACTTGCTCATTGACAGGATGACACCGGCGCAAGTAACCCGGTGGTTGAAGAGGTAATGTCGCTTTCCTCCGACTCGGAGCCCTTTCCATAGCTAAAAGTCCGAAGGGTAACCCGGAAAGTAAGCTTTTCACATCCTTTAGCTTACCAAGACCCTCAATTTATTTTGAAGCGACAGGTTCATGAAAGCCGGCGTCACACCCGGACCAACAAGGACACCGATCTCTCCGCCGGGCTACCCGACGCAACAAGGAAGCGTCGAACTGAGGTTTTTTCTCACTTGTACCCTTTTCATCCGTTGGCGGGTGTCATCCGTCAGCCACTCAATTCTTCTGACTCCAATGATCAGGAGACCTCCCCTTCTTCGGGCGACTCTATGCAGTCGAGCCTTCCGGCTTTCAAGACCGCGCCCGGGTAATGACAACCATCTTACATTATATTTGTCTGTACTTACTCTTTGTGTGCTTAACACTTCTATCTTTTCAGTGCTCAGGCAAAACTCACCAAAAGAGCAAAGAAGACCAGATCAGCCGGAGTGCCGGATTTGCCTGAACCGGAGGTGACGGCTCAAGAACCGCCAGCTGCCTCCGCCCCCGAAGCCACCACTCCAATGGACACG
Organism: Triticum aestivum; assembly: GCF_018294505.1. Classification (NCBI taxonomy): domain Eukaryota; kingdom Viridiplantae; phylum Streptophyta; class Magnoliopsida; order Poales; family Poaceae; genus Triticum; species Triticum aestivum. The sequence goes on along the minus strand of NC_057808.1, from coordinate 420,710,982 downwards.
GCACCTGAAGCCGCTGCCCCAACTACCAAGGCAACAACCGAAGCATCAGTTAACCCGGAGGCCTCCGGCTCAGCTCCACCAGCAGACGACCCGGACGTGGTGATCACCCGGACGGAGTTTGTTGAGCCGGGGAGACCGACCGTGTTGGCCAAGTGCTCCGCTAAGGGGGAGCTGCTTCAGCCCCACCGGGCGAATCTGGACCTCTCCAACTATAACAACCTGAGCATTGGAGAGCTCGTCTCTGGCTACATCAGCCAAGTACACAAGAGCCGGGACGCCGAGGTCGCCATGGTAAACCAGATCCAGCAAAAATCTGAGGTATCCTTCTGCTGTCTTCTCACTTACTACATAGTTACCTTTGCCATGCTAGCCCCCAAGTCGACGACTTATGATTTGAATATGTTGTAGACTTAGGTTCCGGCTTACTCAATTGAGCCGGCATGTATGTAGATAGATACGTTCAATATGCATTAGCCCCCAAGTGCCAAGTATCTTTGCTTGGAAAAGTGCTTGGGACTTATATATAATGACTGTTAATAACTCGGAAATTTATACAGGCTGTTGGCAAGAAACTAGAGGCGGACCTTGCGGATCTCAAGAGCCGGCTGAAGACGCAGGAGATGGAGACCCGGAAGGCAAATGCCAAGTTTGTATCCAGCATCGCCGCTCAAGAAAAGTGAAGACCGAATTTGATGCTGAGCGGAAAGCCTGGGTCGAAGAGAAGGCCGCACTGGTGACCCGGGCAGAACAGGCGGAGAAGACTCTCACTGAGAAGACCGCCGAGCTCTCCGGCTTAAAGCGCCAGGTTTCCCAAATGGTGGCCGCCATCTTCGGTAAGTCGCCTCACCGGCTTTCATCAATGTTAGAATGTTTAGATCTCATGATTCATCCTTGTCGCCGACTTACTTGATTCTGTTAAACAGGTCCCAGAAGTGCCAACCTCAACCAGAGCATGGTCACCAAGCTAAAGGCCGTGTATACCCTGGTGGAGCAGCTCTAGACCGGGTCACAGCGTGCCTTAGCTGTGGTGGCCCTCTCCAACGAGGTGCCGACTCACCTGGCAGAAGTCCTGCGCCGGCTCGCCGTTCTGCCTCAGCGGATCCAAGAGCTGCGACGGGCTTCTGCGAGAGCCGGAGTGATCGCCGCGCTGAGCCGGGCCAAGGCATTCCTGCCGGAGTTAGACCCGGCAGACATCGCCCTTGGCTATCCAAGCCTGAAGGAAGACGGCTCAGCTTTCGATCAGAAGGACTTCGCAGCGTGCGTGAAGGCTGTACGCCCGGTGGCCACTCTCATCGGGAGCGACACAGATCTGACCAAGTACCAACCGGGTTATGACGCGGAGAATCAGAGGATTCCAACCCCTCGCTATGAAGCCCTCAACCTGATCCCGCCGGCTCGTGAGCACACCTTCGCCCCGGAGATTGACTCGGCCGGGTTAATTGACGAGGAAGCCCAATTCGAGGCTCTCCGCGGCATCGACTGGAAGTCATCAACCTTTCAGGTCTTGGGATCAGCCGGAGGAGAGGACAGGAACGAGCCGGAGACTTCCACTCAGCGGGCATCGTAACTCGGCTGGCGGTTTACCAAACAATGCTCCACCCTTTTCAGACTTGATGAGTTTTGTAATAGAGTAGGTGCAACAGTCTATCTCTGCCGTGCCATCGTGCACATATTAAATGCCAAGGTCTTATGAAATTGTCTATTTGATGTTTCTCCGGGTCATAATCATCCCTTTGTTTTTCTCCACCTGAAAGAGGTGCCTTTAAGCATCCTGCATAAAAAGGCAAATCACAAATCTCGAGGCGGCTTACCGCCCTGAGAATCAGGTGTTTCGGATAGATAACCCGGAATATGAATCAAAAAAGACTGGTCCTCATTATATCCTAACACGTAATACCCTTAGTGGCCTGTAAGCATACTTCCGGTTTAGATAACCCGGGTAACAAGGTTGATATCCTAACTCCGAGTTACCTGTCTTGAATGACACCCATGGTGTTCAACTAACATCGTAAACCAAAGTTAAGCCGGCAAAGCGAGACCCGGCCGTACACACCTTGACATATCAGAGTAAACTTGTGATAGAACATAGGAACTTAGGGGCTTCCAGTTCGAATACGACCAGAACCCGGCCCAAAGGGGTTAAGCCTAAGATTCGGATACGATCAAATAGCCCCCAGTGGGTGTGGCGATGCCAATCAAGAGGGTACCGACAGCTATGTTCTCTTTGGTTCGAATACGACCCATGTTTGAACAGGAAGCCCCCAAGTGATTTTAAAATTGTTTTAACGACGCTGATTCGAATACGATCCACGTCGGTTTCTCAGAGGGGTTAAACTATGATTCAAATGTGACCAAAGGTAACCTCCCAATGAGCTCGGCACTTTGCCAATCAAATGGGTATTGACAGCTATGTTCTCTTTGGTTCGAATACGACCCATGTTTGAACAGGAAGCCCCCAAGTGACTTTACTGCTTACGGCTAGATTCGAATACGATCATAAGCCGGATCCTCCTTTAAGTCATCATGTAATCTTGTAATAAAAACAACACGCGCATATTTGGAGGAGAAAATAGGACAGAGGTCCTGCTTTATTGCTTATCATAATATATACATGGCTGAGAGAAGTATGTACATCACGAGAGCCGGCGGCTCAAGTGTAGTAAGGCCGAAGCTGAGCTATGTTCCACGGCCGACGGGTCTCCTCCTCCGACTTACGTGAATCTTTGTGCTCCCGAATGTCAATGAGATAGTATGACCCATTGTGCAAGTTCTTGCTGACCACAAAGGGCCCTTCCCAAGGTGGGGATAACTTGTGTGCATCTGTTTGATCCTGGATCAGCCGGAGCACTAGGTCGCCTTCCTGGAAGACCCGGGATTTGACCCGGCGGCTATGATAACGGCGCAGGTCTTGTTGGTAAATCGCTGAACGGGCTGCTGCCACATCACGCTGTTCGTCCAACAAGTCAAGAGCATCTTGGCGCGCCTGTTCATTATCCGTCTCAACATAAGCCGCCACGCGAGGTGAGTCGTGACGGATGTCACTGGGAGGACTGCTTCTGCTCCATAAACCATGAAGAAAGGCGTGAAGCCTGTAGACCTGTTAGGAGTAGTGTTGATGCTCCATAAGACGGAGGGCAACTCCTCTACCCAACAACCCGGCGTCCGTTGCAAAGGGACCAAAAGCCGGGGCTTGATGCCCTTCAGAATCTCCTGGTTAGCTCTCTCAGCTTGACCATTGGATTGAGGATGAGCCACTGAGGAAACGTCAAGTCGGATATGCTCTCGTTGACAAAACTCTTCCATGGCGCCTTTGGAGAGATTGGTGCCATTGTCAGTTATGATGCTGTGCGGAAAACCAAAGCGGAAAATCACCTTTTTCATAAATTGAACCGCCGTGGCTGCATCGCACTTGCTAACTGGCTCAGCTTCCACCCACTTTGTGAACTTATCAACTGCCACCAAGAGGTGGGTCTTCTTATCCTTGGACCTTTTAAAAGGCCCCAACCATATCAAGCCCCCAGACCGCAAAGGGCCAAGTGATTGGGATCATCCTCAGCTCCTGAGCCGGCACATGAGCCCGTCGTGAGAACCTCTGGCAACCATCACATTTACTGACCAAGTCCTCTGCATCAGCATGAGCCGTCAACCAATAAAAACCATGACGAAAAGCCTTGGCCACAAGAGACTTTGAGCCGGCGTGATGGCCACAATCCCCTTCATGGATCTCACGCAAGATCTCTTGACCTTCCTCAGGGGAGACACAACGCTGAAACGCTCCTGTAACACTGCGATGATGTAACTCGCCATCGATAACAATCATTGACTTGGCCCGCCGGGTTATTTGCCTGGCCAAAGTTTCATCCTCAGGCAACTCGCCCCGGGTCATGTAAGCCAGATATGGCATTGTCCAGTCTGGTATGACATGGAGAGCCGCCACCAGTCGTGCCTCCGGGTCAGGGACAGCCAAGTCTTCCTCCGTAGGCAACTTAACCGAAGGGCTATACAGGACATCCAGGAAAGTGTTAGGCGGCACCGGCTTTCGCTGAGAGCCTAGCCGGCTTAAGGCATCAGCCGCCTCGTTCTTCCTGCGATCAATGTGCTCTACTTGGTAGCCCTGAAAGTGCCCAGCAATGGCATCAACTTCGCGGCGATAAGCCGCCATGAGCGGGTCCTTAGAGTCCCACTTGCCTGATACTTGTTGAGCCACCAAGTCTGAGTCACCGAAGCATCTTACCCGGCTCAAGCTCATTTCCTTAGCCATCCGAAGACCGTGGAGCAAGGCCTCGTACTCAGCCGCATTGTTAGTGCAAGGAAACATCAACTGTAGCACATAATGGAACTTGTCACCTTTGGGGAAGCCAATACAACACCAGCCCCCGAGCCCTCCAACTGCCTGGACCCATCGAAGTGAATAGTCCAATATGTGTTATCCGGCTTCTGCTCAGGCACTTGTGACTCTGTCCAATCATTGATGAAATCCACCAAGGCCTGAGATTTAACAGCAGTGCGTGGCACATATTTGAGACCATGAGGTCCAAGTTCTATAGCCCACTTAGCAATTCTCCCTGTGGCCTCTCTGTTTTGGATGATGTCACCAAGGGGGGCAGAGCTGACCACAGTGATGGGATGACCCTGAAAATAATGCTTAAGTTTCCGGCTTGCCATGAACACACCATACACGAGCTTCTGCCAATGCGGGTACCGCTGCTTGGACTCAATGAGCACCTCGCTGACATAATAAACCGGCCGCTGAACCGGATGTTCCTTACCCTCCTCCTTGCGCTCTACCACAATAGCCACACTGACGGCTCGTGCGTTTGCCGCCACATACAGTAGTAAGGGCTCCTTATCAACCGGAGCAGCAAGGACTGGGGGCTCTGCCAGCTGCTTCTTCAAATCCTCAAAGGCGGTATTAGCTGCATCATTCCAGACAAAGTTATCAGTTTTCTTCATCAACTGATATAAGGGCATGGCCTTCTCACCCAAACGGCTTATAAACCGGCTTAAAGCAGCGATGCGACCCGCCAAGCGCTGAACGTCATTTATACACGCCGGCTTAGCCAGGGAGGTGATGGCCTTGATCTTCTCCGGGTTAGCCTCAATGCCTCTGTCAGAAACCAAAAAGCCCAAGAGTTTGCCTGCAGGAACACCAAAGACACACTTGGCCGGGTTAAGCATCATCTTATAGACCCGGAGATTATCAAAGGTTTCCCTTAAATCATCTATCAGGGTTTCCTCTTTTATGGACTTAACCACAATATCGTCCACGTAAGCGTGAACATTACGCCCAATCTGTTTATGAAGACAGTTCTGTACACAACGCTGGTAAGTCGCCTGTGCACACTTGAGTCCAAAGGCATGGATACATAGCAGAAGGCTCCAAAGGGAGTAATGAACGCCGTCTTCTCCTGGTCCTTAACTGCCATCTTAATCTGATGATAACCGGAATAAGCATCCAAGAAACTTAGACGTGCACAACCTGCCGTAGCATCAATGATTTGATCAATACGGGGGAGGGCAAAAGGATCAGCCGGACACGCCTTGTTCAAGTCCGTGTAGTCCACACACATCCGCCAGGTGCCGTTCTTCTTGAGTACGAGCACCGGGTTAGCCAACCACTCTGGGTGAAAGACTTCAACGATAAACCCGGCCGCCAAGAGCCGGGCCACCTCTTCACCAATAGCTTTCCGCCTCTCTTCATTAAACCGCCGAAGGAACTGTCTGACCGGCTTAAATTTAGGATCAACATTGAGAGTATGCTCAGCGAGTTCTCTAGGTACACCTGGCATGTCAGAAGGTTTCCATGCGAAGATGTCCCTATTCTCACGGATGAACTCGATGAGCGCGCTTTCCTATTTTGGATCCAGATTTGCACTGATGCTAAACTGCTGAGATGAGTCACCTGGAACAAAATCAACAAGTTTAGTCTCATCAGCTGATTTAAATTTCATTGCCGGCTCTTGTTCTGTAGTTGGCTTTTTCAGAGAGGTCATATCTGTTGGGTCAACATTGTCCTTGTAAAACTTCAACTCCTCTGTAGCACACACAGATTCTGCATAAGCCGCATCGCCTTCCTCACACTCCAGAGCCACCTTCCGGCTGCCGTGAACCGTAATGGTCCCATTGTGACCCGGCATCTTGAGTTGTAAATACACAGAACACGGCCGTGCCATGAACTTGGCGTAAGCTGGCCGTCCAAATATAGCATGGTAGGGACTTCTTATCTTGACCACCTCAAAGGTCAATTTCTCCACCCTGTAGTTGTTTCATCACCAAAAGCCACTTCCAATTCGATCTTGCCGACTGGATAAGCCGATTTACCAGGTACCACGCCATGGAAGATAGTGTTCGACTGGCTGAGGTTCTTATCAACCAACCCCATACGGCGAAAAGTCTCATAATAGAGGATGTTGATGCTGCTGCCTCCATCCATGAGCACCTTTGTGAATTTATATCCTCCCACTTGAGGAGCCACCACTAAGGCCAAGTGGCCCGGGTTATCCACCCAGGGAGGGTGATCCTCCCTACTCCACACTATAGGTTCTCAGACCACCGCAAGTAGCGTGGGATCGCCGGCTCAACAGCATTCACAGCCCTCTTGTGAAGCTTCTGATCTCGCTTGCACAAACTAGTGGTAAACACATGATACTGTCCACCGCTAAGCTGATTTGGATTGGTCTGATAACCCCCTGCTGCTGTTGATGACCCTGGCCAGACTGTTGATTAAAGCCCCCTTGACCGTTCTGAGGACTGGAGTTCGAGCCGCCACCCGGGCCATGAAAGCCGCCGGCGCCTGAGCCGCCGCCCAGGCCATTGTAGTTCTTAAAGGCCTTCATGATTGCACAATCCTTCCATAGATGAGTCGCTGGCTTCTCTCTAGAGCCGTGCCTCGGACAAGGCTCATTCAACAGCTGCTCCAGTGAAGGTCCTGACCCGCCGCCTCGGGGAGGGGGCCTCCCCTTGCGTCGCTGGTTATTACCTTGTGAGCTGGCGTTGGCTACAAACTCTAGGCTGCCATCGGCCTTGCGCTTGCCTCCTCCTTGGTTCCCCGGGTTAACTGAGGACCCTTGCCATTGCCGTTCTTCTTTCCCTTCCCTGTCCTTTCATCATCTGAAGGGGGATCCTTGGTACCATCGGAATCGGCGTACTTGACAAGAGCCGCCATTAGTGTACCCATATCACTGCAGTCGCGCTTAAGCCGCCCGAGTTTCATCTTCAGGGGCACGAAGCGACAATTCTGCTCTAACATTAAGACTGCAGAGCCGGCATCCATCTTATCTGATGAATGTATGATCTCCTTAACCCGGCGAACCCAATGGGTCGTGGATTCACCCTCCTGTTGCTTACAGTTAGTCAAATCCACAATTGACATAGACTGCCTACAGGTATCTTTGAAATTTTGGATGAACCGGGCTTTCAGCTCAGCCCACGACCCAATGGAGTTTGGTGGTAGCCCTTTCAACCAAGTGCGGGCGGTCCCATCTAACATCATGGTGAAATACTTGGCCATGGCCGCCTCACTGACCTCCAGCAGCTCCATAGCCATCTCATAACTCTCGATCCAGGCTGCGGGTTGTAAGTCAGCTGTGTAGTTAGGCACCTTCCTAGGGCCCTTGAAATCCTTAGGTAGACGTTCATTACGGATAGCTGACACTAAGCAAGGGACTCCCCCGGTTCTGGTAGGGATACCCACATCAATGGAAGCCGTCGGATAAGCCGGGGGGGTCTGGTAAGCCGTCAATTGCGGCACTTGCTCCGCCTCTTGCCGCGCTTGATCTGCTGCGTAAAAGGCTCCATTATGAGCCGGGCCATGGCCAGGGGGCGGTCATGGCGTCGGACGTTACTTGAGCCGGTTGCTGAGACCATGTGCCGGCTGTAACTCGGGCTCTGGCCTGGACGAGGAGTCGAGTGGATCCTGTCCCGGCTGTAGGAGTACGCCTCTTGCTGCGCCAGTGCTGTCTGAAGGAGTTCCCTGACCCGGCGGGTTTCAATAGCCGTCGGAGAGTCGCCATCAACTGGTAGAGCCGCCAGCCGTGCTGCCGCGGCGACCATGTTCTCCAGCGGGTTATTATAATGACCCGGAGGTATTGGCACATACTGAGGCGGGGCAGGGGGCACCTGGGGAGGCCCCATCACTCGTGGCTGAATAAGGGGTCCAGACCCGGGCGCTATGATCCCTGGCGGGTTACTAGACCCTGCACCTGGTGTGTTGAAGAGGTTGCGTGGATCATAAACCGGAGGGAGTCGAGATTGGGCCTTTTGGTGCCTCCTTCTCAGGACCTCATTGGCCGCGTTTTGATCCATCGTGAGTTGGAAGGACTGCGCCTGGATCAGTTGGGTTTGAGCATCGAGAGCCACCCTCTCCGCAGCCAGCCTGATCCCTTCCGCTGCAAGATCCTCTTTAGCCTTCACTAGATCTAATTTTAACTGTGCCACCTCCGCGTCATGCCGAGCTTGATCCGCCGGGTCAACCGTGGCGGTTAACAGGGCCGTCATCTTGTCCGTGAGATCCATTAGCACCTGAGCCGGCGAAGGCACCGGGGTTCCCGCTCCAGTAGCGGGGCTCTGAACAGGCTGTGCTCCAGCCATAAAAACTCCAACCTGACTTGGCGGCTCAAATAGGTCCGGAATACTGTCACCATCGGAACAACCCATGAGCCTGCTATCCTGAAGTTGGTACAATGAGTTTGACTCATCGGTGGCCGACTCGCCGTCAGAGCCAGCGGCCGTCTCATCACCAGGCCCAGCTGGATCAGAGGGCCCTCCATGGATGCATCCCACAAAAGCGCGCCTTAAGGTAGGCCGGGCCCGGGCGGGTCGTGCGCGCTGAGCCGTTTCGATGAGATCGGCGCAGAGATCCGGCTCAGGTCCCGGCTCACCAATCTTGCCAATGAAGACATGAATTCCACCGAAGGGGACCTGGTACCCGTACTCACTTGAGCCGGCGTCGGGGCCCCAGTTTGCATCGTCGATGTAGAGCTTGCCGCGACGACTCTTGGTCATCCGGCCCACAGCGTATCCCTTGAGCCCTTCGAAGCTGCCCTTCAAGAACTCAAATCCACCATGCGTTGGCCCCACGGTGGGCGCCAACTGTCGTGGAATTGTCACGGCAGATGTCCTCGAGCTAGGACTTAGTCGTGGAGCCATCGCAACTTGGAAGCTTGAAGGGGTTAATGTGGGACAAGGAACACGAGGGTTTATACTGGTTCGGCCCCTTACGGTGAAGGTAAAAGCCTACGTCCAGTTGAGATGGTATTGATTAGGGTTACGATCACCAGGGAGCTAAACTGCTATGCCCGGCTCTCGATGAGATCGTTCTCCCCCCTAAACCGCTGCCGGGTCGTCCCTTTATATAGGGAGGCTGACGCCCAGCAGCCCTCAGAGCCCCGGCCGGCTCATAAGAGCGTCCGGCTCGGACTCTCAATCATACTTGCCTTGCACTACAAGTTCTACCATAATAACGATTGTAACTATGGGCCCTAAGCCACATCCGGGTCTTAAGCCCATCTCTGGCCCACCATCTTCAAGCTTGGCTCCGGGCTTCTGGTAATGACCATTGGAGAAACCCGGCCCCTCCTGGCGGGTGACTCTAAGGTCTATATCCTCAACAGGTTCAGTTAACAGCGATCGATCGATCGCTCGGGTTCAGTAACGCGTAGCCTGCAGTGCAATCGCTCGGGTTCAGTTAGAGCCCAACGCCTCGCTCGGGTTCACTTAGAGCCAACGCCTCGCACACACGCGCGTACGTGTACGAGAGAAACGCGCATCGCTCGGCCCCCGACCTCCCACCGTAACCGGGAACTCCCCGAAACTTTCCTCGCCCTCGCTTCTACCACTGTTTTTTCCGTCATGGACGGCCCAAAGAATGTCATGCAGCTGCGTCTCCGGCCCACCCAGGACGAAAAGCCCATTTTCTGTCATGATTTTTTGTCATAGAAGTAGGAGCCCACCACATCAATGATGATACCGGGTTTTGTCACAATTATCGTCATAGAAGTGTCATATGTATGACAGAAAAAAATTCGTTCGGCCCAAAATGTCACGGATGTGTCTTTTTTTACTATTTCATCAACACTTGATGCTCCTTCTTGATTTCTACCTCCGCAGCCTTTAGCATTGCGAAGAGCTCGAGAATAGTCTTTTCCATCCCTTGTATATTATAGTTCATCACGAAGCTTTTGTAGCTTGGTGGAAGTGATTGAAGAACTCTGTCAATGACACTATCATCAGGAAGATTAACTCCCAGCTGAGTCAAGTGGTTATGGTACCCAGACATTCTGAGTATATGTTCACTGACAGAACTATTCTCCTCCATCTTGCAGCTATAGAACTTATTAGAGACTTCATATCTCTCAATCCGGGCATTTGCTTGAAATATTAACTTAAACTCCTGGAACATCTCATATGCACCATGACGTTCAAAATGTCGGTGAAGTCCCGGTTCTAAGCCGTAAGGCATGGCACACTGAACTATCGAGTAGTCATCAGCTTTACTCTACCAGACGTTCATAACGTCCGGATTTGCTCCTGCAGCGGGTCTTGCACCTAGCGGTGCTTTCAGGACGTAATTCTTCTGTGCAGCAATGAGGATAATCCTCAAGTTACGGACCCAGTCCGTGTAGTTGCTACCATCATCTTTCAACTTAGCTTTCTCTAGGAATGCATTAAAATTCAAGGGAACGGTAGTACGGGCCATTGATCTACAACAACATAGACATGCAAAAACTATCAGGTAGTAAGTTCATGATAAATTAAAGTTCAATTAATCATATTACTTAAGAACTCCCACTTGCATAGACATCCCTCTAGTCATCTAAATGATCACGTGATCCAAATCAACTAAACCATGTCTGATCATCACGTGAGATGGAGTAGTTTTCAATGGTGAACATCACTATGTTGATCATATCTACTATATGATTCACGTTCGATCTTTCGATCTCAGTGTTCCGAGGCCATATCTGCATATGCTAGGCTCGTCAAGTTTAATCCGAGTATTCTGCATGTGCAAAACTGGCTTGCACCCGTTGTATGTGAACGTAGAGCTTATCACACCCGATCATCACGTGGTGTCTCCACACGACAAACCGTAGCAACGCTGCATACTCAGGGAGAACACTTATACCTTGAAATTTAGTGAGGATCATCTTATAATGCTACCGTCGTACTGAGCAAAATAAGATGCATAAAGGATAAACATCACATGCAAACAAAATAAGTGATATGATATGGCCATCATCATCTTGTGCCTTTGATCTCCATCTCCAAAGCACCGTCATGATCACCATCGTCACCAGCTTGACACCTTGATCTCCATCGTAGCATCATTGTCGTCTCGCCAACTATTGCTTCTACGACTATCGCTACTGCATAGTGATAAAGTAAAGCAATTACATGGCGATTGCATTTCATACAATAAATCGACAACCATAAGGCTCCTGCCAGTTGCCGATAACTTTTACAAAACATGATCATCTCATACAACAATTTATATCTCATCACGTCTTGAGCATATGACATCACAACATGCCCTGCAAAAACAAGTTAGACGTCCTCTACTTTGCTGTTCCAAGTTTTATGTGGCTGTTATGGGCTTCCAGCAACAACCGTTCTTACCTACGCATCAAAACCACAATGATTTTTCGTCAAGTGTGTTGTTCTAACCTTCAACAAGGACCGGGCGTAGTCAAACTCGATTCAACTAAAGTTGGAGAAACAGACACCCGTCAGCCACCTGTGTGCGAAGCACGTCGGTAGAACCAGTCTCATGAACGCCGTCATGTAATGTCGGTCCGGGCCGCTTCACCCAACAATACCGTCGAATCAAAGTAAGATGTTGCTGGTAAGCAGTATGACTATTATCGCCCACAACTCTTTGTGTTCTACTCGTGCATAAAACATCTACACATAGACCTGGCTCGGATGCCACTGTTGGGGAACGTAGTAATTCAAAAAAATTCCTATGATCACGCAAGATCTATCTAGGAGAAGCATAGCAACGAGCGGGGAGAGTGTGTCCACGTACCCTCGTAGACCGAAAGTGGAAGCGTTTAGTAACGCGGTTGATGTAGTCGAACGTCTTCGCGATCCAATCGATCCAAGCACCGAACGTACGGCACCTCCACGTTCAGCTCGATGACATCCCTCGAGCTCTTGATCCAGTTGAGCATGAGGGAGAGTTCTGTCAGCACGACGGCATTGTGACGGTGATGATGATGTTACCGGCGCAGGGTTTCGCCTAAGCACTACGACGATATGACCGAGGTGTGTAACTGTGGAGGGGGCACCACACACGGCTAAGAGAAACTTTGGTGTGTCTTTGGGGTGCCCCTCTCCCACATATATAAAGGGGGAGGAGAGGTGGCCGGCCCAAGGGGGCCGCGCCAGGTGTGGGGAGTCCTACTAGGACTCCCTAGTCCAAGTAGAATTCCCCTCTCCTTTTTCCTTTTTCGGAATAGCAAAGAGGGAAAGAGAGGAAGAGTAGGAGAGGGAAAGGGGGCGCTGCCCCCACCCCTTGTCCAATTCGGATTGGCAGGGGGGCGCGTGCCACCTCCCTGGCCGGCCCTTTCTCCTCCACTAAGGCCCATGTGTGGCCCATTAACTTCCTGGGGAGGATTCCGGTAACCCCCGGTACTCCGAAACTTATCCGATACATCCCGAAACCATTCCGGTGTCTGAATATAACCTTCCAATATATGAGTCTTCACCTCTCGACTATATCGAGACTCCTCGTCATGTCCGTGATCTCATCCGGGACTCCGAACAAACTTCGGTCACCAAATCACATAACTCATAATACATATCGTCGTCGAACGTTAAGCGTGCGGACCCTACGGGTTCAAGAACTATGTAGACATGACCGAGACACATCTCCGGTCACTAACCAATAGCGGAACCTGGATGCTCATATTGGTTCCTACATATTCTACGAAGATCTTTATCGGTCAAACCACATAACAACATACGTTGTTCCCTTTGTCATCGGTATGTTACTTGCCCGAGATTCGATCGTCGGTATCATCATACCTAGTTCAATATCGTTACCCGCAAGTCTCTTTACTCGTTCCATAATGCATCATCCCGTAACTAACTCTTTAGTCACATTGCTTGCAAGGCTTATAGTGATGAGCATTACCGAGAGGGCCCAGAGATACCTCTCCAATACACGGAGTGACAAATCCTAATCTTAATCTATGCCAACCCAACAAACACCTTCGGAGACACCTGTAGAGCATCTTTATAATCACCCAGTTACGTTGTGACGTTTGATAGCACACAAGGTGTTCCTCCGGTATTCGGGAGTTGCATAATCTCATAGTCGGAGGAACATGTATAAGTCATGTAGAAAGCAATAGCAATAAAACTAAACGATCATTATGCTAAGATAACGGATGGGTCTTGTCCATCACATCAATCTCTAATGATGTGATCACGTTCATCAAATGATTACACATGTCTATGGCTAGGAAACTTAACCATCTTTGATTACCGAGCTAGTCAAGTAAAGCATACTAGGAACACTATGTTTGTCTATGTATTCACACATGTACTAAGTTTCCGGTTAATACAATTCTAACATGAATAATAAACATTTATCATGATATAATAAAATATAAATAACAACTTTATTATTGCCTCTAGGGCATATTTTCCTTCATCTTTATAGTCAAGTTACGTTGCGACGTTTGATACACACAAGGTACTCCTCTGGTGTCAGTGAGTTACATGATCTCATGGTCATAGGAACAGATACTTGACATGCAGAAAACGATAGCAGTAAACTTGATACGATCATATGCTATGCTTATAGTTTGGGTCTTGTCCATCACATCATTCTCCTAATGATGCGATCCCGCTATTAGACGACAACTTTTGTCTATGGCTAGGAAACCACAACCATCTTTGATCAACGAGCTAGTCCGGTAGAGGCTCACTAGGGACATGTTGTTGTCTATGTATCCACACATGGTTTTGATTTTCCAGTCAATACAATTATAGCATGGATAATAAACGATTATCATGAACAAGGACATATAATAATAACCACTTTATTATTGCCGCTAGGGCATATTTCCAACAGAGATGGGCACGTAAAATTTGTGTTTGGAGTTTTTTGACATTTTGGAATATATTTTTTCGATGGCAGGAGCATATGCTCCCATGTGCCAAAGTGAATTTTCGCGTATATAGGAGCTATCCTTCTTAATTTCACACAGATTAACAAGCCACCTTATGAAAAATATTTCACTCTCAGCACCCGCGCACATACAGACTCAGCTTCACATAATTGCCTCAAATATTGTTTAGACAACATTGTATGCATCTTAATTTGTTTGTCCAACAAAATTATGATAAACCTGTTAAAATTCTGCCTGTTGTTGGTGTTAATGTGTTCCATAGGACCACTGTAGTAGAGTTTTTTAGGGTACTGTAGTAGAATTTCTTGAGATGGTAATTGTAAGAATTGCGTTATCTTCGCTATTGCTCTCAACCACTACCGGAATCGCACCCTATGCCGACGGCCGGGCCGTCGGCATAGCCATGACTAGCCGTCGGGTCAGGCCTATGCCGTCGGCCCCCGTCGGCATAGGGCCGTCGGCAAAATATCCGTCGGCGTAGCCAGGATGACCGTCGGCATAGAAAAGCCGTCAGCATAGACCCTATCCCGACGGTGGCCGTACATCTATGATGACGGCCCTGGCCGTCGGCAACGTCATCGCCTAACGGCGGCCGCCGTCAAGTGCTGCCCAATGGCTTCTCACCATGTGGCGAGACGCCGTTCAGCATGGGCGTGTCTATGCCGACGGCCTAGCCGTCGGCTTAGTTTGAAATTATGCCGACGGCTAGGCACGCCACGTGTCAGAAACTGGGCGCTCCTGGGGCAGGTCTATGCCGACGGCCTAGTCGTCGAACTATGCCGACGGCTAGGCCGTCGGCATAGACGTGCCACGTGTCGGCCACTGGGAGCTCACGCCAGGCCTATGCCGACGGCCAGGCCGTCGGCATAGATTCTATCCAGTTTTTTTTCTTTTTTCTGTTTCTTTTCAGCTCAATTCATTTGAATATATAACAAACAGCATATATAACAAACAGCATATACACAGCATCACACAACAAATTGGCATCGCTAAGAAGCATTGCAAAGCATCACACATATAAGTATCATCACCACAAAGCATATAAGAATCTCACAAACAACAATATGATAAGAAACATCACAAGCATACAAGTATCATAGCATCGAGAACCGGCACAATGTGCCCGAAAGGCTTAAGCACCAGGACGTCGAGCACCGCGGAGGTCGTCACCGCCAAGACCGCCGAAGCCCAGGTCGTCACTACTAGCGGCAGCGCTACCGCCAAGACCGCATCCACGTCCGCCTCCGCCTCCGTCTCCGTGGATCGGAGTGGTCGGGCTCCGTGTCTCGGGAGTGTTGCGAAGACCACCGCCAACGGTAGAGGCACCTGTTCCCTGGATGTTGAAAAGATATATTAACGGGATATAAGACTGTGTTGAAAGGCATGACATGCTTTGGGTGAATTGATTGGGGATGAACTAACCGGCGAGGGGCCAGCGTTCTGTGCCACAAACTCCTCAAAGGTCAGCAGCACTGGTTGTGCTGGAGGACCCTCTGCTGATGGCCATTGAGGACACCTGCCGGCCGCCATTTCCTGAAAAGCGTGCTGCATCTCGCGATCCCTCTGCTAATGGTATGCATGAAGGCGGTCGTGCCACGCCATGGTCTCCTGGCGTGTGTACTCCATGTAAGCCTACAGTATGACATGATGAGACTCATAAAACTACTAAATGCGGAAAATAAAGGGAACAATGAAGATAAAAGGGAAAATACTTACAGTTTGCTGCTCCTGAAAGAGGGACAGTGACGGTGCACTGCTCATGCGCGTGCTCGTGCGCTGGCTCAGGGTCGGGTCGATCCGACGGAGCTGTGTGTAGGAGATAGACGGAGTGATCACAGCATCGAGAACCGCCTCCCGACCGTGCTCCTTCGGCCCCATGCCCACCACCACCCTTTCGTCCAGATCCGCCGCAATGGGGTCATGTGTGTCAGGATGTAATGCCAGATACCCATTGGAGTAGGCCTTCTTCCTATGCGCGGTCTTCTTGCCGTAGTACTTGGGCTCGCCAGGCTTGGGGTCCTTGCGCGTATGGGCGATCTCCCACGCCTGCATGTGTGAGAGCGGCCGCTTCAGTTTCTCCTCCTGCACCACCAAACAGAGGTTAGTCATACATAAGAAAGTAATGGTAAATAGAAGAAGAATGTTTAATGGGGTTAGTCATACATTAACTGCCTTGTGGAGATAGTGGTTTCGGTTTCCCTGAGCATGTACTCCCTCCTTCCCTCGGTTAGCCTTGTTTTTGACTCTCATAGCCGCCCAGGCTCCAGCCTCATCACACCAAAGATCCACCAATGCCGCCCAGGACTCGTCTTTTCCATAACACCAATTTGGACACACCTACATAATAAAAGCATAATGGCATGTCAACACGAAACGGTGAAATGTACCACAAGGTAATGAAAGCATAATGAAAAATCTTTTATACTTACCGCCAAGAACTCGTCCCTCTCCAAGGTAATGCCCATCCTCCGCGCTTCTTCCTTGGTCATCTTCACACCAAGATAGTCGTGGTAGTATGTCGAGATGGCCACATAGCGCACCTCGTACTGCATCTGGCGGGCCTTCTTCTTGCATTGGCGTAGCACGATCTGGTCCGCTCTGCCCTGTGCTCCGGGAGAACTCGATAGAATTTCTACAATCATGCACGAAACAAGAATGGAAGAAGCCATGAGTTAAATCATTCATGAAACTAGAATGGACTTGTGCTTCTGAAGAGAACTCACCCAGAAAGTGGTGATCACGGCCTTGGCATGGGTCCCATGCTCCGCGTGGAGGGCCGCTTCCCAGTGCTCCCAGCTCGTGGCCAAGACCCGATGGTCCGGGTGCCTGACTGGATCCGGACAGTACAACCCCGGCCAGTGTAACTTCAGCAAGACGGTGATGAGGCCGTTGGGAATACGGACCCCTTTAGAATATATCCAGTTGCTGCAAAAGAATGAACTATTAGCATGTGACAAGCAAAATAAATAACAACCGGAATGAGCATGTGACAAGCAAAATAATGAAATTATTATAAAGTGGCACTTACTCTTTCCCCGTGGGCTCAATGAGCCACTTCTGCTCCTCAGTAGCAGGAACCTGCTTTGGTAGCTTTGCGTTACCACGCAGCCACCCCTTGTTGTCAACCCCCTCCCCGCCAGCACCATCATCCCCGCCACCACCCTCCTCCTCGCCTGCCTTCCCCTCCCCAACCTCCTCCTCATCCTCCTCCTCCTCGTCCTCCTCCTCCACCTCCTCCTCGGCCCCATCCCGAACCTCCTCCTCCTCGCCTGCCTCGTCCTCCTCCTCCTCCTCACCAGAGGAGGGTACCTCACTAGAGGATGGCCTCGAAGACAACACCCCTAAGTCGGTGAGGGTGCGCTCTTTCTGGCCGCGACCCCCTGTAGTGGCTCTCCCCCCACCACCTCGCCCTCTAGGGGCTCTCCCCCCGCCCCCTCCTCCTCTAGGGGCACCTCTCCCTCGACCTCCCTGTGAGGAGTCATCGTCAAGTAGCCGGGGGGAGGATTACGTGCTCGACCACTCCGACTAGGCAGGCCAACGACCTTGCGTAGGAAACCCACGCCGTCGGCCTTCCCCTTGCCCATGTTCCACGAACCTGCATTGAAAAGAGAATAAGCAATTAGTAAATTAATGAAATGAAGGAAAAGGCATGATAATAAACACATTAATAAAAAGGCATAAAAGGCATATTCCTAAACTATAGAAAAAAAGACTTGACACGTACATCTGCTAGAAACCATATGAATCATCACTGTTGTAACCTCTTTCTCGGTCCGTCTCATCATCACTATCAATCATATCATCTTCGTTGTCTGACGGAGGTGGAGGCTCTTCCTCGTCGTCAGCGTCTAAGTTTAACTTTTCTAGCATAAGTATGTCATTTTCATTGACAATGGTCTCACCATCATTCCGTGCTTCGTCGTCGTTTGGATCCACATCATCATCACCCAATGGTCTAGCGTCATCGTTTCTAACCACATCATCATCATCAGGTTGCTCTTGATAGAACACTCCCTCGTATGTCATGGGGTTAATGTTGTAGTAATCGTCTTCATTCGGGTTCGGTAGCTTACCATGTGGCGACACCTTGAACACAACTTCCCAACCCTTTAGGTACTCTTTCTGGCATGGGTAAGGCAGATAATATACTTGTGTAGCTTGGGTAGCCGCAATGAAGAGATCGGCTCCGGCATAGACGGTTGATGGTTTAACTTCGACCAAACCAATGGAAGGCGTATGTTTTACCCCCTCCCGCGGATCGAACCATCGACATTTGAACACAGGCAGACTTAGGGTCTCGCGCCCCTGGTGGAATTTAATCTCGTATATATTTTGTACCCTTCCGTAGTAGTCTACTGAATTTTGACCGGGGGTGTACACTCCGGTATTTATAGTTTTGGGATCAGGCCGGCTGTTCTGGTGATCCTCTGTATGGAAGCGATACCCATTCACATCATACTTTTTACATGTCATGACGGCAGGGTCAAAACCCATGGAAACCCATCTCAATTCATCATCCATAGATATGTTCGGATCTTTTCCCTACAAGTATAATTGAAATTGTTGCGTGCATTAGTTAACTAATAAATGTTGAACTAGGTATTTAATAGGGGAGTGTGGACAATTACTTTCTCCATGAACCAAGCAACAAAATTTTTACGTCCAGGGTTTCCATGACGGAGAAGAGTAAGTGCCTCCGCCTCAGTAGGAGGATTCATTCCCGTCCATTCCTCTTGAACGAAATCACTAAAAAAAGAAAACCGGTGTTAAACCGGGACTAAGTGAACATAAAACATGATGATGTGGAAGACATAAAGGAATGGTGTAGTGGTATTACCTCATCCACACTTCCTCAACTTCCCTGATGTTGTGCAAGATATAGAACATGAGGTCCTCCCACTCTTGTCGTGGCATGTTATAAGGTTTCGAGGCCCCAGCCCTCCCACCTTGCGCGTTGAATAGATAGAGCTTGGGTTGATAATTCGGCTCTTCTATATTGTATCGAGGCACCTTGTTATGCAGATGGGGAACGTGGTCTGGATAGTATGATGTCCTGAGGTCTGACACCTCCTCTAGGATAACTGCCTCAGCTATGGAAGCTTCAATCTTAGCTTTGTTTCCACATTTCTGTCGGAGATGCTTGTTCTGTCTCTCAGGGCCGTACTGCCAGCGATTCTGCACAGGCCCCCCCAACAATACCTCGTTCGCGAGGTGCAGAATGAGATGTGTCATCGGTGTAAAGAAGCCTGGCGGAAAGATCTTCTCTAGCTTGACTATCAACTCTGGTGCCTTCTTATGCAATTTTTCAATCACGTCTTTACTTACTTCTTTAGCACAGAGCGTGCGGAAGAAATGGCTTAGCTCGGCAAGCACTCGCCAGACATGCTCGGGGACATAGCCTCGAACCATCACCGGCATTATCCGCTCAATCCATACATGGTAGTCATGACTCTTCAGGCCGGTCACTTTGCCCGTTGAAAGATTGACTCCCTTACTTATATTCGATGCATAACCATCGGTGAACTTCAAAATGTGTTTCAGCCAGATAAGTACTTCCTTTTTTTCTGGCGGTTTAAGGACAAAGTCAGCATCTGGCTTGAACCAGTTTTTTCGACCGCCTGTGGGAGGCTTCATGTTCAGACGTGGTCTATCACAAATTCTCTGTTGATCGGCTCTAGCTTTAACGTTATCCTTCGTCTTATCAGGAATATTGAGGATCGTGTGGAAAAGGGACTCTGCCACATTCTTTTCGGTGTGCATCACATCGATATTGTAAGGAAGTTTGAGGTCCTTGAAATAGGGAAGCTGTGAGAAGGGGGTAATGTGAGTCCAGTTGTGCGTCTCACCATATCCCTCGAAGCCTTTGGCTTTGGCTTTGCCTTTGCCTTTGACTTTAGGCTGGAGAGCTTTTAGCTGAGCAAGAACATCTGCCCCCGAAAATGTTGGAATCTCGGTTACTTCATGAACAACCCGGCCTTTCGTGAAGTTCTTCTTGTCTTCCCTGTCTGGATGGTCTGGAGGGAGGAACTGTCGATGCAGGTCAAAGGCTACATACTTGCCACCCTTACTCAGCCAAATCATTCGCAGAGCCTGCATGCACACTGGGCATGGCATCTTCCCACTTGTACACCATCCGCAGAATAGAGCATAGCCGGGAAAGTCATGCATGCAATAGTGCAACCAAACTTTCATCAAGAAATTTCTCTGCAGATCCCGGTCGTATGTCAACGTCGGAAAGTACCAAGAATGGTGCAAAGCATCCACCAGCGGCTGCATAAACACACCCAATTGCTTCCCCGGATAATCAGGCCCCGGAATGATGAGCGACAAGAACATGGTCTTGCGTTGCATTAGGGCACCGGGAGGAAGATTGAGCGGAATTACAAACACGGGCCAGCAGCTGTATGGATTGGACGACATACCATATGGATTCAACCCATCACCTGATATGGCTATTCTGACATTCCCAGCCTCGGCTGCTTCCTCGGGGTATTCTTCATCGAACGACTTCCATGCTTCCCCTTCCGATGGATGTACGATTTTTTTTGGATTGTACCTTATACCTTCCTTGTGCCACTTCATCATTTTGGCAGACTCCTTCGTGATGAAAAGGCGCTGCAATCTTTTTATAAAATCAAGATACCGAAGAACCTTAACGGGGATGGTTAGCTGCTTTTTCTCACCATCCTCACCGACCACCTCAATGTACCGAGACGAACCGCACTGCCTACAGTACTTGTCATCCGCATACTCGTGCCTAAACAAAAGGCAATTCTTCGGGCAAACATCTATTTTCTCATAATCCATAGAGAGTGCCTTCATGATTTTCTTTGTATCGTACATGCTTTTCGGCAGTTCATGACCCTCAGGGAGGCTGTTAGCCCATACTCCCAAGAATGCTTCGAAGCATTTCTGGCTACAGCCGTACTCAGCCTTGACTGCAATCAGTTGCGAGATGGCATCCAGCTGAGATATTTTCGCCCCCGCATAAAGAGGTTTCTTCGACGAGGCCAAGACCTCCAAGAAGGCCTTTGCGGTTGCCTCCGGCTCCTCCGGTTCATTCTCTGAAGGTGTCGCATTTCCCGTTTCTGCAACAATGACATCATCTAGCATGTCCCTGACCCCGTCGTCCTCATATCCATCGATGCGTTGTCGCATCACCTCCTCTCTACCACGGTCCTGCTCGGCTATGTTTATCGGCGGCATGTCAAAGTTTGGCATATATCCGTGCGTGCGAAGGTGCTCACTCATGTCCGTCTGATTTCTACGGTGACGTCTGGCACATCTCGCACAGGGGCATGGTGGGATAATTCTCATTGGACGACGGAATATCTCCTTCAAATAGACATCGGTTTTCGCGATCCACTCTGATGTTACTCGATTCCGACGGATAAAACCACTGTACATCCACTGATTATCTGCCATCCTCTGCTTTTTTGCAAGCCACACAACATAATTAAGGATTCATTTAAATTAATCACATCAAATTTTCAGTTTCTACCGCGTTTAATCCACCTACATCTCTAATAGGTAAAGATGGGTCCTAATCCCACCCGAGGATGTGTAGATTGAGTACGTTCTCCATTCTACCCCGTTCCGAGACAAAATTTCGGCAGCACCTCCCCGCTGTTCTCCAGATACACGTCTCGGCAAATAGCCGAGAGAATGTGCTCCGGAGAACAATGGGGAGGCGCCGCCGAAATCCTGTCTCGGAACGGGGTAGAACATGGAGAACATACCCAATCTACACATCCTCGGGCTGTCCGTGGAAAACGCTGGACAATCCGAAAGAGCTGCGGTGATAAATATGCAATTGAATGCATATTTATCGATGCAACCCTTTCGGACGGGAGACGCCTAGGTTACGCCAGTTGACTTGAGAATGAAATCTAGTCACATGATTCGTAGCTCACCCTCGGCTGTAGAGGAAGTATTCGAATAGCAGACGGACGACCGGGGACCAACAGCTCCTACGCCGATCACTTCACCGAGATGGAACACCACAGAACCTGCACCGTGACAATAATTAAGTACATCACAATATATTCATCATCTATCATCATGTAACAATCATCGAAGCATAAAAAAATCATCATCATCATCGTCATATACCATGATCCAACAATCATCATCATTTATCATCTCCTCCGCAAAAAAATGGAAATCTATCATCATCATCATCTAAAAATTATCAAGGCATAAAAAAAGCATTATCATCTATCATCAACATCATCATCTATCATCATTAACATCATAATCTATCATCATCAACATCATCATCTATCATCTAATTTTTTTGCATTTCTCACATTTCTAACTATCATCAAATCATCTACCATCTAACTATCATCATACATAATGCATCCATCCATCTAACCATCCATCTAATTACATAACTATGAACAACAACTTAATTCACAAAAAAATTGCTACAGAGAGGGAGGGAGGGAGGGAGCTCACCATGGGGGAGGGCCGGCTCGGGTGGGGGGGAGGGCAGGCACGGGCGATGGAGGTCCGAAGCAGGCGGCGGAGGGCCGGCGCCGCGGTCGCCTGGCGCAGGGGGGCTGCGCGCGGGGCAGGGGTGATGGCGGGGCGGCCCGAGTGTGGTCGGGCACGGGGTGGCCCGGGCGGGTGCGGGGACGGGGCGGCCCGAGCGTGGCCGAGCACGGGGTGGCCCAGGCGGGTGCGGGGACGGGGCGGCCGGCCCAGGCGGGGGAGATCAAGGGCGGCGCGGGTGGAGCGAGCGGCGGCGTGGGGTGGCCGGACCGAGGATGGGGCGGCTGGCCCGGGCGGGGGCGGGGACGGGGTGACGGCAGGGCAGAAGCGGGAGGCGGCGGGGTAGATTGAGGGGCGGAGCTGGTGGAGCGAGCGACGGCGTGGAAGAAGGGGGCAGCGGCGAAGGGGCGGAAGGGAGGGAGTGAGCGGCGTCGAGAATGAGTGGTTGGGGAGGGGCGGTAGTGGATAAGGTGGCCCTATGCCGACGGCCAGGCCGTCGGCATAGGAGTGGTCCCACCTGATAGCGAGAGGGCCATCGAGTGGATACGGTTGGCTAGGTGTTTTTCTAGTGAGTCCTGGTAAAGCTCCCAGACGGCGTATTTTTTTGCCGACGGCCCGGCCGTCGGCATAGATGGGAGGCCTATGCCGACGGCTAAGTCGTCGGCATAGATGGCAACTACTTTTTTTTTGAAAAAATAGTCCCACCTCGCCGAGGGAAAAGCAATTTGACCTGTTTAAATAGTTCACTAATCCATACGTTATAAGCTCCGGTATTCATTAGACTTATATGAAGAAAATGGACAATTGTTGTGAACTTTTCAGTGCCCGGGCAGCCGGCCCGGTGTTGGAGCACTAAAAGGTTCACAGCAATTGTACATTTTCAATGATGAATACCGGAGTTTTTAATCAATTCAATTATTACATTTTTAGATTCTTAGTTTACCGTCTGTATGGGACCCGGCACCTGGAGGGGGAAACGGACGCGTCGGGTCTACACGGAGGGGATCTTGCCGTGGGTCTGGCCCGGATGTTGCTCCAAAGTGTTCCTATGGGCTGACCTACCACAACCGGGTCGATAGGTCCACTGCTCAAAGCCCGCCCGTGCAAAGTCAAAGGGCTAGATCCCGTGGTCAAACGCTACAGGGTTAGGCGGGACGGGGGCCCTGGGGGGTAGCAGTGCCACCCGAGCGTCACACCGGGCCCTCATACATGCGGGGTGGTGTGGTGGCATGTCCCAAGAGGCGGCACGCGTCTCCGGGGTGTGCCCGCCCTCACGGACGGCGCCGCCGCCGGCACCTGGAGGGGAAAACGGACGCGTCGGGTGTACACGGAGGGGATCTTGCCGTGGGTCTGGCCCGGATGTTGCTCCAAAGTGTTCCTATGGGCTGACCTACCACAACCGGGTAGATAGGTCCACTGCTCAAAGCCCGTCCGTGCAAAGTCAAAGGGCTAGATCCCGTGGTCAAACGCTACAGGGTTAGGCGGGACGGGGGCCCTGGGGGGTAGCAATGCCACCCGAGCGTCGCACCGGGCCCTCATACATGCGGGGTGGTGTGGTGGCATGTCCGAAGAGGCGGCACGCGTCTCCGGGGTGTGCCCCCCCTCACGGACGGCGCCGCCGCCGGCACCTGGAGGGGGAAACGGACGCGTCGGGTCTACACGGAGGGGATCTTGCCGTGGGTCTGGCCCGGATGTTGCTCCAAAGTGTTCCTATGGGCTTACCTACCACAACCAGGTGGATAGGTCCACTGCTCAAAGCCCGTCCGTGCAAAGTCAACGGGCTAGATCCCGTGGTCAAACGCTACAGGGTTAGGCGGGACGAGGGCCCTGGGGGGTAGCAATGCCACCCGAGCGTCGCACCGGGCCCTCATATATGCGGGGTGGTGTGGTGGCATGTCCGAAGAGGCGGCACGCGTCTCCGGGGTGTGCCCCCCCTCACGGACGGCGCCGCCGCCGGCACCTGGAGGGGGAAACGGACGCGTCGGGTCTACACGGAGGGGATCTTGCCATGGGTCTGGCCCGGATGTTGCTCCAAAGTGTTCCTATGGGCTGACCTACCACAACCGGGTGGATAGGTCCACTGCTCAAAGCCCGTCCGTGCAAAGTCAAAGGGCTAGATCCCGTGGTCAAACGCTACAGGGTTAGGCGGGACGGGGGCCCTGGGCGTAGCAATGCCACCCGAGGGTCGCACCGGGCCCTCATACATGCGGGGTGGTGTGGTGGCATGTCCGAAGAGGCGGCACGCGTCTCCGGGGTGTGCCCCCCCTCACGGACGGCGCCGCCGCCGGCACCTGGAGGTGGAAACGGACGCGTCGGGTCTACACGAAGGGGATCTTGCTGTGGGTCTGGCCCGGATGTTGCTCCTAAGTGTTCCTATGGGCTTACCTAACACAACCGGGTGGATAGGTCCACTACTCAAAGCCCGTCCGTGGAAAGTCAAAGGGCTAGATCCCGTGGTCAAACGCTACAGGGTTAGGCGGGACGGGGGCCCTGGGGGTAGCAATGCCTCCCGAGCGTCGCACCGGGCCCTCATACATGCGGGGTGGTGTGGTGGCATGTCCCAAGAGGCGGCACGCATCTCCGGGGTGTGCCCCCCTCACGAACGGCGATGACACATTAGTAGACGTTCTGCGGTAACGATGCGGCGTGAATATTATTAAATACTCGGAGCGCGATAAAATCATGAGTTTTTTACACGACGCGGGCACATGTGCTGTAGGACTGATGGTAATTTTTCATAATTGTTCGTGATGGAGTAGTATCTGAACAATTCCCTCTATGCGGATTGCTCTTCGCGTGTCTACGACTGTGGCCGGCGGCCTCCGGGGGCTAGCATGCCGCCAAAACTTGCGTAGGCGGCCTCTCACAAGTCTGGAAGTGTTGTGGCGGGTGCAAACGCCTGGCACGCGTCTCCGGGGTGTGCCCGCCCTCACGGACGGCGACGCCGCCAGCACTTGGAGGGAGGAAACGGGCGCGTCGGGTCTACACGGAGGGGATCTTGCCGTGGGTCTGGCCCGGATGTTGCTCCAAAGTGTTCCTATGGACTGACCTAACACAACCGGGTGGATAGGTCCACTGCTCAAAGCCCGTCCATGCAAAGTCAAAGGGCTAGATCCCGTGGTCAAACGCTACAGGGTTAGGCGGGACGGGGGCCCTGGGGGGTAGCAATGCCACCCGAGCATCGCACCGGGCCCTCATACATGCGGGGTGGTGTGGTGGCATGTCCGAAGAGGCGGCACGCGTCTCCGGGGTGTGCCTCCCTCCAAGTGACGGCGGCACTGCCTTGCGTGCAGGGGGGCACGCCGCGGAGCCCCAAGACGGGCGTCTACGCATGCCTGAACACTTTCACATATGCATCGGGACCCGTGCGATGTTTCGGTGACATAGCTACACCCCGAATCCCCCCACCAACTAGAATTCCCTCCGTGTCGACCGTTTCCCCCCTCCGTGACACGGCGATAGCGACGTTCGTAACGGGGGGCAATCGATATACAATCAGGGTATGTTTTTTTAGATAAGGCATAATTATCTTATGCAAAAACAAAAACTAAAATAAAGTAAAAATAGAAAATAAAGTAAAAATAAAAAATAGTATGCCGACGGCGAGGCCGTCGGCATACCTGTGCACACACGGAGGTGCAGTCCCACGGATCGATGACGTGGCATGGCACACAGATCGATGCCGTGGCAGAGGGGCCTATGCCGACGGCTATATCGTAGGCATATATTGTCCATAGGTAGTATAAAGCGAAATTTAAAATAAAACTAAATAAATGTATGCCGACGGCTAGGCCGTCGGCATATCTGTGCACACACGGAGGTGCAGTCCCACGGATCGATGACGTGGCATAGCACACGGATCGATGATGTGGCAGAGGGGTATGGGCCAGGTCTATGCCGACGGCTATTAGCTGCATTTATGCCGACGGGTGCCGTTGACATAGATTTGGCCGTCGGCAAACCAAGTTTTTCTGGTAGTGAACCGCACACAAAAAAAAAAAGAACCTTTGCTAATGCTCAGATGATTTAAGTCGTATTCAGAACCAGATCATGAGTCCAGATGGGTCAAAGGATACATGAATCAATCAAAGAGAAATAAAATAGATACTACAACTGAGCCACTGATGCTTTTAAAGCTTGTGCAACCCTCAAAGCTTGCCAAAGTAGTGCGCCAAGGGAGCAGGAGACACCGACGGGGCATGAGCCAAATGTGCTTGCACTGCACACTTTGTGTGGGACTCGTCGTACCTTGCCCGCTTGCTCCTGCTCATGGTTAAACGGGACCGGGACGAACAACCCTCGCGTATTGTCAGCGTGCTGGCCGCTCGACGACCTCTTGGCCGGCTCCACCTCCCTACAGGCTATCTCCAGCAGCAGCTTCGCCGCGCCCACATCACGGCTTGCCGGCGCAATCGGGTTAGCGTACAGGCCGCCACACCCATAGCGATCAAGGTGCTCCATGAGCAGGTGCCCCCGTTGCAAGGGTTGTCGCAGGCTCGCAGCGAGGGGTACCGTAAGAGAGGCTGGTGCTCCAGTACATCGTGCACCCAGCAGCGCCCGCCCTCTCCGATGAACAAGGCTTTCAATTTGGGGTACTGATCGATGGTCATCACGCACACCCGTGCGTCTGACCCCGCCGTCACGCTCAACGCCGGCGCCGGGTCCGACACTCGCAGGTGCCGGATCCAGTCCCACGTGACCTCCTCCGTCGCCAGGTCGAGGCGCGCGATCCTCGTCTCCCAGTACTCCCCTGTCACGGACCAGTACGCCGCTCCGTCCGCGCACGCCGGGCCACGGTGGGTCTCGCCGGCTGCTCCACCGGCGGCATGCACGCTCCTCCAGCTCTCGCCTCCCCCCACCGTGCACACGTGCACCACCTTCTCCGCGTGGTATCCCGTGTGAACAATCTTGTATCGCATCGAACCGGGGTCGAAGCCGACGCAGTACGCGTGGCAGTCGTACCTCCGCCCCGTCTCCGGCGGCAAAGGAAGGGCGAGCGACTCGCCGGTGAAGGGCTCCACGACCGTGATGGCTCGCTGGCCGCGGTCGAGGAAGCATAGCAGCCCGTTGCAAGTGCCTATAATGTCCTCCGACCTGCCGGCCGTGAAAGTGGCACTGAGTCGCCACTGCTCGTCCAAGAGGAACCCGCTGCCGCCGCCTGAGTCTTCAGCATTGTTGTGGATTCGGCTATATCCGGGAAAGAATACGATGGTGTGGGTCTGGGCCCGCGGTCCGTGAACCGTGTGCTCGTCAATGAAGGCAGGGTCGGAGATGGCGTCGCGCCACTCCTTGCAGACACGGCGGAAGCGGCGGAGGTCGCTCGCCGGGAGGCGGAGTAGGATGCTCGCAAGTCGCAAGGACGTCCCGCGGGAGGCACGCGGCGTTGGCATCGCCGGCCATCGCTTGTTTCAGGATGGATTCGCTCAGAGCCATAGCAGCTGCATCAAAACGCAACTAGAGTGCCTGGCCGATTACATATCTCGTTGCTCTGCGGGCGAGAAGACCGTCTCCGGATGCGATACTAGGTTTTGCTACGGAGATTAGTCAGGGAAAGAGCCGGTGACAGGCCCGTGAAACCCCGTGCGTTCAGAATTATCGTTATGTCTCAGCCGTCAGATCAAAACCGGCGCAGTGATTCGTGCGAAAACGACCGGCAGACGCGTACGCGTTAACAGGCTAGCGTCGCGTGGCCCGTTTAAGAAATTATCATCGGCGCTGGTTTATGGGCTTTTCCAAGCCGTTCTCGTCTATGGGCTAGTTGTTAATTTTTTTTAAGGATTGGGCTAGTTGTTGATTGTTGTACACGACGCGCGGGACTTAATCGACACACTGATTATTTTTTTCCCGTCAAGCTGCTGTTGTTTCCATTTACTAGCAAATATGTCTGTCGTGTTGCAAACTTGCAATGGGAGATAAAAACTACTACCTCCATATCAAAACATAAAACATTTTGTAGGCTATTAGGTAGACATAGTACACTAGGGTGATAAGCATGCGCAAGAGCCTCCACATGTGCACCTCATTTATTTTAACGTGTCAAACAATGGACCGACTGACGGTAGAGTTTTTTAGGATGCCAGTTTGAAAATGATCTCAAGTCAAGCTAGTCCAACTTATTACCTCATTATGAAATTTAAAAGTAAAATTAAAAGATATGACACCAAAAATAACATCATTAAAAAATGAACCTAATGTCGCGTGCTGAATTTAAAAGTAAAATAAAAATATACAATATTATCAATAAATTTTATAACAATAGCATGAAGCAGATTAACATGAAGTAACAGCGGTTGCAACAAGCAAAACCTGCTTGGTTGTGTTAGGCAAGATCAGGATTGGTATCTTGTGGAGACTTCCCATTCCAATCGCCAGAATTCACTTCTGCCTTTCTACTCCCACAAGGAAAGAAATCATGTGTGGCGTATCTGTCTATTGTTACCGTCCTCCACTCCCGTCTTTCCGGTACTCTGTCGGACGAGGGATTGATCACGGAGGGCTTCTACATCATCCTTGCTGCACCTCTAATGATGTGTGGGTAGTTTACCATAGACTCTACGGGTCCATAGCTAGTAGCTAGATGACTTCTTCTTTCTCTCCGTTCTCCAATACCATGTTCTCCATGATCTCCATGGAGTTTTATCCGATGTAATCTTCCTTTGTGGTGTGTTTTTTGGGATCCGATGAATTGTGGGTTTATGACCAGATTATTCATTGAAAGTAATTGAGTCTTTCTGAACTTTATATGCATGATTATTATAGCTTTATATTTCCCTCTGATCTATCCATTTGGTTTGGCCAACTAGTTTGATTCATCTTTAGTGGGAGAGGTGCTTTGTAATGGGTTCAATCTTGCGGTGTCCTCACCTCATGACAGAAGGGGTAGCGAGGCACGTATTTGTACTGTTGCCATTAAGGGTAAAACGACGGGGTTCAATCATATTGTTTGGTTTTATCCACTAGTAGAAAACAGGGCTTTCGTTCGGGCCTAGCCAGCCCATTAGTCCCGGTTCCGCACGAACCGGGACCCATGGGGTGCATTAGTCCTGGTTCGTGAGCCCAGAGGGCCGGCCGGGCCACGTGGGCCACTGGTCCCGGTTCGTCTGGACCTTTTGGTCCCGGTTCAACGCACGAACCGGGACCAATGCGCCTCACCCCTGGCCCATGACCATTAGTCCCGGTTTGTGCCACAAACCGGGACTAAAGGGTTGGTCCTCGTTGCGGCCAGAGTTTAGTCCCACCTCGCCAACCGAAGGGCGCTCACACCGGTTTATAAGCCCGTCCCTCTCTGCCTTGTTGAGCTCCTCTCAAAATGAAAATAGATGCCCTTATATAGGGAATTTGACCTAAATTCATAGTGAGTTTCTCTGAAATTCATAGAAATTTATTATGAATTTAGGTTGAATTTTCTCTATAGGCGCATCTATGCTCATTTTTTTATGTTGGGGTTGGCGATCTTTACAGACTTTTTGTGTGTTGAATATGCACCATTCAAAATCAGTCTCTGCTTTGAATGGTTCATTTTGAACACACAAAAAGTCAGGAGTTCAAATAAGTTCAAGAAAATGAAATCCCTTTGTAACAGATGAGTTTTCGTCCGAAACCCTGATACTTCGAAAGAGATTGTCCATTTTGTTCACGAAGTGCATCCACCTTTTGCCGGGACCCTCTCAACTTTCTTGCACATGCTATGTGGATGAAATGATGATACCATGCCAACTTTCAACCTTTTCAGAGTTCATTTGAAATGCTTTTCAATTTTAGGGTCTTATAGCTCAAAATAATTAGTAAATGCATGAAAAATAACAAATGAAGTCAGAAAGGATTGAAAAATGATGATGTGGCTTTGAATGGTGCATTTTGAACACACAAAAAGTCAGGAGTTCAAATAAGTTTTAAAAAATGAAATCCCTTTGTAACAGACGAGTTTCCGTATGAAATCCTGATACTTTGAAAGAGATTGTCCGTTTTGTACACAAAGTGCATCCAGTTTTTGCCGTAACCCTCTCAAATTTCTTGCACATGCTATGTGGATGAAATGATGATATCATGCCAACTTTCAACCTTTTCAGAGTTCATTTGAAATGCTTTTCAATTTTAGGGTCTTATAGCTCAAAATAATTAGTAAATGCATGAAAAATAACAAATGAAGTCAGAACGGATTAAAAAATGATGATGTGGCTTTGAATGGTGCATTTTGAACACACAAAAAGTCAGGAGTTCAAATAAGTTTTAAAAAATGAAATCCCTTTGTAACAGACGAGTTTCCGTATGAAATCCTGATACTTTGAAAGAGATTGTCCGTTTTGTACACGAAGTGCATCTAGTTTTTGCCGTAACCCTCTCAACTTTCTTGCACATGCTATGTGGATGAAATGATGATACCATGCCAACTTTCAACCTTTTCAGAGTTCATTTGAAATGCTTTTCAATTTTAGGGTCTTATAGCTCAAAATAAATAAGTAATTACAAACAAAATAATATAAACTTTATTAAAATATATAAGTAGAAACAAAATAAAATAAACTTTAATAAATTTATGAAACTAAAATTAACGAAGTATTTTCTGTTCAAAACATTATAAGAAACCTCCAGTATTATTGAAACTAAAATCATATAAAATTGATGCAACTAAAATTATCGAAGTATTTTCTGTTCAAAATCATTAAAAGCAAAAAGAATTTTCATAAAGAACTTTTTTTGATAGAAACTTTAATAGCAAAAAGAATTATCATAAAGTAAAATAAATAAGTAATTAGAAACAAAATAAAATAAAATAAATAAGTATTTTGTTGTAAGTAGAAACAAAATAAAATAAATAAAGCAAAAAAGAAAACAAAATAACTGGGAAAATAAAAAAATGCCACCTACTGGGCCACCACGGCCTGAATACGACTAGAAACCCATCCATGGGCCAGGATTTAGGCCCGCAGAAGGCCCAGCAGGCCCACAGGCATAGCAGTGCAAGATTAGGCCCAGAGGCCTGCAGTTCAGAGGAGTTCAATGGAGATGGCGGGGCAGGGCTTATAAACAGGTCATGCCGCTCCTCGACTAGCGAGGTGGGACTAAACATCCCACCGCACCGCGGCTTTGGCAGAAGCAGGACATTGGTCCCGGTTGGTGCCATGAACCGGGACCAATGCCCCCTTTGGTCCCGGTTCGTGGCACTAACCGGTACCAATGCCCCCCCTTTAGTCCCAGTTGATGCCACCAACCGGGACCAAAGCCCTCTGCTTCCCGCCCTTTGGGCTGCTGAAAAGAGGCCTTTGGTCCTGGTTGGTGGTACCAACCGGGACCAAAGAGATGCATTTGTCCCGGTCCGTGACAAGAACCGGGACTAAAGCTTCATGTATATAAGGCACACTTGTGAAAATTTTGGTTTGCATCTTGCAGTTCGCCCCCGACGAAGCACGCGGAGAGAAGGCCGCCAGGCTGCCCGACGCCGTCGCCGTCGCCCCCACCCCGGAGCCCACGCCGACGCCGTCCGCCGCCCACGCCGTCGCCGTCGCCCGTGCCCTGCTCCGCGCGCCCGCCCGGATCCTCTGAACGCCGACGCCGTCCGCTGCCCCCACCGTCGTCGTTGTCGACGCCGTCGCCGCCCCCGTCGTCGCCCTGGCCGGCCGGCCCCGTTGTGAGTCGCCGCCGCCCCGAATCCTTTTTTTTCATTTTTTTGTATATGTATTTTTTCCATGTATATATACTAGTAAGTGTTTAATAAAATTAGTTAGATTAGTTGAATTAGATGTTTTTCCATGTATTTTAGATTAGTTGAATTAGATGTTTTTTTGTCAATTTATGTATATATATGTGCATATTTAGAAAAAAATTGTGTTGAACTAGTTAAATATAATAGAACTAGTTAAACACGTTTATTTTTAGTAAGTCCTTAGTGGTTGAACTAGTTGATTTAATAAAACTACTTTATTTTACTATAGAAGTAGTTTATTTTAGTAAGTACTACTTTATTTTATTTGTAGTAAGTGCTTAATTAGTAGTTGAACTAGTTGATTTAATAAAACTACTTTATTTTACTATATATAGAAGTAGTTTATTTTTAGTAAGAACTACTTTATTTTATTTATTTATAGTAAGTGCTTAGTAGTTGAACTAGTTGAACTACTTTATTTTAGCAAGAAAATTAATAGAACTAGTATATTTTTTTAGTTCAAGCAATTAATCCCGCATCGACGTCGATGATGCCTATCCCGCATCCTCGTCGTCGACTCGGCGGAGGAGGCCGGCTTGATCAGAGGGGCCATGTCCGTGACTGGGCTCCGCCGGGCTGGTTTTGGGAGGTGCTACCTTCCGGTGGGCGTAGGTTGGTGAGGAGCCAGCCCGTCGTTGACCCGATCCTTGTTTGGTGGCGGTCGCGTGGGCCAGTGACGGTGCCGAGGCTTCCGGACACCGCGGAGGTGGTATGTCACCGTGTCAGCGAGGAGGACCAGCACGTCCGTCGCTACATGGTTGCGTTGGAGGGCAGGTTCGACTATACCTGGCAGGTTCTTCAGGGATCTCACTGGAGCTATGATCCTGTGATGGTTCCGTCCCTTTGGGTGTCCACCGCCCACGCCGATACCCGTCGGGCGCTACTGTTCTAGCTGTACTAGCGATGCTATATGTATGATAGTATTCGAGGTGTATTAGTGATAATATTCGACGATGTACGGACGCATGGAGATGATGTAGTTTTGCTTATAATTGAATGCATCCTAATTTGAATACTACTTTATTTGTGATTTGATTTGCTTATTGAATGCTCAAAGTGGAAAACTACTCCTACTTTGAATGCTAAAATTGGAGAGCACTATGCAAGGCGTATGCATATGATTAGTTGATAGCTTATAGGGTTTTTGTTTTCGCAGAAATCTAGGAGCCCCCGGCCCCTCCATCATCCCCGCCGTCGTCCCCGTCACCGCCCCCTCCGACATCGAGGTGAGACTAGCCAAATCCTCTTTTAGAAAGATAATTAAACGATATTTCGGGTTGACTGTAAGTCTGTCGAGTCTCCACCATATATGAGAGGACGAAGAATCCCGACTGTTGTCGTGGGGGTAGCTTCTCCTTCATTCCCGTGTGCTAGACAATTTGGTGTAATGCACTCGAGAACGAAAGGAGGAGCTACCATACCATCACCGACGGTCGCAAATGTCAGAGAGGAATCAGTGAGGGAGAGTTCCACCATATATATATGAGAGGACGAAGAATCCTGACTGTTGTCGTGGGGGTCGCTTCTCCTTTGTTCCCGTGTGCTAGACATTTTGGTGTAATGCACTCGGGGACAAATGGAGGAGCGACCATCACCAACGGTCGAATGTATACACCACGTGAGCTGAGAGTTTTCAAGAAAAGACTCGACAAACCGATAGTCAACCCGTGATGAATAATAATGATCTAACTTAGGTTTTTTAGTACATATATTTAATTGTAGACGTTTAATATTTGAATTATGAACATAGGAAATGTCGTACTCGGACGACGAAAGTCTCCCGGGGGAGTGCGACTGGTGCCACGACGACCGAGGTCAGTGCGACAGGCCTCGCCTGGACGAAGATCGGCGCTTCAGTATTAAGCTGGAGGAGACCTTCGATGTTGAAACGGTCCGCAACGACGACAAGTGTTATTTTTTCGTAATTAAGCACGACTTCAACTATTTCAACGTGTACTTTTCATCTTTTACAATTCGGCTAGCTTATCCCATGCCATGCAAGACGCTACGTCTTGGAGAGGATGGGTTTTGAAGACCATGAAAGTATGGAAACAAAGAAAATTCACCTAAGGACCCATCATGATATAGATTTTGAAGTAAATCTGTATAATTCTGAGAGCGTAACCCATTTTGGTTGCAAAAATTGGGAAGCATTTTGCAAGATGTATGGTTTTGATGAGGGTATGCTTGTCACCATGGATCTTGGTGATCCTGACATCGAGCAAGACAATATGGACATTTGGGTCCTTGTTGATACGCCTCCAATTCTACCGCTATGTGAGTTTCTCAAACATAGTTATTAGCTAATTTATATTGTTCATTTCAAAATAGTTGACAGCTTATTTTCATTGACAGCTTATTTTGATTGTTCAAACAATGTGCGGAACATGGTAGACAGAACCTACTACACCGATGGCTCTGAGTTAACTTATAAGGAGAAAACTCATCTGGTCGGATTTTGTACTGATCTTGAGAATTACAATATCTATTGTAAAACTCCTCCACATTATGGTCAATACGTGCCACTAGTGCACGTGTTGAACTACGGTAACTACTATGGAGATACCCTGGTAAGATTTCTTACTATTACGACATCCGTGCATCTTTTGCATACTTCTAAAACTAGTACATCATTGCTAACTATGAAGTTATTACTATGTTTTTCAACAGATAATCCCAGAGGATTGTGTGCCTCATTTGATGTATCAGAATGGTAGGCTTGATGTTTTGAACATACAACCAGGTCATCCTACGAATCTCAACTGTCCATACCGGATTTCTAAAAGAAGTGGAGACATGCAAATCAAAGAATGGAAAAAATGTATGGACACTCGCAAGGAGGTTCTTGGAAGCAAAAGGAAGCGAAGCGCAAGAATTGGAGACAGGATGATCTCCATTCTCCATAATGGATAGTCAGGGTCTATATTGTTTTATGCTATTTTACCTTAAAGAGGGTATTTCGGTCCTACCTAATACTGATGATCCTGTGCTAAGAACAATTAAGTAGGGTTGGTTCGATGACTATGAGGATGATGATCATATGACTGGTTATTAATAACGAGTAGAAGTTGTATGATGAGGATTAGTAGGACTTGTTATTATATATGTTGATGCATGATGGTGCATGAAGAGTTATTATATACCAGCGGGTGAAATGAACATGGATTGGATTGAAGTGAAGGCAACATGCATGTGGTGCATGTCGAAAGTAGTGCAATCCAAACTTGATCAAGTTAGGATTAGTATTACTTTCGACATGCACCACATGTTGCCTTCACTTCAATCTAAGCCATGTTTAGGCATAACAGTACGTAGCGTTGGTAAACCAAGCACGGAGATATAAGAGAGGACACTTCTCTCTAATAGCTACCTAATAACAACCTAAATTAACCCCCAAAACCCCTAAATCAGCCCCTTTCAAAAAAAACAAAAACCTCAGCTCCAGCCAGATGCTGACGCGTGGATGCCTATTGGTCCCGGTTGGTGTCACCAACCGGGACCAAAGGCCCCCGGGCCTGGGCTGGCTGCAGCGGCCACGTGGAGGCCCATCTGTCCCGGTTCGTGTAAGAACCGAGACTAAAGGGTTAGGGCATTAGTAACGACCCTTTAGTCCCGGTTCAAAAACCGGGACAAAAGGCCCTTACCAACCGGGACAATAGGCCCTTTTTCTACTAGTGATCCTATCTACATTATGTCATCATACTTCATGCATTATTCTATTTGTCATGAACTTAATATGTAGAGAGCCAAGCATAGAAGCGCTCTTGAAGTGGAGTAATAGTAGCAGATGCAGAATCGTTTCGGTCTAATTTGTCTACCCACTGTATGCTATTTATTCGAGAGAGAAGTCTCTAGTGAAAACTATGCCCCCAGGGGTATACTTTATCATATTACTAAAACCAAAAATACGTTGCTGCAATTTATTTACTTTTCTTTTGCTTTTCAATTTATATTTCCGCCACTACTAGATTTGATCCTTGCAAGTAAAGAGTTCAAGGGGATTGACAACCCTCTTGCCCGCGTTGGGTGCACGTATTTCCTCTTGTGTGTGCAGGTACTATTCACTAGGGTTTGCGTGGTTCTCCTATTGGTTCGATAATCTTGATTCTCACTGAGAGAAATACTTATCCGCTACTATATTGCTTCACCCTTCCTCTTCGGGGAAAATCGCAACGCAGCTCACAAGTAGTAGTTACAGGTAACGTTTGAGCAACCCCAAAGCGTACCGTACGGTAAGAAGTGACTACGATACTCTCATGGTCTAAGAAGCAAAATCACACGTTAACACTCCGTGTTATTACAATTGATTACAGACAATATTAACTCAATTCATAACAGACAAGATTGGGTCGATTCAATATGATCATTCTTCCGACGTCATAATCCCAATGTTGTTTCAGGACTATCATTACACTTAACGATATCCTATGATCCGAAAAATATGATCACAAACAACACTTGAGCAAGTCCTAGAGGTAAGACCAGGAACTTTTTATTTTACAGTTTATCATTTCACACGTGCATATGCGTTTTTCACTGAATCGCATATTCCAGGATCATAGTAGTTATAGCATAGAATGTAAAATCTATAATTATATATATGAAATATAATAATACAAATATTATTACCTCTAGGACATATTTCCAACACACACACACACACACACACACAAACACTCCCATCTAGCATGGTAAGCCTCTCGATCTTGTTCTTTTTCTTCCTGTTAGACACTCTGCAGTAAAAAAATATCCGTATTCATATCACCTTCCATGAGCCACTGCACACGATCCCTTTGACGTCACTTTATTTCTTCCCTGGATCTCATCTCAATAATTCTTTACTCAACCCTGATCTCCTCATATGTAGGACTAGTTCGGTCAGTAGCAGCCCGAAGGGTAGCCAGCCGGTTGAGGAGTGAGCACAACTCTGCCTAACTGCACACAACTCTTTAGCCGCCCACCCTAGAATGGTGGATGTCGTGCTTTTCAGCTTCTCGCATAGCTCAACTACTGATACCGTCATACTTCCTCCCCATAAGAGCTCCAAAAACGCCTGAAACTCATTATGTCTCTCCCACATCAGCTCGTAAAGAAATGGCATGTTATCTGCAATTCTCTTGTTGCTAGCCTCCATGCTATTGCACAGGGAAATTGGGAGTAGTTAGACTTGGCAGTAGTCAAATGCGAACTGACGCAAATGGAAGCATAGCGCATCAATCAGGCGTTCCGAGAGCACGATCCAATCCGACCCTACAAAAACCATTGTGCACTTTTCTTTCAAATGTCCAATCCAGACCACTGTAACCGTGATCACCATGCTGACAAACATCTACAGATTCACCTATGCCATATCTCTCTCATTGACACCAAACTGTTCTTCCCACCGCAACACTTTGCTAAAATTCGCCGATGCATAGCCACGGTAGGTCACAATCCGCCTTCAGATACCTCATCATATCCTATGTGACACCCCTGATTTGACCGTACACTAATCATGCACGCAAACGTGTACGATCAAGATCAGGGACTCACGGGAAGATATCACAACACAACTCTAAAACATAAATAAGTCATACAAGCATCATAATACAAGCCAGGGGCCTCGAGGGCTCGAATACAAGTGCTCGATCATAGACGAGTCAGCGGAAGCAACAATATCTGAGTATAGACATAAGTTAAACAAGTTTGCCTTAAGAAGGCTAGCACAAAAGTAGCAACGATCGAAAAGGCAAGGCCTCCTGCCTGGGACCTCCTAACTACTCCTCGAAGCCGAACTCCATGTAGAATCATCCTCGGGATCTCTAGCTCCTGGACTCCAGCATCTAGTTGCGACAACCAGGTATAGAAAGGGGAAAAGAGGGAGAAAAGCAACCGTGAGTACTCATCCAAAGTACTCGCAAGCAAGGACCTACACTACATATGCATGGGTATATGAGTAAAGGGCCATATCGGTGGACTGAACTTCAGAATGCTAGAATAAGAGGGGGATAGCTAATCCTGTCGAAGACTACACTTCTGGCCAACTCCATCTTGCAGCATGTAGAAGAGAGTAGATGGTAAGTTCACCAAGTAGCATCGCATAGCATAATCCTACCCGGCGATCCCCTCCTCGTCGCCCTGTTAGAGAGCGATCACCGGGTTGTATCTGGCACTTGGTAGGGTGTGTTTTATTAAGTATCCGGTTCTAGTTGTCATAAGGTCAAGGTACAACTCTGGCTCGTCCTTTTACCGAGGGACACGGCTATTCGAATAGATAAACTTCCCTACAGGGGTGCACCACATAACCCAACACGCTCGATCCCATTTGGCCGGACACACTTTCCTGGGTCATGCCCGGCCTCGGAAGATCAACACGTCGCAGCCCCACCTAGGCACAACAGAGAGGTCAGCACGCCTGTCTAAATCCTATGGCGCAGGGGTCTGGGCCCATCGCCCATTGCACACCTGCACGTTGCGAACGCGGCCGGAAGTAGACCTAGCCTAGCAGGCGTTCCAGTCCAATCGGGCGCGCGCCGCTCAGTCGCTGACGTCACAAGGGCTTCGGCTGATACCACGACGTCGAGTGCCCATAACTGTTCCCGCATAGTTGGTTAGTGCGTATAGACCAAACGGCCAGACTCAGGTCAAATACCAAGATCTCGTTAAGCGTGTTATTTTAAAGTAACCGTGAATGCCGACCAGGGCCAGGCCCACCTCTCTCCTAGGTGGTCTCAACCTGCCCTGTCGCTCCGCCACAAAGTAACAGTCGGGGCCGTCAGGAACCCAGGCCCACCTCTATCGGGATGGAGCCACCTGTCCTTTCAGCCCCCTCATCAGAATCACTTGTGGGTACTCAACGAGCTGACCTGACTTTAGTCACCACATGTGTCATGTATATAAAGTATATAGTATATACCCGTGATCACCTCCCGAAGTGATCACGGCCCAGTAGTATAGCATGGCAGACGGACAAGAGTGTAGGGACGCTGATGGAACACTAGCATCCTATACTAAGCAGTAGGATAGCAGGTAAGGGTAACAACTGTAGCAACAATGACAGGCTATGCAGCAGAATAGGATTAACCGAAAGCAGTAACATGCTACACTACTCTAATGCAAGCTGTATAGAGAAGAATAGGCGATATCTGGTGATCAAGGGGGGAGCTTGCCTGGTTGCCCTGGCAAGGAGGGGTCATCGTCGACGTAGTCGATCACAGGGGCGGCATCGGCCTCGGGGTCTACCGGAGAGAAGAGGGGGAAGAAACAATAAATATAAAAGCAAGCATAGCATCACAAAGCATAACATGGCAATATGATGTGCTGGGGGTGACCTAACGTATGGCTAGACGATAAGGGTGAAGGGGGAATTCAACTGTGAATGATTTCCCGGTTCCGGACCTGTGTCAG
Source organism: Triticum aestivum (assembly GCF_018294505.1). Classification (NCBI taxonomy): domain Eukaryota; kingdom Viridiplantae; phylum Streptophyta; class Magnoliopsida; order Poales; family Poaceae; genus Triticum; species Triticum aestivum. The sequence continues at coordinate 420,671,259 of NC_057808.1, read as the reverse complement.
ACAGATGACCGGAGGGGGGAATGTTCCATGCTCAGGTAGTTAGAGGCATCTAACAGGTAAACGGACCGCGTATTCGGATTCGTTGGATTTTTCTAAGAAATTTTCATGTATAAAGTTTTTCCATCCGAGCTACGCTTTATTTTTCTATGATTTTCTAAAGTTTTAATAGTTTTCTGAAATTATTTAAATTAATAGAATTAACAGAAAAGGGACATGACTTTAGCATGACGTGTGGGTGACGTCAGCAGTCAACACAGGTCGGCTGACCAGGTAAAACCTGACTCGTGGGACCAGCGGGACCCACATGTCAGCCTCTGTTAGCTTAATAGTGGATTAAACTAATCTAACTAAGCAAATTAGGGGTGTGGGCCCCATATGTCAGTGAGTGTTTAGGCTAGTATAGTTACTTGTTTTTATAAAATCGTTTATTAAACTAATTATCAGAGTGGGGGCCCACATGTCTGTGACAGAAGCCGGCCCAGTCAGCGTTGACCTCGGTCAACTGGTCAAAGTGGGGCACCTGGGCCCACCAGCCAGTGGCCCAGGCGGTGCCACGCGGGTGCCACGTGGGTGACGTCACCGGAATCACACCGGCGACCATTCCCGCGGCCGAAGTTCGCCAGAGTTGCTCGGATTTCCCGCACAGTGCACCATTCCGCGCGTTTTCGGTGGCGTTCGAACGAGTAGATCGTCCCGCGTCGATCTAGAGTGATCCCAGGTGCCGGGGTGGCCGGAGTGGAGCAAAACGACAACCGCGGGCGGCGCCGGAATACAGGCATCTCCGAAAACCATGCTACAGCCTGCGTTCTAGCTAACAAACGGCGCTAGCGGGCTCTACGGACCTCCAGCAACTCGACGGAGGCCACGGCTTGGCTCGGAGATGGACGGGGTGAGCGCAACGAGCTCGCGGACGAGGCCGCATGCGGCAATGGCGACGGAGGCACCGCAAGCCATCTACGGTGTATGAGGAGGAACTAGAGGAAGGAGGAAGGTGCAGAGGCTTACGGCGCGGCACACGGAGGCCCTCGAGTGAACGGGAGCGCAGAGGGGAGGCGGAATCGATCGCGGTAGACGACGGCGACCGAGGTTGGGGAAAAGCTTGACCCGGCCGCTGCAGGGTACTCCAGCTCGTCCTGAAGCGCGGGGTCGATGAGGATGACATAGAGGGAGCTCGGGGACTCGGCGACTCAACGAACGGTGGTCGGGGCCACGCCTACGGCGAGGCTTCGGCGGCGATCTCGCTCGGGCGAGGGGTGAGCAGAGAGAGAGAGAGAGCGGCCGAGATGGAGAGGGGAGTGGGTGGAGGTAGGTGGGGGGGCCTCGGTGGAGGCCTTATCCATCCAGTAGCGCTGTCGGCGAGCTGGCTCGGCGGCGACGGTGGGTGCGCCTCGGTCGCTTGAACAGAGAATGGGGGAGAAGGAGGAGGCCGTGGTGGGCTGGGCTCTAGGCACTGTGCACTTAGGCCAGTGCACAGTGGCCTTTTTCTATTTTCTTTTTACAGAAAAAATGCTATGCATTATTTGAGCTGCCAAAAGGAGTTCTGTAAAATGTGGGACTTGGCCAAATAAATACATTGCAATATTTGGCACCTGCCACAAAAAGTTTGGGAGGAGTTTGAATTGTTTTGGATTTTTCACAAATGGAAAAGCATTAAAAAATGTTGATTTGGAACTGCATTAATTTCCAGGGGAAATTAGCTATCTCAAATGATGTTGAATCACTCATGACATTTAGTTAGTGAAAAATTGCAACCCAGCGAACATTTTTGTTTTACTGTTTGGAGAAATAATTTATTTGACTTTATTTTAAAATTGAATTTGAATTGGTTTCGAATCAAAGTGAGATTAGCAACAATAATAGTGATGACTTGGCATCATTAGTAGGGGATTACTGTAGCTTGATTATCCGGGTGTTACAATTCTCCTCCACTACAAGAAATCTCGTCCCGAGATTTAAGAGGTGGAGTAAGGGGGAAGCTATGAGGACAAATGTCTGAAAGGATGAGCATCCGGAAGTTATCTCAAGAAAGGAGATTTTAGAAGCACCAGGACGTATCGAGAGTGCTATACGGAGATTCAACAAGTTTTAACCAGGTAGGCATCCAGCTGATGCCTAGAATAGGTGATGAAGGGGTTCATAGCAAAGAAGAATAATGTTGCCTCTGATACCGAAATGAAACATGGTGAGGAAGTTAGCTCGTGTATTACATACGAAGCCGAGTGCCAAGAATATTTCGGAATCAAGGTTGTACAGGAGAGTCAGGTTTCGATCCTGTGGAACTGTGGGTTATGGGCCCACCATGTGGGTTAAGGGGTAGAAAGGGGGATGGCATCTTGCATGGTCATGATAGTAAGGCATGTCAGAGAAAAATCTGTCAGTTATGTTGGCAACAACGTTGGTACCAAGGGTGAGGGACGAAGAGAACCATTTTCCTGCTCGTTGAAACGAGGCGGACCAATAGGCAAAGTTCTCGTCCATCGGTGGTTACCGGAATGTCAACAACTATAGTAACAGGGTCTTACTGACACGGTTCTACACCAAGGTGTTTACATAAGCAGAAAAAATATTACTGCTTAGATCATATAGATCACAAGAAAGGTTAAACAAAACAATGGGAAGGAAAAGGCGATTATCAGATTAAACAGAACAATGGAAATGAAAATGTGTTTAAATACATATTTCAAGGGTATATCCTTCCCAAGGACAAGCAGAGCATGATATCCGTGACAGGATATAATGTAGAAAACTCTTTAGGTAAGGGGAGAGAAATTTCATGACATTACCCATACAGCGGTGTTTGGATAGTTGATCAGGAAACATTTAGCATTGGGCTTCAAATGTTCCTGTTGAAAATCGGAGTACCATAGGCATGCTTCGAGATAGCATTGACATGGTCATCAGGTGAAGATCAGACTTTGGAAACACAAAGGATCCATCAGGAATAACTTTTAGAATAAGTCTTACAATTTCCTCATGGAAAGAATGGATAACCTTGCTAAAAATGAAAACTATAACAATGGGTCCTCCGGCCCGGTGCGCTAGGCAAGACATCACCTTGCTGGGCTATACAAAGTCCAATGTTACGGCTTTTGGAAAATTTCCCAACCATCATATTTAGCCGAGATTCAGTTCTGATTGGTGTCAGGATACCTCGGACTCATGATGCATGAGAAGGAAAGGCGCAACACCAATTGACGAGATGACATTGTAAGATTCTTGGGAAACAAACTATGGAAGCAAGTTCTGAGACAAGGGTTCGTCGTTAAATCAAGGAGAGGTGAGGAGGTGACTGATTGACTCAGCGACAATCCATTGAGATTTCCAAAAGATGGATTTCCACAACTATGTGAACAAGGAGATAACATTAGCTAGATCGAATGACTTAATGATGTATGCTCGAGGAAAACATACACAGTTAAACATTGGTTGAAATGTGCACCCAAAATATGGGCTAGGTAGCACGATCAATGTTCGAATGATGATTCAATAAGCCATAGACGTAGAATGAAACTATAGACCAATAACTTCAAAGCAATAGGGTTGCTAGGAGTTTAGAATTTACACATCATAGACCATTTGTCGGTATTTCGGTTAGAAACAACACGGGGACCAAGAAAGAATGGTGATGGTGAGAAGTATCACTGTACCAAGAATTCTTAAGAGGTGGAGTAATCCTCACGACATTCTTGACATAAAAGATGGTAATACTCCAAGGTAGAACATATCATAAGCTAGATAGCAAGGAAATCAAGATACAACACAAAATATGAACAAGCTTGTGTTGGGGGGAGGCAAGAATGTTGTCGATGATAACACAATTCATCGAGGGGCAAGGATGGTATTTCTCATCCTGAATTTCGACACACAACTTGGAAGAAGTCAAACTGTTGACAATGATCACGACAAATTTGTCGAGAGGTTTTCAAGAAGATGTAATTGATCGACGATGACATCAAGTCAAAGGAATGATGAAAGCGAAAGGTTATTGGAACCACGGGTAGGACACAAACTCGAAATCAAGTTTGCTGTTCAAGGAGAAGTGATATGCCGAGGAAGATCGACGCAAGATTATCTCACTGTCGAAATTTGTGCGCTGGGAAGGACCAGGTAACACAGTTAAAATCGGCATGATAATGACATAGCCGAGCAGGCTAGGGATGACGTGATCGAGTACGAACTCGTAAGCAAAGGAGATTACTAAGAGTTGTTTAATCGTGATGCGGACTCGATTCAGTTATCGATGTCCTTGAGTGTTTAATAACTCAGAGCCCGTGAAAAATTGGAATCAATGAGAATGTAATACTTGATGGAGAACTCATAATAAGTTATGCAGTTCCGTGATAATCTCGAGATACCAGGGGGGTAATACTCGACGATAAACCAAAGTAGAGGTTGGACTGGGGTATTGCTCTACAGAAGACAAGTGCTTAAACTTGTACGAGAAATGGTATTTAAAGGAGAACATGGTCGGAACCACGATTGCAAAAGGCCAGATCCCAGATATAAGATGAACTTATACCGAGGGAATAATTAACTTAAGAGAAGCTTTAATGATAAGATCTACATCGTGTCCATGGGCATGAACACAAAGTTCAAGGTCGACTCCCACTTCTCCAATACACAACTTTTCATTTACTGCTCTCAGTTAAGAATGTTTAGAGTTTGAAAGTTTAACTGGCGGAATACTAGAAGGTTATGACCCATGAAGACTTTTTGGTTCACACAAATTAAGGAAGGTATATGTTAAACCCATCGGGGCATCTTAGAAACATATACCACAACTTCAGGAGAAATTTATACAAGCTCGAAAGTAGAGCATTATTGAGAAAGCAGAGGATACAATCTACCAAAGGCATTATGTATCCGAGGAAAGGCTCACAAGGTTATTGAAAATGAAGGACGCTGTCAGATAAAATCCAACAAGGGATCTGATGTGAGCATCGGTACTCAACCAGAAGAAGAAAGAATGCAAGGAGATAAAATTATAGAAACAACTGACTAATTCAAAGCTCAAATGTAAAGGAATTATGATTTCCAAATCAAGGGATCAGAAGCAAACGCTCTGATTAACAATGGATAAGTCGAAAAGACTTAGGTGTACATTCAACGACAACTTGATTGGTCGAGGACTAGCTTATGTTCAAAATGTCGTTTGAGCCGGAAGGATGAATTCCAGGATCTGATTAAGGATTGCGAGCATTCGCAACATATCGAATCAAGTGACTCGAAATGATAGTGACAGAGGATGCCAACGGAGATTACTAGAAGTATGGAATTAACCATAATGCAGGAAGGCAAGGAAATCAAGAGCAATGGGCTGCTGAGGATCCTTAGCAAATTGAATGGTATTCCGAGTACTTTTTTGAAACACATGAATAGCTAGGGATGAGCGGATACTCGGCAAGTGCGAGGAATTATCTGTAGGGGTATTTATGTGGCAAGGAACTGCAAGGCAGTAGGCACAAAATTATACCCGGAACAATAGAGAGAATTTCAGGGTATCTTGTAATAACAAGATCGACTAGGAATAAAAGTAAGAACGATAGGTGTAAGTATTTATCCATAGGGATATTTCGATGGTAGGGAATTGCAAAAGCAACGGGCACAAGGTCTCGAGAGAATATTAGAGAGTATATTCAAAATCTTCTGGTGCAGCAAGCAGTCATCTGGAGTGAGGGGCTCTCCGGGAGGATGTAGTTACGAGAACCTAGAGTCAAAGTTAGTAAAATCATTTCACCTGAATAGAAGATTGGTCAGACTCCCAGAGTATAGGTCGAGGAATAAAAGATCCTAATACCACCCAATGGCGACGTGGGCCCGTAAGACACACAGCCATGTTAGTAAAAGTTTTTGCAATGTCTAGACTCGACTTCGGCCAAGGAGTGTGGAAGGGGGATTCCTACAAGCAGTCGGCTCTGATACCAACTTGTGACGTCCCCGATTTGACCGTACACTAATCATGCACGCAAACGTGTACGATTAAGATCAGGGACTCACGGGAAGATATCACAACACAACTCTAAAACATAAATAAGTCATACAAGCATCATAATACAAGCCAGGGGCCTCGAGGGCTCGAATACAGGTGCTCGATCATAGACGAGTCAGCGGAAGCAACAATATCTGAGTACAGACATAAGTTAAACAAGGTTGCCTTAAGAAGGCTAGCACAAAAGCAGCAACGATCAAAAAGGCAAGGCCTCCTGCCTGGGACCTCCTAACTACTCCTCGAAGCCGAACTCCATGTAGAATCATCCTCGGGATCTCTAGCTCCTGGACTCCAGCATCTGGTTGCGACAACCAGGTATAGAAGGGGGAAAAGAGGGAGAAAAGCAACCGTGAGTACTCATCCAAAGTACTCGCAAGCAAGGAGCTACACTACATATGCATGGGTATATGTGTAAAGGGCCATATCGGTGGACTGAACTGCAGAATGCTAGAATAAGAGGGGGATAGCTAATCCTGTCGAAGACTATGCTTCTGGCCACCTCCATCTTGCAGCATGTAGAAGAGAGTAGATGGTAAGTTCACCAAGTAGCATCGCATAGCATAATCCTACCCGGCGATCCCCTCCTCGTCGCCCTGTTAGAGAGCGATCACCGGGTTGTATCTGTCACTTGGTAGGGTGTGTTTTATTAAGTATCCGGTTCTAGTTGTCATAAGGTCAAGGTACAACTCCGGCTCGTCCTTTTACCGAGGGACACGGCTATTCGAATAGATAAACTTCCCTGCGGGGGTGCACCACATAACCCAACATGCTCGATCCCATTTGGTTGGACACACTTTCCTGGGTCATGCCCGGCCTCGGAAGATCAACACGTCGCAGCCCCACCTAGGCACAACAGAGAGGTCAGCACGCCGGTCTAAGTCCTATGGCGCAGGGGTCTGGGCCCATCGCCCATTGCACACCTGCACGTTGCGAATGCGGCCGGAAGCAGACCTAGCCTAGCAGGCGTTCCAGTCCAATCGGGCGCGCGCCGCTCAGTCGCTGACGTCACGAGGGCTTCGGCTAATACCACGACGTCAAGTGCCCATAACTGTTCCCGCGTAGTTGGTTAGTGCGTATAGACCAAATGGCCAGACTCAGATCAAATACCAGGATCTTGTTAAGCGTGTTATTTTAAAGTAACCGCGAACGCCGACCAGGGCCAAGCCCACCTCTCTCCTAGGTGGTCTCAACCTGCCCTGTCGCTCCGCCACAAAGTAACAGTTGGGGGCCGTCAGGAACCCAGGCCCACCTCTACCGGGATGGAGCCACGTGTCCTTTCAGCCCCCTCATCAGAATCACTTGCGGGTACTCAACGAGCTGACCTGACTTTAGTCACCACATGTGTCATGTATATAAAGTATATAGTATATACCCGTGATCACCTCCCGAAATGATCACGGCCCAGTAGTATAGCATGGCAGACGGACAAGAGTGTAGGGCCACTGATGGAACACTAGCATCCTATACTAAGCAGTAGGATAGCAGGTAAGGGTAACAACTGTAGCAACAATGACAGGCTATGCAGCAGAATAGGATTAACCGAAAGCAGTAACATGCTACACTACTCTAATGCAAGCTGTATAGAGAAGAATAGGCGATATCTGGTGATCAAGGGGGGGGGGGCTTGCCTAGTTGCTCTGGCAAGGAGGGGTCATCGTCGACGTAGTCGATCACAGGGGCGACATCGGTCTCGGGGTCTACCGGAGAGAAGAGGGGGAAGAAACAATAAATATAAAAGCAAGCATAGCATCACAAAGCATAACATGGCAATATGCTGTGCTGGGGGTGACCTAACGTATGGCACACGATAAAGGTGAAGGGGGAATTCAACCGTGAATGATTTCCCGGTTCCGGACCTGTGTCAGACAGATGACCGGAGGGGGGAATGTTCCATGCTCAGGTAGTTAGAGGCATCTGACTGGTAAACGGACCGCATATTCGGATTCGTTGGATTTTTCTGAGCAATTTTCATGTATAAAGTTTTTCCATCCGAGCTACGCTTTATTTTCTATGGTTTTCTAAAGTTTTAATAGTTTTCTGAAATTATTTAAATTAATAGAATTAACAGAAAAGGGACATGACTTCAGCATGACGTGTGGGTGACGTCAGTAGTCAACACAGGTCGGCTGACCAGGTCAAACCTGACCCGTGGGTCCAGCGGGACCCACATGTCAGCCTCTGTTACCTTAACAGTGGATTAAACTAATCTAACTAAGCAAATTAGGGGTGTGGGCCCCATATGTCAGTGAGTGTTTAGGCTAGTATAGTTACTTGTTTTTATAAAAACGTTTATTAAACTAATTATCAGAGTGGGGGCCCACATGTCTGTGACAGAAGCCGGCCCAGTCAGCGTTAACCTCGGTCAACTGGTCAAAGTGGGGCACCTGGGCCCACCAGTCAGTGGCCCAGGCGGTGCCACGCGGGTGCCACGTCGGTGACGTCAGCGGAATCACACCGGCGACCATTCCCGCGGCCGAAGTTCGCCGGAGTTGCTCGGATTTCCCGCACAGTGCACCATTCCGCGCGTTTTCAGTGGCGTTCGTACGAGTAGATCGTCCCGCGTCGATCTAGAGTGATCCCAGGTGCGGGGGTGGCCGGAGTGGAGCAAAACGACAACCGCGGGCGGCGCCGGAATACGGGCATCTCCGACAACCATGCTACGGGCTGCGTTCTAGCTAACAAACGGCGCTAGCGGGCTCTACGGACCTCCAGCAACTCGACGGAGGCCACGGCTTGGCTCGGAGATGGACGGGGTGAGCGCAACGAGCTCGCGGACGAGGCCGCATGCGGCAATGGCGACGGAGGCACCGCAAGCCATCTACGGTGCATGAGGAGGAACTAGAGGAAGGAGGAGGGTGCAGAGGCTTACGGCGCGGCACACGGAGGCCCTCGAGTGAACGGGAGCGCAGAGGGGAGGCGAAATCGATCGCGGCAGACGACGGCGACCGAGGTTGGGGAAAAGCTTGACCCGGCCACTGCAGGGTACTCCAGCTCGTCCTGAAGCGCGGGGTCGATGAGGACGACATAGAGGGAGCTCGGGGACTCGGCGACTCAACGAACGGTGGTCGGGGCCACGCCTACGGCGAGGCTTCGGCGGCGATCTCGCTCGGGCGAGGATTGAGCAGAGAGAAAGAGAGAGCGGCCGAGATGGAGAGGGGAGTGGGTGGAGGTAGGTGAGGGGGCTCGGTGGAGGCCTTATCCACCCAGTAGCGCTGCAGCGAGCTGGCTCGGCGGCGACGGTGGATGCGCCTCGGTCGCTTGAACAGAGAATGGGGGAGAAGGAGGAGGCCGTGGTGGGCTGGGCTCTAGACACTGTGCACTTAGGCCAGTGCACAGTGGCCTTTTTCTATTTTCTTTTTACAGAAAAAATGCTATGCATTATTTGAGCTGCCAAAAGGAGTTCTGTAAAATGTGGGACTTGGCCAAATAAATACATTACTATATTTGGCACCTGCCACAAAAAGTTTGGGACGAGTTTGAATTGTTTTGGATTTTTCACAAATGGAAAAGCATTAAAAAAGATGCTGATTTAGAACTGCATTAATTTCCAGGGGAAATTAGCTATCTCAAATGATGTTGAATCACTCATGACATTTAGTTAGTGAAAAATTGCAACCCAGCGAACATTTTTGTTTTACTGTTTGGAGAAATAATTTATTTGACTTCATTTTAAAATTGAATTTGAATTGGTTTCGAATCAAAATGAGATTAGCAACAATAATAGTGATGACTTGGCATCATTAGTAGGGGATTACTGTAGCTTGATTATCCGGGTGTTACATCCTAGGTCTTATACGTCAAGTGTCGCGGAGCTTCACTGTACCAACAAGTGATTCTCCATGGGTCCTTTCTTGCTGATGAACCTCCATGTCGATGTGATATTTGGAAAAGCCCCTCAACTCTAAATCTAGTGGCTTCCTCCAGAAAATGCACAGACCCCCACTTCTTCCGCTACTGCTCGCACAATAAGCGTTATCATAGCCTAATGTCCTCACCAATCATTCCACACGATACTTCGGCAATTAGGTTTCAACTACACAAAGTATCGCGGAGCTCGTTAACTGTCGCAGGGTCGCCCAACGCATGACAGTTCCAGCATAGGATAGACGCCAGTACAAAATCCATCCCCTCTCCTGTCCACTTTCTTCTCTCTGATCTACATAATCCTGAGCCAAAAACTGCCATGACGGGAGTGGCAAAGGATCAAGAACCCTCTGCGAAAATGATCGAAGAACCCTCCACCGAAATCTGGGTCAAAACTGCAAGGCCGGGAAGGCAGGCTAGCCGCCCCACTCAGCTCGAGAGCCTAGCCCCAGCGGACGGAGGGACTCGATCGATAGCATGGGTAGGCAACACTCAACGCCGGTGACCAACGGCGGAGTAAGTAAACCCTAGTCTAGGGTAGGTGAATTGCCGCCATGGCAGGGCAGCGATCAGTCATGTAGCTGCGAATAAGGTGATTCCTAACCCTTTGCGCGTGCAACGCCAATCTCGACCACACATGCTATGTGCGGATCCGAGCCGGCTGGCCCACTGGACCCAGGGCTGGAAAATATATTCCTCCTTCACCGGCCGGTATCTCTACTTCTAATGGAGCAGTTGGTAGTCTCACTTTCATGTTTTTTTCGTCCCACCTCTCATGGTTTTTTTGGTATCTCCTCCCACCTTCGCTGGTTTTTTTCGTCCCCTCCCCCACTTCATCGATTTATTTTTGCGTCACCCTCTCACACAAGAAAGAAATCGGAACAGATCAAAACTTTCCATACTGGCGCAAGTTATTTAGTAATGTAGAATCAATCACGAACAATCTCTAAAGATCAAATCTAAATTAATTAACCTTACCTTAAATCACTCAATCACATTAATTAGAAAATAAATAATTGATTTTCAGAAAAATCGCTCAATCAAATTAACCTTATCTTAACTCACGGATGGTAATCAATCTTCAAACAAAGGAAACAATACATCGAGGGAGCATTAAATAAACTCCCTTTCTTATGACATGTATATGATGTATATGATCTTCCCTTCCCTCTCCGTTGTCGAGCGTTCTTGATTCTCGAGGCCGATGCTTGCGCTGCATCACTGGGTCGCGACGGTGCCGGAGGACGAGGACGGCGAGGCCGGGTGCCGCGGCACCGCGTTGGCCGCGGCCGATGAAGGGGGCGAAGAAGGGCGGCTGCCCTGGCCCTGGCCGTGGCCGTGGCCCTGGGAGTTGGTGCGGTGGAAGCGGCACTTGAAGGACCCGGCGTGGGTGGCCAGCGCGCAGACGCACTTGGAAGCGGGCCCATGGCCCGCGCCGGACGGCACCGACGCCGACCCAGGCCACCTCCTCCGCGTATTCTTGGAGCTGTGGCTGGCCGATTTACCTAAAATTAATTTCCTCAGTTGTGGTGGCAAATATAATACACATAATCCATATTGTTATGCACTAGCGTGTGTGTGTGAAATAGATGGATTATGGTCCCGTACCCAATAAGATGGATATGTGTGTGTTAGAGAGAGAGAGGGAGAGGGGGAGAGAGAGTGAGGAAGAGGGAGGGAGAGAGTGTGTGTGAGGATTTGATGATAAAAAAATCGCGAATATCACTTAATATGTATGAGAATATTAATATTGAACTCTTAAAGTTAATGCGGCTCCGTTGCAACGCACGGCCGTTCTTCTAGTACAAGTACAGATTAAAATACGTACCTAGGCTACTGCCCGACGCCTCCATTCTCTCTCTCTCCCCCATTATCTCTGAGAATCCAGCCGGTCCTCCTCCCGTCCCCTCCCCCACAGCCGGCGGCCCTCCCGATCTGGAGGCCTCCGGGCAGATCAGCTCCTCCATACCACGGCGTGCCTCGCGGTGTCCCTAGCTCGCTCGCCGTCACCCAGCTCGCTGCGGATCTGGCAAGTCCGCACTCACCAAGCCTCCCGACGTCTCCTGGCACCAGATCCGGCGACGAACAGGCTGTCTTGTGCCTCATCCTCAAGCTCACGAGCTGGGATTGCCTCTTCTTGCTTGCCAATGGATTTGTAGTTTAAGGTGATTAGGATTTTATTGCAGCAGTGTAAAATGGATTGTTGCGTGATGGATCTAGTAGCACATGGATCCAACACGTTTAATCTTGGTCTTGTGTTCTCTGTGATGAACTTGCATGGGCTAGCTTGATCGATTTGTGTCCACAAAAAGGCTAGCACAATTTAGGCCCTCTGATTGTTTGTTGGGATCTTTTTTTAGGGTTATTGTTTGTTGGGATTTGACTACAAGCTGGATTAAGTTTTGTCTGCGTTAAGGCTACCTTTCAGCTCTTTGATAAAATAAGCTGCAGTTTATTTGTTTGCACTGACAGGCGAAATCCCTTTGTATAGACATGCTTTATTTCCAAGTTCTCAGCATAGATTGAAATTTTTTGGGCAGATTTGTACAAGAACTTTTTTGGATGTCTGGATCGTCCTTTGCTGAAAACTGATGAAGGACTTTTATCTTTTTACAAAGAACTCTGTTTCTACAAAGCGGTCTCTTTGTATAAATTGCTGAAAAACTTTATTGTTGTATGTAACAGAGAATGCTTTTTCTTGCCATATTGATGTTAATAGAACTTTATGTTTAACTAGCTGGCAGTTTGTATGAATCCTTGATTAACTTTGTGTACATGTGAATTTGAAGGTTATGAAAATAGTACAAAAGTTTATGAAGGCAATGTATGGACTTTATCACAAGTTCAGTAGAACTTTTCTGGTTTTTTGCCCCTTTGTTGACTATGCTAGAAAGTGGCATTTTTATGAATGTTACTACTACCATTTTTTGTGACTTATGAATTACCGACCAGATGTTTCAGAATGTTACGGAATTTGTATCTAGACTTGCATAGATAATGAGCAGCGCATCCCTCGTGACGAATCTGAAGGACATGGGCCATGGGTCTGGTTGGCAGGAGAATCTATAGGCCATGGCCCCACATTTGCTGCAATACGGCTTCATATACACACAACAGAATATCACATGACCTGGGAATACACTGCATGGCTGACAACATGGTGGGGCAGGTTGATTGGACAGCGCCCTGGATGGACGGCAAGGATACAGGTTGTGCGCGCAATCGGTTAGGAAAAATCCACTCCCCCTGTAGCTGGCCTATTTAGCTGGGACAACGCAAAAGCGACCGAACCGCTGTCGAGCCAACTGATCCGCGTGCAGGGTCCGCCGAAGTTCTGAAAAATGACTCATATGTTGATGAAGAAAAAAACCGTGTGTTTTGTTGGAATGATTTGTTGTCTCACTTTGGATGGACAATGTTGTATAGGTACAACAAAAATGTTTTTCACAGATAAATTTTAGCACTTCTTTGCTTTATCACGTGTATCTTATGGCATGAGAAAATTGCTAAATGTGTGCTTGGGGTTCCGTGTTAGGCGTGTTACTTAGCACTAGTAGTATGTCAAAGGGTAATGGTTAAGGATTACATCACGAGTAAGGTGGGTCAGAAAGCCCTAAGTGTGGGTTGTATAAATAAAATCGCAGAAATAAAATAAAAATTTATGAATCGCCAATTTCTTCTTTTAAATAGCTTGTGCAACTCTCAGGGATTACTTCCCTTGCTCATGGGCCAGTAGTACAATGCTCCGTGACCGTGCAAAGACAGCTAGCTGTTCACAATACGATTCAGAAAAGAAGCTAAGCTGATGACAATCGATCTAGTCGAACACGGCCAGCTTCTGGTACTCGTCGCCGGCGATGGCCTGCATCATGATGGCCTCGGGGTTCACCCCGCCGTCGTTCTGCAGGAAGATCTTGAGGATGTTCTTGGAGAAGCCGCTCACCATGGCCACCCCGGGCTGGGTCGACATCACCGGCATCGAGCTGGAGTCGCGCAGGTTCCAGAAGACGATCTGCGGCACCACGTCGCCGTAGCCGGCGGCCCTGAACTTCTTGCAGATCACCTCGTAGTCAGTGTCCCACGACGGCCCCCTGGCGAAGTAGGCGCCCGACGCCATGTTGAACTCCATGTCGCTGTACACGAACACGGTCCTGACCATCTTCTCCGGCGCGAGTCCGGCGTCCACGGCCGTGCGGAGGATCTGGTCAAACACCCCTTGGAAGTTGGTGCTCCCGCCCCACTCCAAGCGCTCCACGAAATTCATCTTCTCCCGCAGGGTATCGCCTTTGATCAGGTGGATCGAGGGCCTTGAATGGAACGTGATCACCTTGCCCTTCCACGGCTTCTCGCTGAGCTCCGACGTGAGCACCCCCAGCGCGATGCACACCTCCATCGGGGTGCCGGTCATGCTGCCGGACACGTCGCAGACGGAGATGCAGTTGCGCAGCGACCCCTTGGCGCGGAGGTCGTCCACCATGCGGCGCCACTGAAGCTCCGAGACGTCGTCCTCCTGGCCATGGAATGCGGCCGCGGCGATCTCGTGTGGCAGGAGCTCGCCCGCCGAGATCTTGGCCTTGCCGGCCTTCACGTCATCCATGTACCTGCCGAAGCGCACCTCGTCGTGCTTCTTGAACAGGAGCTTGTAGCGCCTCATGGCCACCGAGGCCACTCGAGTGTAGGGGAGCTCGGACCACCACTGCGCGCTCATGTACACCTCCGGAAGCTTCAGGACCTTGCGCAGCGGCACGAGCACCTGGCGGCGGAGGCGGTGGAGGGCGCAGTACGTGTAGTGCTCGTCCGAGAGTTGGGCGTACTCGGGCTCCGAGTCGCGCGGGAAGAGGCGACGAGCGATGGCCTCGCAGAGCAGCGTGGTGCGGTCGAACGACGAGCCCGGCGTGGGACACCACTTGGCGGCGAGCCCGATCTTCATCTTCTTCCCGCCGTGGGCAAGCTGTTCGAGGTCCGAGGTGAGGAGCGCGGCGAAGAAGTCCGCGACGGCAGTGAACAAGAAACGGTAGGCCCGGTCGCCGTAGTACGTCTCCAGCGACTGCACGGCGAGCTTGGCCACCTTCCAGACCTTCTTGGACATCTGCTGCTTACGTGGGGAGGTCTTCTTCTGATCCACCTCCATCACCTCCGGGACCGCGACGGGGTCAGGGACGACCTCCATCGCCTGCGGCTTCTGCTCGGCTGCCTCCGGGGCCACGACGGAGACAAGGGTGGCCTCCATCGCCTCCGGCATCTGCTCGGCTGCCTCCGGGACTGCGACGGAGACAGGGACGGCCTCAACCACTACGGCCTTGCTCTGCATGGATTGGTAGAGCGCAGCGGCGAGGAAATCGCCGAAGGTGGGCTTGGGTGGCAGCGGTGGCAGTGGCACAGAGTCCAGTTCGTCTTCGTCGAGACAGACGAACCTCCTCCTTCTCCGCCGGCTGGCCAACCTGGTGCGGAGGGCCGCCCGCCGCCCGCCGAGCGCCTTCTCCTTCTTCCGCGCCTTCTCGGCCTCGGCAGCCGCCTTGGCGACCTTGCGCACGTCGGGGCCGTGGATGAGGCGGAAGAGCAGCTCGGGGAAGTCCTTGAGGTAGCCGAACTCGGCGAGCGCGGCGACGTTGCAGGCGAGCGTCCGGGGGTGGTGCTCGTGCATCCAGAGCGCGGCGGCGTAGAAGCCCTCCTTGTCCGACTTGCCGGTGCCGCGGACGCCGCCGAGGTTGCAGGCGAGCTTGAGCGCCGTGAGCGCGTCGTGGGCCCAGGCGGCGGCGAGCAGGCCGCGCACGCGCTCGGGCGGCGTGTCGGGCACCACCTGGAAGAAGAAGTCGAGGCAGGGTTTGCCCGAGTTGGCGTACGTGGCCGAGCAGTTCTCCGTGAGCGCCCGCCGCGGCGTCATCGCCGCCTTGATCTCCGCGTCCGACGGCGCGTTGAAGGCCGCGTCGAGGAGGTCGAGGAAGGGGTGGGACGTGGGCTCGGTGGTGTAGTCGGCGGGCGGGCGCGCGCCGCGAACTACCGGAGGGCCCAGGAGGCCGTGTGGCGCGGCGGGCGCCGTCTCGATCGCCATGGATTCGTTGGAGGGGTCGAAGTCGAAGTCGGGGGAGGAGAAGATTTGGGTGGGTTTCGTCGCGATTGATCTGGTGGCTCGTTGGCTATATGAGTGGGAGGGAGGAGCAACGAGGGCGGATCTGGGCCGTCGTTCGAACCGACATGGCGGATCGACGGGCTAGCGGAGTTCAACTTTCAAGCCGACTTACACTACCAGAAAAACTTGGTTTGCCGACGGCCAAATCTATGCCGACGGCACCCGTCGGCATAAATGGAGCTATGCCGACGGCCAAGGGCAGGCCGTAGGCGTAGAAAAGCCGTCGGCATAAATCCATATATGCCGACGGGGCCGTCGGCATATACGAGGCCGTCGGGACCGCTCGAGATACGCCTACGGGGCCCGTCGGCATAGGAGCAGCCGTCGGCATAGCCCTTGCCCAGATACAAGGTCAGCGCTGACCGTTTGACGACGTTGAGCCTACGCCGACGGGTGGTAACGGCGGCCGTCGGCATATCCGTGTCAGCCCTATGCCGACGGCATAGCCGTCGGCATAGACCTGGCCCATACCCCTCTGCCACGTCATGGATCCGTGGGACTGCACCTCCGTGTGTGCATAGATATGCCGACGGCCTAGCCGTCGGCATACATTTATTTAGTTTTATTTTAAATTTTGCTTTATAACACCTATGGCAAATATATGCCTACGGTATAGCCGTCGGCATAGGCCCCTCTGCAACGTCATCGATCCGTGTGCCATGCCACGTCATCGATCCGTGGGACTGCACCTCCGTGTGTGCACAGATATGCCGACGGCCTCGCCGTCGGCATACTATTTTTTATTTTTACTTTATTTTAGTTTTTGTTTTTGCATAAGATAATTATGCCTTATCTAAAAAAACATACCCTGATTGTATATCGATTGCCCCCCGTTACGAACGTCGCTATCGCCGTGTCACGGAGGGGGGAAACGGTCGACACGGAGGGAATTCTAGTTGGTGGGGGGATTCGGGGTGTAGCTATGTCACCGAAACATCGCACGGGTCCCGATGCATATGTGAAAGTGTTCAGGCATGCGTAGACGCCCGTCTTGGGGCTCCGCGGTGTGCCCCCTGCACGCAAGGCAGTGCCGCCGTCACTTGGAGGGGGGCACACCCCGGAGACGCGTGCCGCCTCTTGGGACATGCCACCACACCACCCCGCATGTATGAGGGCCCGGTGCGACGCTCGGGTGGCATTGCTACCCCCCAGGACCCCGTCCCGCCTAACCCTGTAGCGTTTGACCACGGGATCTAGCCCTTTGACTTTGCACGGACGGGCTTTGAGCAGTGGACCTATCCACCCGGTTGTGTTAGGTCAGTCCATAGGAACACTTTGGAGCAACATCCGGGCCAGACCCACGGCAAGATCCCCTCCGTGTAGACCCGACGCGCCCGTTTCCCCCCTCCAAGTGCCGGCGGCGTCGCCGTCCGTGATGGGGGGGCACACCCCGGAGACGCGTGCCGCCTCTTGGGACATGCCACCACACCACCCCGCATGTATGAGGGCTCGGTGCGACGCTCGGGTGGCATTGCTACCCCCCAGAGCCCCCGTCCCGCCTAACCCTGTATTGTTTGACCACGGGATCTAGCCCTTTGACTTTGCACGGACGGGCTTTGAGCAGTGGACCTATCCACCCGGTTGTGTTAGGTAAGCCCATAGGAACACTTAGGAGCAACATCCGGGCCAGAACCACAGCAAGATCCCCTCCGTGTAGACCCGACGCGTCCGTTTCCCCCCTCCAGGTGCCGGCGGCGCCGCCGTCCGTGAGGGGGGCACACCCCGGAGACGCGTGCCAGGCGTTTGCACCAGCCACAACACTTCCAGACTTGTGAGAGGCCGCCTACGCAAGATTTGGCGGCATGCTAGCCCCCGGAGGCCGCCGGCCACAGTCGTAGACACGCGAAGAGCAATCCGCATAGAGGGAATTGTTCAGATACTACTCCATCACGAACAATTATGAAAAATTACCATCAGTCCTACAGCACATGTGCCCGCGTTGTGTAAAAAACTAATGATTTTATCGCGCTCCGAGTATTTAATAATATTCACGCCGCATCGTTACCACAGAACGTCTACTACCGTGTCATCGCCGTTCGTGCGGGGGGGGGGGGGGGCACACCCCGGAGACGCGTGCCGCCTCTTGGGACATGCCACCACACCACCCCGCATGTATGAGGGCCCGGTGCGACGCTCGGGTGGCATTACTACCCCCCAGGGCCCCCGTCCCGCCTAACCCTGTAGCGTTTGACCACGGGATCTAGCCCTTTGACTTTGCACGGACGGGCTTTGAGCAGTGGACCTATCCACCCGGTTGTGTTAGGTAAGCCCATAGGAACACTTAGGAGCAACATCCGGGCCAGACCCACAGCAAGATCCCCTCCGTGTAGACCCGATGCGTCCGTTTCCCCCTCCAAGTGCCGGCGGCAGCGCCGTCCTGGAGGGGGGGCACACCCCGGAGACGCGTGCCGCCTCTTGGGACATGCCACCACACCACCCCGCATGTATGAGGGCCCTGTGCGACGCTCGGGTGGCATTGCTACCCCCAGGGCCCCCGTCCCGCCTAACCCTGTAGCGTTTGACCACGGGATCTAGCCCTTTGACTTTGCACGGACGGGCTTTGAGTAGTGGACCTATCCACCCGGTTGTGGTAGGTCAGCCCATAGGAACACTTTGGAGCCACATCCGGGCCAGACCCACGGCAAGATCCCCTCCGTGTAGATCCGACGCGTCCGTTTCCCCCCTCCAGGTGCAGGGTACCGGGTCCCATACAGACGGTAAACTAAGAATCTAAAAATGTAATAATTGAATTGACTAAAAACTCCGTATTCATCATTGAAAATGTACAATTGCTGTGAACCGTTTAGTGCTCGGGCACCGGGCCGGCTGCCCGGGCACGCCCGGTGCCCGAGCACTGAAAAGTTCACAGCAATTGTCCATTTTCTTCATATAAGTCTAATGAATACCGGAGCTTATAACGTATGGATTAGTGAACTATTTAAACAGGTCAAATTGCTTTTCCCTCGGCGAGGTGCGACTATTTTTTCAAAAAAAGAAGTTGCCATCTATGCCGACGGCTTAGCCGTCGGCATAGGCCTCCCATCTATGCCGACGGCCGGGCCGTCGGCATAGAGCCAACCTTATCCACTCGATGGCCCTCTCGCTGTCAGGTGGGGACCACTCCTATGCCGACGGCCTGGCCGTCGGCATAGGGCCACCTTATCCACTACCCCCTCCCCAACCACTCATTCTCAACGCCGCTCGCTCCCTCCCTTCTGCCCCGCCGCCGCTGCCCCCTTCTTCCACGCCGTTGCTCGCTCCACCAGCGCCGCCCCTCTATCTACCCCGCCACCTCCCGCTTCTGCCCTGCCGTCGCCCCGTCCCCGCCCCCGCCCGGGCCAGCCGCCCCGTCCTCGGACCGGCCACCCCCGCCGCCACTCGCTCCACCCGCGCCGCCCTTGATCTCCCCCGCCCGGGCCGGCCGCCCCGTCCCCGCACCCGCCTGGGCCACCCCGTGCCCGGCCACGCTCGGGCCGCCCCGTCCCCGCACCCGCCCGGGGCACCCCGTGCCCGACCACACTCGGGCCGCCCCGCCATCACCCCTGCCCCGCGCGCAGCCCCCCTGCGCCAGGCGACCGCGGCGCCGGCCCTCCGCCGCCTGCTCCGGACCTCCATCGCTTGTGCCTGCCCTCCCCCCCACCCGAGCCGGCCCTCCCCCATGGTGAGCTCCCTCCCTCCCTCCCTCTCTGTAGCAATTTTTTTTGTGAATTTAGTTGTTGTTCATAGTTATGTAATTAGATGGATGGTTAGATGGATGGATGCATTATGTATGATGATAGTTAGATGGTAGATGATTTGATGATAGTTAGAAATGTGAGAAATGCAAAAAAATTAGATGATGATGTTGATGATGATAGATTATGATGTTAATGATGATAGATGATGATGTTGATGATAGATGATAATGCTTTTTTTTGCCTTGATAATTTTTAGATGATGATGATGATAGATTTCCATTTTTTTGTGTGGAAGAGATGATAAATGATGATGATTGTTGGATCATGGTAAATGACGATGATGATGATGATTTTTTTATGCTTCGATGATTGTTACATGATGATAGATGATGAATATATTGTGATGTACTTAATTATTGTCACGGTGCAGGTTCTGCGGTGTTCCATCTCGGTGAAGTGATCGGCGTAGGAGCTGTTGGTCCCCGGTCGTCCGTCTGCTATTCGAATACTTCCTCTACAGCCGAGGGTGAGCTACGAATCATGTGACTAGATTTCATTCTCAAGTCAACTGGCGTAACCTAGGCGTCTCCCGTCCGAAAGGGTTGCATCGATAAATATGCATTCAATTGCATATTTATCACCGCAACTCTTTCGGATTGTCCAGCGTTTTCCACGGACAGCCCGAGGATGTGTAGATTGGGTATGTTCTCCATGTTCTACACCGTTCCGAGACAGGATTTCGGCGGCGCCTCCCCATTGTTCTCTGGAGCACATTCTCTCGGCTATTTGCCGAGACGTGTATCTGGAGAACAGCGGGGAGGTGCTGCCGAAATTTTGTCTCGGAACGGGGTAGAATGGAGAACGTACTCAATCTACACATCCTCGGGTGGGATTAGGACCCATCTTTACCTATTAGAGATGTAGGTGGATTAAACGCGGTAGAAACTGAAAATTTGATGTGATTAATTTAAATGAATCCTTAATTATGTTGTGTGGCTTGCAAAAAAGCAGAGGATGGCAGATAATCAGTGGATGTACAGTGGTTTTATCCGTCGGAATCGAGTAACATCAGAGTGGATCGCGAAAACCGATGTGTATTTGAAGGAGATATTCCGTCGTCCAATGAGAATTATCCCACCATGCCCCTGTGCGAGATGTGCCAGACGTCACCGTAGAAATCAGACGGACATGAGTGAGCACCTTCGCACGCACGGATATATGCCAAACTTTGACATGCCGCCGATAAACATAGCCGAGCAGGACCGTGGTAGAGAGGAGGTGATGCAACAACACATCGATGGATATGAGGACGACGGGGTCAGGGACATGCTAGATGATGTCATTGTTGCAGAAACGGGAAATGCGACACCTTCAGAAAATGAACCGGAGGAGCCGGAGGCAACCGCAAAGGCCTTCTTGGAGGTCTTGGCCTCGTCGAAGAAACCTATTTATGTGGGTGCGAAAATATCTCAGTTGGATGCCATCTCGCAACTGATTGCAGTCAAGGCTGAGTACGGCTGTAGCTAGAAATGCTTCGAAGCATTCTTGGGAGTATGGGCTAACAGCCTCCCTGAGGGTCATGAACTGCCGAAAACCATGTACGATACAAAGAAAATCATGAAGGCACTCTCTATGGATTATGAGAAAATAGATGTTTGCCCGAAGAATTGCCTTTTGTTTAGGCACGAGTATGCGGATGACAAGTACTGTAGGCAGTGCGGTTCGTCTCGGTACATTGAGGTGGTCGGTGAGGATGGTGAGAAAAAGCAGCTAACCATCCCCGTTAAGGTTCTTCGGTATCTTGATTTTATAAAAAGATTGCAGCGCCTTTTCATCACGAAGGAGTCTGCCAACATGATGAAGTGGCACAAGGAAGGTATAAGGTACAATCCAAAAAAAATCGTACATCCATCGGAAGGGGAAGCATGGAAGTCGTTCGATGAAGAATACCCCGAGGAAGCAGCCGAGGCTGGGAATGTCAGAATAGCCATATCAGGTGATGGGTTGAATCCATATGGTATGTCGTCCAATCCACACAGCTGCTGGCCCGTGTTTGTAATTCCGCTCAATCTTCCTCCCGGTGCCCTAATGCAACGCAAGACCATATTCTTGTCGCTCATCATTCCGGGGCCTGATTATCCGGGGAAGCAATTGGGTGTGTTTATGCAGCCGCTGGTGGATGCTTTGCACCATTCTTGGTACTTTCCGACGTTGACATACGACCGGGATCTGCAGAGAAATTTCTTGATGAAAGTTTGGTTGCACTATTGCATGCATGACTTTCCCGGCTATGCTCTATTCTGCGGATGGTGTACAAGTGGGAAGATGCCATGCCCAGTGTGCATGCAGGCTCTGCGAATGATTTGGCTGATTAAGGGTGGCAAGTATGTAGCCTTTGACCTGCATCGACAGTTCCTCCCTCCAGACCATCCAGACAGGGAAGACAAGAAGAACTTCACGAAAGGCCGGGTTGTTCATGAAGTAACCGAGATTCCAACATTTTCGGGGGCAGATGTTCTTGCTCAGCTAAAAGCTCTCCAGCCTAAAGTCAAAGGCAAAGGCAAAGCCAAAGCCAAAGGCTTAGAGGGATATGGTGAGACGCACAACTGGACTCACATTACCCCCTTCTCACAGCTTCCCTATTTCAAGGACCTCAAACTTCCTTACAATATCGATGTGATGCACACCGAAAAGAATGTGGCAGAGTCCCTTTTCCACACGATCCTCAATATTCCTGATAAGACGAAGGATAACGTTAAAGCTAGAGCCGATCAACAGAGAATTTGTGATAGACCACGTCTGAACATGAAGCCTCCCACAGGCGGTCGAAAAAACTGGTTCAAGCCAGATGCTGACTTTGTCCTTAAACCGCCATAAAAAAGGAAGTACTTATCTGGCTGAAACACATTTTGAAGTTCACCGATGGTTATGCATCGAATATAAGTAAGGGAGTCAATCTTTTCAACGGGCAAAGTGACCGGCCTGAAGAGTCATGACTACCATGTATGGATTGAGCGGATAATGCCGGTGAAGGTTCGAGGCTATGTCCCCGAGCATGTCTGGCGAGTGCTTGCCGAGCTAAGCCATTTCTTCCGCACACTCTGTGCTAAAGAAGTAAGTAAAGACATGATTGAAAAATTGCATAAGAAGGCACCGGAGTTGATAGTCAAGCTAGAGAAGATCTTTCCGCCAGGCTTCTTTACACCGATGACGCATCTCATTTTGCACCTCGCGGACGAGGTATTGTTGGGGGGCCTGTGCAGAATCGCTGGCAGTACGGCCCTGAGAGACAGAACAAGCATCTCCGACAGAAATGTGGAAACAAAGCTAAGATTGAAGCTTCCATAGCTGAGGCAGTTATCCTAGAGGAGGTGTCAGACCTCAGGACATCATACTATCCAGACCACGTTCCCCATCTGCATAACAAGGTGCCTCGATACAATATAGAAGAGCCGAATTATCAACCCAAGCTCCATCTATTCAACGCGCAAGGTGGGAGGGCTGGGGCCTTGAAACCTTATAACATGCCACGACAAGAGTGGGAGGACCTCATGTTCTATATCTTGCACAACATCAGGGAAGTTGAGGAAGTGTGGATGAGGTAATACCACTACACCATTCCTTTATGTCTTCCACATCATCATGTTTTATGTTCACTTAGTCCCGGTTTAACACCGGTTTTCTTTTTTTAGTGATTTCGTTCAAGAGGAATGGACGGGAATGAATCCTCCTACTGAGGCGGAGGCACTTACTCTTCTCCGTCATGGAAACCCTGGACGTAAAAATTTTGTTGCTTGGTTCATGGAGAAAGTAATTGTCCACACTCCCCTATTAAATACCTAGTTCAACATTTATTAGTTAACTAATGCACGCAACAATTTCAATTATACTTGTAGGGAAAAGATCCGAACATATCTATGGATGATGAATTGAGATGGGTTTCCATGGGTTTTGACCCTGCCGTCATGACATGTAAAAAGTATGATGTGAATGGGTATCGCTTCCATACAGAGGATCACCAGAACAACCGTTAGGCGATGACGTTGCCGACGGCCAGGGCCGTCGGCATAGATGTACGGCCACCGTCGGGATAGGGTCTTTGTCGACGGCTTTTCTATGCCGACGGTCATCCTGGCTACGCCGACGGATATTTTGCCGACGGCGCTATGCCGACGGGGGCCGTCGGCATAGGCCTGGCCCGACGGCTAGTCATGGCTACGCCGACGGCCCTGGCCGTCGGCATAGGGTGCGATTCCGGTAGTGTTACTTGGTCTTTATGCTTCGCAATTTAAATTTTTCTTAATTCTTCTATAAAGCTATGGTACGCAATTTGCGTACCCTTGAAAAAAAATCTTAATTGCAATCAAAGAAATAAGGCTAGTACTACTTTTTTTGCGGGAAAAGAAAGAATGCTACTTAACTCAGGGGACGAACATCATGAATGCATACATCAAGCCACAAATAGCGGATGGGAAATTCTAGAGGGCCTTTACTTTGTACAGAAGACACTTTCAAAAATGTAATTCAGGTAATGATGCTTACTATTATAGTTTATTTTTGCGAAAAAATAGATATACTATAAAGATTTATTAGAAGTACAAAGCATCTCAAACATAATAAAAATGCATCGAGATTCCGAGACCACCGAACGACCACTACAGCCGCTAGAACGCGCCGCTGTCGCCGCCCCTATCGGAGCAGACTTGACCTTTTCGATGACTGCCGGATAGTCTTCGTGCACATGCACCTAAGGACTAGCGCTCTGGAGCCGCAGTCATCACCGTTAAATCCTTGCATAGATATGAAGCACTTGACACCAAATCTCGCCCCATGACGAGAAACCTAACATCACCACCCTAAGGAAATGACAGAAATCTACGCCAGGATCCATTGAGTACGCCCAGACGGGCGAACTCAAGAAGGATATGAGCCCGGAAGAAAAACTCGAAGAAGAAGCACTGCCGTGTGGGCCCGGGTCCGCGAGGTATTGCATCAAACCGAGTCGAAGGATCTGGGTCCAGGTCTAGGAGTTATAAAGACCGGGCATCTCAGAAGGCTCGGACCTAATTGATTTCTCGGTTGCATTGGACCCATATGTGCAACAGACTTGGCGTAGAGGGACGTGCATCACCAGACCGACTCTGCCGTTTTATTTCTTTTGTTATTATCCGTTGCTCTCCCCTCGCCGCCCAGGCCAACCTTCACGCCTGGTCTCTCCGGTACCGAGAACGTGTGTAGTTATGGTCAGTACAAACAACCACTTGCCATGATCTAGAGGTACATACAATGAACAATAGTTAAGTGTGTCATCCAGAGTTTGCTTAACTTCCTTGCTGCAATTGATCTTTGCACCATAGGCAACGGACTTTGTGTCCGCCGTCTGCCAAGTTTGCTATGTCTACACGACCGGATTGTGTATGCTCAACTTACATTCTTCATGAGTGGACATGACTTGATCATATTTATGGCACGCAACAGGTCGAATAGTTTATCTTCCCATTTGGTTGCATTTTTTTGGCTGTAATTGGTCTTAAGACCAATGGCGCGGTTGCTTCACTTGTTGGCTCATTTATTTAGGACAGTATAACCGAGCCTAATCTGAGCTCTCTCGCGCTACCAGTCTTTTTAACTATTCGATTTCGCATCTGGATGGTTTTTGGCCATAGATCTGCCCTCAATGCCATGTTTACGGGGGCTGTCCTAAGTGGACGCTACTCCGGGAGAAAAAACCAAGCAACATGGTTGATTGGGCCTCCCAGCCCGAAAGCCATCTGATCCAGAATCAGCGACTCCGCACCTTCTTCCCTCACCCGGCCCCCATCCATCCAATCACGCTCCAGACGATGACGGACGATGTCGGAGATCCGGATTAGCACCATGACGACGCGCGCGGTCCCTAATGTGAGATGTTGAGTTTTTTTAGATATATATTAAATGTTGAGTTTATTTGAAATATGAGATGTTGATTTACTTGAACACATATGACATACTAGCACTAGTAGAAAACAGGGCTTTGGTTCGGTCAGAAAAGAGCATTAATCCCGGTTGCATTACGAACCGGGACTAATGTGAGCATTAGTCCCGGTTCGAGCGACTAGGGCACCGTACAGGCATTAGTCCCGGTTCAAATGGGACCTTTAGTCCCGGTTGATGCCACAAACCGGGACTAAAGGGTGCGATGCCCATTAGTACCGGTTCGTGGCACCAACCGGTACTAAAGGTTAGACCTTTAGTCCCGGTTCGAGCCACCAACCGGTACTAATGGGGTTTGAGGCATTAGTACCGGCTCATGGCACGAACCGGTACTAAAGGTCCCATTTTCAAACTCTACACCCCCCCCCCGTGAATCGCCTTTTCAGTTTTGTAAAAAGCAAAAGAAAATGATAAAAAACTTCAAAAATTAAAATCCTTCCAGATGTAGTTATGTTACTACATGTACTAGTTAGGAAAATTTAAAAACTTAATTTTGGACATGTTTTGCAAAAAGTGTAGGGAAAATGTAAAACGGCTATAACTTTTGCATACGATGTCAGAAAAAAAACGTATAATATATCAAAATGTTCAGCATGAAAATCCGCATCCAATTTTGACTGCCTAAGGCCTGTTTGCAAACTTTTAGAATCCTCAAATTCTAAAAGGAAAAAAAGTTATGCTCAAATTTCTGTTTTTTTGAATTTTTGTTAAATCTGGTCAAACTATGGTCAAACTACTTATTCAAGAAGTATTAGTGTTACTAAATAATTATTCAAGAATATTAGTGTTACTAAATAATTATTTCAGTTTTTTTGAATTTTGGTGAAATCTGGTCAAATTGTGGTCAAACTAATTATTCAAGAAATATTAGTGTTACTAAATAATTATTTCAGTTTTTTGAATTTTGGTGAAATCTGGTCAAACTGTGGTCAAACAATGGTCAAACTAATTATTCAAGAAATATTAGTGTTACTAAATAATTATTTCAGTTTTTTTGAATTTTGGTCAAATCTGGTCAAATTGTGGTCAAACTGTGGTCAAACTATGGTCAAACTACTTATTCAAGAAATATTAGTGTTACTAAATAATTATTATTTTTAGAACAATAGTTTCAAACTCAAACAGTGAAATGTGTGACTTCATGCTCAAGCTAAATTCTTGAGGGTTAATAGGATTGACATCTTACTATTGTCAGGAAAACAACAAGTGCAGACTTGAAAACGAGGGAGAATAGAACCCGGAAGTTAAGCGTGCTCAGGCTGGAGTAGTGAGAGGATGGGTGACCGTCCGGGAAGTTAGATGATTTGGAATGATGAGGGGTGATTAGAGATTAGAGGTTAAATTGAGCAATGATGAGGGGTGATTAGAGATTAGAGGTTAAAATAATTCAGAAATTTAAAAATAAAAAAAATTCATAAAATTTCCTTTAGTACCGGTTGGTGTTACCAACCGGGATAAAGGTGGACCTCCAGGCAGCGGCCACGTGGAGGGCCTTTAGTCCCGGTTCGTGTAAGAACCGGGACTAAAGGGGGAGGCTTTAGTAACGACCCTTTAGTCCCGGTTCCAGATCCGGGACTATAGGCCCTTATGAACCGGGATTAAAGGCCCTTTTTCTACTAGTGTAGATATATATGAGAATTTACAATCATTTATTCATTGTGTGAGAAGGAGATGTTGAGATTCTTGTAGATGAATACATATGAGATGTTTAGATGAACACATATGAAATATTGAGTGTTTACCGATATTTGAGATGAACTCATATATGTTTATTGTTTGAAATTTGTAAGGATGGTTTGGCTTCTCGACGATGTCTACGACACGAAACACCGGGCCTACATGATGCGCGAGAAGGAGATGGTAATAACGAGTAATCTAACTATTTTGCAAATTTGCCTTAAGTTGAAATTTACATGCCCTAAGATTTGTCATTACTTGTTTTTTGCTGAAGCTTGAACCTCTGAAGATTCGGTATCACGGGGTCTCTGGTCCTGCCATGCCTTACGATGAGCGGTACACACCGTACATCAAGCAGGCAGGACTACTCCCATGGATTCAGTTGGTCAGCCGGTCCACGCCGAATCTGAACGCTTCATTGGTGTCCGCTCTTGCTGATCGGTGGAGGCCGGAGATGCACAGTTTCCATCTTCGGACTGGGGAAATGACCGTGACGCTCGAGGATGTCTCGTTGATCACCGGTCTTGCTATCAACGGGATGCCTCTCTGTATGAGCACCGATTCTGATGGGTGGCGCGAGCAGATGATTGCTCTTATCGGTATGGCTCCTACCGAGACTGAGGCTGATGTAGAGGAGGGAGAAGAGCCGAAGAAGAAGGAAAGGAAAGCAGCCGGAGCTGCTTTCACGTGGATTCAAGCAAACTTTGCGCATTGCCCTGCGGATGGCACTGATGATGTGATACAGACACATGCTCGTGTCTATATGTGGTACGTTGTCTCGAGGACTTTGTTTCCTGACTCCACGGGCAAGAACGCTCCATGGATGTGGCTGAAGGCGTTGACCGTCTTCGATAGCAAATGGAGCTGGGGTTCAGCGACTCTTGCGTACTTGTACCGACAGGTAGTTGTTTTGTTTTGTTATCAACTCATTTGTTCATTACCAATGCAACCTTACTGTCAACTTAACATTGTTTTTCTTTCATATGCAGCTGGACGATGCGTGTTGCAGGATCACAGATAGGGCAGGCGTTGGTGGTAATATGCTTCTACTTTCTGTATGGAGCTGGGAGC
Organism: Triticum aestivum; assembly: GCF_018294505.1. Classification (NCBI taxonomy): domain Eukaryota; kingdom Viridiplantae; phylum Streptophyta; class Magnoliopsida; order Poales; family Poaceae; genus Triticum; species Triticum aestivum. Next base: position 420,642,878 of record NC_057808.1, on the reverse strand, counting down.
GTCTTCCTATTGGACGCCCGAAGAGCGCCAGGTTTAATCCTTGGTCTGAAGATGAAGATGACGACTTACGGCGCCCCACTTGGGCTTACAAGTGGGATGTGGTTTCCGAGATGACGAACGATGTCAATCTCGTGTACCAAAAGTACATTGCCGAGTTGGACACGATTACGCCTGAGCAGGTAACGAGGTCATTACTTCAGTCATTTCTCATGCTTGCCTAAAAAAAGTCACCAATTTTGCATTGTTGCACTATTTCATAGGTGGAATGGCAGCCATATGGCGCCGATGACAGACTTGGGTACACCCCGGAGTTTTCCATCAACCCGATGTGCTTGCGGGATAGGGATCTCTGGCTTATGCGGTGCCCACTGATATGCAACTCGGCTGTTGAGTTTCATTTGCCACATCGCGTGTTTCGTCAGTTTGGTCTATTCCAGCCTCACCCGCCGGAATGGGTGGATACAGACAAAGCACTTCATAGGTAAGAGAGCGTATTGACTAAGCATCATCAGTCCTTGTTGATTTTGCTAATGTTTGGTATTGTACCATGCAGGTTGGAGAGGAGAAGGCAGCGGAAGATAAAGGACTGGGACAAGCATCATGCTTCGTATGTTACCCGCTTCCAGCTTTGCGTGGAGCAAGCGCGTAGCAGTGCACGCGCCCAGCTTCGTGAGCATAACCCACTTGCTTTTGATAACTACATACGATGGCTTCTTGAAAATACTCGAGTTGAGATATGCCCGCCGGCATATAATGAGGATATTCTTGAAGAACCCGTAAACTTTGAGGGTCTATCAAAGGGGAAGTACAACAGAGATGTCAGGGTAGGGCAAGGAGTCCCTGCTGTTCCGGTGATTAACTATGTGGTAAGTGTTCCTTCTTTACTTTCCCGTTGGCCGTATTACACATGTTTGAATGGATAACGTGTTCATTCTTTCTCATCCGCAGCGCACCGAGATCAAGAAAGCAGCTGATGAGAGCCAGTCTATTCTGGAGAACACACCGGTTGGAAAAGGCAATGATGATGGTTCACTACGAGCATTCCTCAAGGTACATATCGCATTCACTATGAGAGCCAGTCTATGTTGCGGAGTTTGATATCTTCCACACTTGTGCATGTTACAGCGTCAGACCAAGAAGTTAAGGCAGTTATCGAATCTTCTCGGTTGCCGTGATCCCGAATTTGATGAACCATCTGCCTCTAGGTCTGGTACACCATCAGACCCCTCATCTCACCATCAGGGGGACGATGTGAGTTCCTCATATGCTTATCTGGATGATGAGGGTGCGGTCACCCAAGAGGTATGACTAATCCTTTAGATGTGATTCTCACTTGATTACGACGCCGATCTTCACCATATTGTTTGATTGTGTGATAGGGCCATGAGCTTGGTGATGACATGACTTTGGCGGACGCTCAACTTCGGTCCCCATATGTGTTCAAGCCTAGGCAGCCCAGACGCCGGTACACGCCCAACGACTTTGACAACAGAGGCAACCCAAAGGTGGTCGTAGGGACCTCGCGGATGGCTAGCTTGGATGATGAGGCGGAGGCAGAGGCGGAGGAGGAAGTGCAGGAAGAGGAGGCTCGTCCACCCAGGAAGAAGAAGATTGCCTGCAGGCATGGCACCAGGAACACGCGCGGAAGGCATTAGTGCTTGTGTTTGTTAGTGCTCTTGTAGCCGTTTCATTAGGTTGATGAACTTGTGAGGTTATGTTATATGTTGGTGAACTCTTACTAGTGTGGTATTTGTGTTTGCGAACTAGTATTAGTGTTGAATTGTCCTAAATGATGTGATGTTCAAGTTATTAGTTATCTTTGTTCAGTATTTGTGTTTATAGTAATTTTAGTGATGTTCAAGCAAGTTATGTGAGTGTTGCATGAGGCCAAAATGGCATCTGTTTCTGCAGTTTGGCAGTTAACAGCACTGCAGCGCCCAACAGCGCTGCACTATACTGTGCAGCGCCCAATGCTTAGGTGCCGCACCATACAGTGCAGTGCCCGTCTCATAGGTGCTGCTCAACTGGCTATGGCTATCCAAAGAGCCACAGAAGGCTTGCAGCACTGACCATCCACGAAAATTACCAAGTCAGAGTGCAGCGCCCAAGAGCCAGGCGCTGCACTGTACTGTGTGACGCCTATCCCTTGGGCGCTGCACAGTATAGTGCAGCGCCTGTGTTCTGGGCGCTGCACGGCTATTTACTGGAAAAACAGAGTTTACAACACGTTCATTTCACCGAAACATCATAATACTTACAATGACTGCAGCATCACAGCAATTTGAACAAACACAAATTTTATGCCGATGAGTTCATAACTTAAGACAATTTAAACATTACTACGACATGGTTCACGACACATTCATTACAAATGACAAATGGCAGCTTGCCCTAGAAGATAGTTCACCAACATCTCACATGCCCTCACAAGTTCACGACACATTCATTAGAAGATAGTTGACGACGAGTGCACCGAAGTGAAGTCCCTACTGAGTAGAGCGAGGCCATTTCCCCTTCTTGTCACGTGCCGAGTCCTCCTCTTGCGCCTCGCGAGCCTTTGCAAGCTTTCTTGCCCTCTGCTCCTCATGAGCAATTTTCGCTTGGCGTGCCCTCTCCTCCTCTCGTTTCTTCCGCTCCATCCTCTCCTTCTGACGACGCTCTTCCTCCAAGCCTCTTCGAAACGATTCCTCGAACCGCCGTTGCCGCCTAAGACAATCTTGGTATTGGTCCTTTTTCACATCTTCTGGCACTTCAAGATCTATCCACGTGAAGTACTTGCATAGAGGAGGCGGTGACTGCATACAAAATTTTTGTTAGTGTTGACACACATTTGATAGTAACATTTTACTTCTCGAGCTTACCGGTGGTTGGTCATAGGCGTTAGTTGGAAGTGCATGATCATAAGCATAGTTCGGGCATACAAAATATCTCCGCCCTTCCGTCCATGATTTCTTTTGGTCGGTGGACACCTTCACCTTGCAAACATCTCCACACCAACATGGCGGGATGCTGACATCTTTCTCCTTCACCTTGTCCAAAGATGCGTCCTCCCACTTGTTCGGCATGTCTTCTTGGTTAGCACACGGTGGCCTCGTCATGGAACCGGATGAAGCCATGCCTACAAAACCGAGAATTCTTGGTTAACCCTAACCCCCACTTAACAATAACCACAACCCTAACCATAGCATAACCCTAACACCAACATCAAACACACATAACCCTAACCCTAGCATACTATGAAAGCCTAACCATACCAAATTAGCAAAGAAACATAACATGATTCAACACAAATTTGTAAATCCAAGCCAAAACTAGGGTTTCCCCAAAGTAGCAAGATTTGAGCAAATGTGACAATTCCTATGGATGAAAACGACGGGATCGGAGGAGAATACCTTAAGGGAGGGTTTGGCTTCGAAATCAACGGTCAAATACTCTGGATCTGAGAAGGATTTGAGAGGGGGAGAGAGGAGGGCAGAGGGGAGGCACTGAGCTTCAGGTTTGTGTAGGGGTGGGGGTGTGTGGGGTGGGGATGGGGATGGGTGGGAGGGGGGTGAGTGCAGCCTAATAGATGTCCAGATGTGCAGCGCCTAAGGGCAAGCCGTCACACTACACAGTGCAGCGCCTTGCCCCTAGGCGCTGCACACCTGGACATCCCAGTCCAGAGAGCAACAGAAGCGTTCCAGCAGCTTTTCGACCCAAAAAGTTGCTATGTTAGTGTACAGCGCCTAAGGCCAAGGCGCTGCACTGTACTGTGCAGCGCCCATCATTAAGGCGCTGCACAGTATATTGCAGCGCCTCTCCCTTAGGCGCTGCACACTGACTTAGCAAATTTTTTGGTCGAAAAGCTACTGGAACGCTTCTGTTGCTCTCTAGACTGGCATGTCCAGGTGGGCAGCGCCTAAGGGCAAGGCGCTGCACTGTGGTGTGTGGCGCCTCTCCCATAGGCGCTGCACACTTGGACATGCCAGTCCAGAGAGCAACAGAAGCGTTCCAGTAGCTTTTCGACCAAAAATTTGCTAAGTCCGTGTGCAGCGCCTAAGGGAGAGGCGCTGCACTGTGTAGTGTGGCGCCTTGCCCTTAGGCACTGCACTATCTGCTGTTTTCAAATACCAAGTGCTTTTTATGTTTTGTGATTCACATGGATGGCACATAATCATATCCAGATCACATGTAGTAGTCCAAACACAGAAAGAAGACATAGTACATATAATAGTCCAAATCACATAGTCATACACACATAGCAATAGAGTAGTCCAATCACATAGTCATACAAAAACATTGAGCCAAAACACATAGTCATTTACGTCTCATAGCACATAGTAGCACACATTTTGGTTCATAAGAAGGTCACGGTCATTGTCCCTTCTTCTTCTTCCTCTCTTCTTCTTCTTCACCCTCCTCCGACCATCAAGGGATCTCACCTCCCCCCTCCGTGTCCTCCACCCCCTTCATTGTTTCCATACCTATGAAAATGGCAATATAATAGTTAGTCACACAATGCAAAATGACAACACAAGCATTGAGCCAAAAGAACAAGATCATAGTAAGTCACATACGTCAATGGTCCACTGAGCCAAGAAAACAATCCTCCACTACGGCCGCCGCCAAGGCCAAGATCACCACCACGGCCTCTACCACCACCACGGCCTAGACCACCACCACGGCCTCTACCGCCACCATGGCCTAGACCACCACCACGGGCTCTACCATCACCACGGCCAAGACCGTCACCATGGCCAAGACCATCACCACGGCCTCTCCCACCACCACGGCCAAGACCCTCACCACGGCCTAGGCCTTCACCATGGCCAAGACCATCACCACGGCCTCTCCCACCACCACGGCCAAGACCCTCACTGTCGGTGTCAAAACCGGCGGATCTCAGGTAGGGGGTGCCGAACTGTGCGTCTAAGGCGGATGGTAACAGGAGGCGGGGGACACAATGTTTACCCAGGTTCGGGCCCTCTCGATGGAGGTAATACCCTACTTCCTGCTTGATTGATCTTGATGATATGAGTATTACAAGAGTTGATCTACCACGAGATCATAGAGGCTAAACCCTAGAAGCTAGCCTATGGTTATGATTGTTCTTGTCCTACGGACTAAACCCTCCGGTTTATATAGACACCAGAGGGGGCTAGGGTTACACAAAGTCGGTTACAAGGGAGGAGATCTACATATCCGAATTGCCAAGCTTGCCTTCCACGCAAAAGAGAGTCCCACCCGGACATGGGACGAAGTCTTCAATCTTGTATCTTCATAGTCCAACAGTCCGGCCAAAGTATATAGTCCGGCTGTCCGAGGACCCCCTAATCCAGTACTCCCTCAGTAGCCCCTGAACCAGGCTTCAATGACGATGAGTCCGGCGCGCAGATTGTCTTCGGCATTGCAAGGCGGGTTCCTCCTCCGAATACTTCATAGAAGATTTTGAACACAAGGATCGTGTCCGGCTCTGCGAAACAAATTCCACATACCACCGTAGAGAGTATATTATTCCACAAATCTGACCTGCTGACAACTTTTCATAACGTGACGTCCTGCCGTGGTCTGGTCATTACGAACCGCTTTTTCCAGCCTGCCACTGCACGTGTTGCGAGGCGGTTTTATTGGCACGTCTTGTCGAAGCAGAGATCGTGTTCCTCTTATCACGGGATTCTCATCAATACGGGTGTGGGTAACCCAATTGTGCTTGTTAGTATGACTCCTCGATTTTTAGGCAAGTTCCAAACGGCCACGCGGAGGACGCTTGATATTCGCACTCTTTATAAAGGGGCCAAGGCATGTCCTTTTCTTCTCGCGCTCGATCCTTCCCTTCCCCCACCTCGAGTTCCAACACCCAAGGCTCAGGCTAAGTGCTTCGGACCTTCAATCATGTCCGGATCCAACCTTCAAGGCCGGTGGATGGCCTCCTCTGTCACAGAGGAGGACATCAAGAAGCTAAGAGAAGCCAGTTATCTTACCGCCGAAATCTCGCACAGGCTGCCTGCTCAAGGGCAGGTCATCCCCACTCCCGAACCCAACGAGAGTGTCGTATTTGTTTCCCACTTCCTTCGAGGGCTAGGCTTTAGTCTTGATCCCTTTGTTAGAGGTCTTATGTTCTATTACGGGCTTGATTTCCACGATCTAGCTCTAGATTCCATCCTTCACATCTCGTCGTTTATCGTCGTGTGTGGGACCTTCCTTTGCATCACCCCACACTTCGGCTTATGGCTCAAGACCTTCAATGTGAAGCCGAAGATAATCGATGGGCGACACGCAGAATGCGGAGGTGCCATAATAAGCAAAGGCGCCGATGCTCCATGGCCAAAGGGTTCCTTCCCGGAGATGTCCAACTTATGGCAGCGGGAGTAGTTTTACATTACAGCTCCCCGAAGTACTAAGTGGGTAGCTGCCCCCGCCTTCCGTTCGGGCCCCCCGCCACAACTGGCGTCATGGGTCAACAAGGGGCTGGACTGGGGGCCAGTTAATGACGTGCCGACATTGCAAAGTCGCATCCGAGATCTCCTCAAGAGAGATGTCAATCTTGTCAAGGTAATGCAAGTTATGCTAGTTCGTCGGGTCCTACCATGCCAACGTCGATCTCTCCGTATGTGGGAGTTCAACCCGGAAGGACCACGAACTATTCAGCAATTCTTCGGCGTGACGCTCGAAGAGATGTATGAATTGTTCTTCAGATCACGAATAAAGTGTCCGGACACCACCGAGGATGCGGGTCTCAACTGCAATCGTCCAGATACCCGCGTAAGTAATTCTGCGGCCGAACATGCTGTCTTTTTATTTGTCACAACATCATTCCGAAAAAATCGCTCTTGGCCAGGACTGGATAAGAAAGGCGAAGATGATCAGGTGTTCGGCCCCCCTTCCCGAAGGCTCACCGAACCCTACACTAGGCAGGATGCTTGAGGACGCACCTTATCAAGTGCCATCAGGGGAAGATAAAGGAAGGAATAAATAAGCCGAAAGCGGGCCTCACGCATTACTCATCCAAACCGGGGGAATTAGTGTCTCCACGAAGGAGGATAATCGGGGGGAAGAATCTAGAATCCCCTCTCCCCAAGGAAGAAAAAGGACCGCCTCTGAAGACTTGGAAACGAGAGTTTCCAAACGAGGGAAGAAACCTTCGCCAGGGGGCCCTGCGCCGGAGGGCATCCTTACCGCACCGTGCCCGCAAGGGGGTCAGCCCTCCACCGAGCTGTAAGTGAACAAGAGTACTTTTGGTAAATATATCCTGCTTCATCTCCGAGGACAATAACCGAGTCGTATGTCTTGCAGTCCGGATCGTAGCCCTTCTCGACAGAGTTCGTCTTCGGGGGATCTTCTTCCAGAGATGATGGAGAGCGAAACGCCTCCCCTGTCTCCCTGCCTCATGGGGCGGACGACCCTCAGGTTTCGTCACGGAGGATTTCTCCTGATCCGCCAAGGCCAAAAGGTAACCCTTCGGCCACCCGAAGTTCGAAGTATTCGGCTCCTAAGGAGAGCAACAGAAAGAGTCCAGGACTGTCCGGTGCACAACCGGACGCACTGATGGGTCTTCTAGAGCAAGCGGCTATCTCAGAGGCGCATCGTACTTTAATGGGTACGGTGGTTGAGAGGATTTCATCCGCCAAAAGTGGGTTGCATGAAGCTTTTACGAGCCTGCTAAGAGGCTTTGAGGTACGTGAAGTAACATATCTATTTTGACGGTACCGCACACGCTAGGTGTGCTCTATACAGATAGTAGCCCCTGAGATTCTGGTTGCTGTCCAAAGGCGGCAAACAGAGGATCATTGTCCCAGGTAATGATCGCGCTGCTTACATGTGCAGGCGGCTGAGGGTCCGGTGGCTGGCCAGACTGCTGAGTTTGCCGAACTGAGGCGGCAGCTTGACGCGGCAGATGCCGACATCACGCTTGTGAACAAGCGGCTTGACGAGGCACATGGTATGTATTTTCGTGTGGTCAACAAATATTAAGAGGAGCATGATGCTAGTATCTATAATATGTTGTGACTGCAGATGGAGCTACCGCCGTGGAGACCCTTCGGGCGGAACTTGCCCGAGCCAAGGAACAAGCCAAGAGAAGTGATGCAGCCGCCCTGAAGGCGGCCGAAGAGTTAAGAGCTAGAGCGAAGATAAAATAGCCAAGATGGCTGTTGAGCTGAAAGACGCCGTCGGCCGGTATGACCTTCTTGAAAAAGAAAGCCAAGTGAAAGCGGCGGTCCTGAAGAAAGCCATGGAAGTAGCCAAGGAAACCCGTTCTAAAATCAGAGCGGCGAAGGAGGAGCTCCGTCAGGCCGGAGATATCACGGCTAGGAAGCCCTTTTTGTTGCGGACGAAGTTCGGAGATCCGAAGTATGCCCCTCTGGATCAATTATGGAGTGCTGCAGACGCGTACTTGGACTTGGCAATGAGTGCTGCTGATGCGACTGAGTTTTTCAAAGATCAGAAAGATCATGAAGTGGAAAGGTTGTTCTGGTCGCAGTTCAGTGCTCCAACGCGTCCGCTGCTGTTAAAATGAACAAATGACCGAGTGGGCCGAGCTCCATAGGTTGTCCGGACTTGCCATGAGGTCTGTCGTGGATCATCTTTGGCCGAAGGGACCAAGGCCGAATAGTTATTTTGGTTTAGTGCAACGATTCCTTGGTGCTGTGCCGCATATCGACGCTGTAAAGAGGTCGGCGTGCATAGAGGGTGCGCGGATGGCTCTTGCCCGTGTTAAGACATACTGGGCAGAGATTGAGGCCACCACTATTGCAACCCGAGGTCCGGCCGTAGGCCAGGTCCCGGCTGAGCACTATTTTGAAGAAGTCCTAGAAGGCGCTCGTTTAATAGAGGCTCAGTGCTCGAAGAGTATCATGTTCGAGTGACATGTGTCCCAATTGTAAAAACAATGCTATTTGGATTATAAAGGCTGTGTTTATACTTTTGCCTAAAAGTATTATGATGCCTCATGTGCGGCCGTTTATGTATGTAGATAACTTGAAAGTTTGCAGTCGTCGGCTTCAGCCCCCACGCACACAATGCGGGGGTGTTCGGAAAACCGCGTATTCACACTTGATCCAACGTCTTGGTCCATTAAGGAGGTGATAGCGCGGCGAACAAGGCAATCGGACTATATAGCTTTAACACTTTCACTTAGCCATAAGAGTTTGACGGCGGGGCTACTATATAGCCGCTGGTACTTCCGTGCTCATCCGAATACGGTGCACGTACATACATGACCAGGAAACCGGTCCTTCGTTAATGTGGAGGAATCGCGAAGATTCCACTGAGTCATCGAGTGGTTGACCAGTCTCGCGCTTTGTCATGACAGTCAGTTTTCGGCTTTCTCTACTGAGGTGCTCATCCAGATGAACCAGGGCACAATCGCTGTAGTTCTCCCGGTGCCACCTTAGCCGATAGAGCGGAACGTAAGGTAGCAAAACACGGGAGCCGGGCAAACCCAACTATTGACCAAAGACATGATTTGGAGCTGATGTATATAAGGCCAAACTCGCGACGCCGAACACTCCCTAAGGTATTCGGACTTTACAACATATACTGGGCTAAGTAACGCCCTCGATAATGAGCCCTGTATTTCCAGGTACGTGCATTAGTCTGACGTGACGAAATGCCAATAACGCCAGCATCCCTCTCGGTTGTGTTGAGTATCCGGAGGGTGTGAAGCAACAAGAGACAGTAAAAAAGGTTTACACAGGGTCTTAATCTAAAAAGAAACCTTTGAGCGGGGCCCTGCTGCACGTCTGCGCCTGTGTCTCTGTTGTGCCGTATCCTGGAAGGGTGTAGCACGATGATCATCTGTAAAAGAGAAAAACCCAGGTGAAAGTTTTCGTGCGAAAAATTGGTTATTCTTAATGGACCATTAAAATTCAAACTAAATAGGGTCAAGCCGAACTGTAGCCCTTTTTACATGCGGGAAGCCCCTAGCACCACCTATGGGGGTATATCCATCGACCCAATCTCAGGTTTATCTGAGCTGTTACAGCTAGTGGTGCGCCGGACTCGTCTAGCCGTGTCCGCGGTCTTGACGACTGATCATTTATTCTAGTTGGAGAGGCCATTTAGTGTTCAGCTGCTAGAGCCGCCACACATTCCTCCGCGCGTAAGGAACGCTCTATGTTTCCGCTAACTATGATGATGCCACGTGGACCGGGCATTTTAATCTTAAGATAAGCGTAATGCGGTACTGCATTAAAACGAGCGAAGGCCGTTCTTCCGAGTAGTGCGTGATAGCCGCTTCGGAATGGAGTAATGTCGAAGGTTAAGTCTTCGCTTCGGAAGTTGTCGGGAGAACCGAATACAACCTCTAGTACTAGAGAGCCTGTGCAGCGGGCCTCTGGGCCTGGTACTACTCCTTTAAAGGTAGTATTGCTTTGGCTGATTCTTGTCGGGTCTATCCCCATTTTGCGGACGGTGTCCTGATATATCAGATTAAGACTACTAATGCTGTCCATAAGGACTCGGGTGAGATGGTATCCTCAATTATTAGGTCTAGCACCAAGGCAGCCGATCCTCCATGCCGGATACTAGTCGGGTGATCCCTGCGATCAAAAGTGATCGGGCAGGCCGACCAAGGGTTGAACTTGGGGGTGACGGGTTCCACGGCGTATATGTCTCAGAGTGCAAGTTTGCGCCTCCTCTTTGGTACGTGAGTTGCGTAAATCATGTTCACTGTTTTGACCTCTGGTGGGAATTTTTTCTGTCCCCCAATGTTTGGCTGGCGAGGCTCATCCTCGTCTTCACTTGGTGTCTCCTTCCCCTTGCGTTCAACGTTTAGCTTGCCGGCCTGCTTGAAGACCCAACATTCTCTGTTGGTGTGATTGGCAGGTTTGTCGGAGGTGCCAGGAATCTGACATAATCTGTCTAGAATCTTGTTTAGGCTGGACGGTCCATCTCTGCTGCCTTTAAATGGCTTTTTCCGTTGACCGGGTCGAGAGCCCCTGAATCCGGCGTTTACCGCCGTATTGTCTGGGCTGTCTTCATTGTTTTGACGCTTGCTTTTATTACGTCGCGGTTTCCCGTTGCCATCCCTGACTTCGGATGTGCCTGGGTCGCTGGTGCCGCTGCGGGCCAGCCAACTGTCTTCACACGCACAAAAGCGGGACATAAGGCTTGTTAGCGCTGCCATTGTCCTCGGTTTTTCCTGGCCGAGGTGTCTGGCGAGCCATTCGTCCCGGACACTGTGTTTGAAAGCCACTAAGGTTTCAGCATCTGGGCAGTCGACGATTTGATTCTTCTTTGTGAGAAATCTGTTCCAAAGCTTTCGGGCTGACTCTCCGGGTTGACTCTCCGGGCTGTTTAATTATGTGACTTAAATCGTCTGCATCAGGAGGTCGGACGTAGATCCCCCGAAAATTAGCCCTAAAAGCATCCTCAAGCTCCTCCCAACTTCCAATTGAGTTTTCGGGGAGACTTTTCAGCCAGTGCCGAGCTGGTCCTTTCAACTTGAGGGGCAGATATTTGATGGCGTGGAGATCATCTCCATGAGCCATGTGAATGTGAAGGATAAAGTCCTCAATCCAAACCCCAGGGTCCATCGTTCCATCGTATGCCTCTATGTTCACGGGTTTGAATCCCTCTGGAAATTCATGATCCAGCACCTCATCGGTGAAGCATAGGGGGGTGCGCGGCACCACTGTATATGGTTGTGTCATGGCATTCTTCTGATGGTTGTGGTGTTTGGTTTTCATTCCGAGCTGTTATTCGGTCAGTATAGTCGTTTGGGCGGCCATGATTCTGTGCCGGAGCGCGCTTCCTAGATCCGTAGATGGACCTGGCCATACCGGCTTTTTCATGCAGGTCCTCACGTAAATCGTGCGCGGACTTGTGTGCGATGTCGTTAGCCGCCCTGTCGCGGCCACGGGGTGGTCGATCTGGCTGATCGGCTGCTTTATTTTTCGGCTGAATGGGCTCTAAAGCCTCGTCGTGGAATTCAGGCAGCAGCTTGTGCTTTGGATAGCTCTTTATGTGGTGACTGCCACCGTACTTTTCTTCGGTGTCAAGCACCTTGTTCCATCTGCTGTTGAGCGTATTCTGCGCGGCCTTAAGCCTCTGCTTCTGCTTCTTCAGGCTCCTCGCGGTGGCAATAAGCCTTCTATGGAGGTTTTCTTGTTCCAAGTGCCTTTCCGGGATGATGTGTGCATCGTCGTCCGGACTGTTCTCCTCTCCAGAGACCAGTTGATGAGCTTTACCCTCGTCGTTGCCGCGATCGGACATCGGTTCTATACTATGTTCGCCGTCTGCTTGCTCATCCCGCTCCATCGCTGGCTCCATGTGGTCGTCGTTTCCTTTGGGGCCGACCGGGGTATTATTCTTTCTTGCGCTGTTATCGCTGTTTTTGCTGAGGCGGGATTTGGAGCGGCGCCTACGTCGTCGCTTTGGTTGCTTTTCAAGGGAATTATCCTTCGCTGCATCCTTCCGTTCCTCGCCGTTGTTTTCTTTGGGGGTATCAATCATGTATATATCATATGATGAAGTGGCAGTCCAGCGCCCTGTGGGCGGTGGTTCCTGTTCTTCTCCTGCATCCTCGTCCATACCGTCGATGTCTTCGGAGCCGAAATCGAGCATGCCGGTTAAGTCGTCGAAAGTGGCTATTAAGTTGGTGGTTGGTGGGGAACGAATTTCTTCGTCGTCCGCTTCCCACTCAAGCCGGACATAGTTCGGCCAAGGGTCTCCTGACAAGGAGAGAGACCTCAATGAATTTAGCACGTCGCCCAAAGGCAAGTGCTGAAAGATATCCGCGGAGGTAAACTCCATGATCGGCTTCTTGCTACCTCTTGAGCACTACGTTGGTTTTCCCTTGAAGAGGAAAGGGTGATGCAGCAAAGTAGCGTAAGTATTTCCCTCAGTTTTTGAGAACCAAGGTATCAATCCAGCAGGAGGCCACGCAGGAGTCCCTCGCACCTACACAAACAAATAAATCCTCGCAACCAACGCGATAAGGGGTTGTCGAACCCTACACGGTCACTTACGAGAGTGAGATCTGATAGATATGATAAGATAATATTTTTGGTATTTTTATGATAAAGATGCAAAGTAAAATAAAAGGCAATAAAAATAGCTAAGTGTTGGAAGATTAATATGATGGAAAATAGACCCGGGGGCCATAGGTTTCACTAGTGGCTTCTCTCGAGAGCATAAGTATTTACGGTGGGTGAACAAATTACTGTTGAGCAATTGACAGAATTGAGCATAGTTATGAGAATATCTAGGTATGATCATGTATATAGGCATCACATCCGAGACAAGTAGACCGACTCCTGCCTGCATCTACTTCTATTACTCCACACATCGACCGCTATCCAGCATGCATCTAGAGTATTAAGTTCATAAGAACACAGTAATGCTTTAAGTAAGATGACATGATGTAGAGGGATAAACTCATGCAATATGATATAAACCCCATCTTGTTATCCTCGATGGCAACAATACAATACGTGCCTTGCTGCCCATACTGTCACTGGGAAAGGACACTGCAAGATTGAACGCAAAGCTAAGCACTTATCCCATTGCAACAAAGATCAATCTAGTAGGCCAAACCAAACTGATAATTCGAAGAGACTTGCAAAGATAACCAATCATACATAAAAGAATTCAGAGAATTCAAATATTGTTCATAGATAAATTTGATCATAAACCCACAATTCATCGGTCTCAACAAACGCACCGCAAAGATTACATCGAATAGATCTCCACAAGAGAGGGGGAGAACATTGTATTGAGATCCAAAAAGAGAGAAGAAGCTATCTAGCTAATAACTATGGAGCCGAAGGTCTGAGGTAAACTACTCACACATCATCGGAGAGGCTATGGTGTTGATGTAGAAGCCCTCCATGATCGATGCCCCCTCCGGCGGAGCTCTGGAACAGGCCCCAAGATGGGATCTCACGGGTACAGAAGGTTGCAGCGGTGGAATTAGGTTTTTTGGCTCCGTCTCTGGTAGTTTGGGGGTACGTATTACATATAGGAGGAAGGAGTACGTCGGTGGAGCAACAGGGGGCCCACGAGGGTGGAGGGCGCGCCCAGGGGGTAGGCGCGCCCCCCTACCTCATGCCCTCCTGGTTGATGTCTTGACGTAGGGTCCATGTTCTCTATATCACGTTCGTTCCGAAAATCACGTTCCCAAAGGTTTCATTCCGTTTCGACTCCGTTTGATATTCTTTTTCTGCGAAACTCTGAAATAGGCAAAAAACAACAATTCTGGGCTGGGCCTCCGGTTAATAGGTTAGTCCCAAAAATAATATAAAAGTGTATAATAAATCCCAATAATGTCCAAAACAGAATATAATATAGCATGGAGCAATAAAAAATTATAGATACATTGGAGATGTATCACGCCCAATCAGATTCGATAGGCACGGACGTAGGCGGTTCGGAGCCCGTGGCTGGGGACGAATCCAAGGGTCCGGCAACACAGGTCTCATAGGAGGTGAAGTTAGTATTCGGCTATATCGCAGCTGAGTGTGCGGCCTCCGTGGCGGGGTCTATCCACCCGTCCTTGGACGGCACGATCTGCTCTGGATTGAGGGCCGGAGTAGCCACAGGTGTGATCTCCCGAACACCGTCCGACGGCAGAGCTAGGTCATGCTCGTCGTGACTGTGCGGTGCACCTGACATGGGCCCGAATCCGTCGAAGATCAAGTCTCCGCGGATGTCGGCAGTATAGTTCAAGCTTCCAAACCTGACCTAATGGCCAGGGGCGTAGCTCTTGATCTGCTCCAGATGGCCAAGCGAGTTGGCCCGCAGTACGAAGCCGCCAAATACGAAGATCTGTCCGGGTAGAAAAACCTCACCCTGGATGGCATCGTTGCCGATGATCGAAGGATCCATCAAGCCTTTATCATGACGGCACAGTGGAACTCTCAATGAAAGCACCAATGTCGGTGTCAAAACCGGCGGATCTCGGGTAGGGGGTCCCGAACTGCGCGTCTAAGGCGGATGGTAACAGGAGGCGGGGGACACAATGTTTACCCAGGTTCGGTCCCTCTCGATGGAGGTAATACCCTACTTCCTGCTTGATTGATCTTGATGAAGGAAATATGCCCTAGAGGCAATAATAAAGTTATTATTTATTTCCTTATATCATGATAAATGTTTATTATTCATGCTAGAATTGTATTAACCGGAAACTTGATACTTGTGTGAATACATAGACAAACAGAGTGTCACTAGTATGCCTCTACTTGACTAGCTCGTTGATCAAAGATGGTTATGTTTCCTAGCCATAGACATGGTTGTCATTTGATTAACGGGATCACATCATTAGGCGAATGATGTGATTGACTTGACCCATTCCGTTAGCTTAGCACTCAATCTTTTAGTATGTTGCTATTGCTTTCTTCATGACTTATACATGTTCCTATGACTATGAGATTATGCAACTCCCGTTTACCGGAGGAACACTTTGTGTGCTACCAAATGTCACAACGTAAGTGGGTGATTATAAAGGTGCTCTACAGGTGTCTCCAAAGGTACTTGTTGGGTTGGCGTATTTCGAGATTAGGATTTGTCACTCCGATTTTCGGAGAGGTATCTCTGGGCCCTCTCGGTAATGCACATCACTTAAGCCTTGCAAGCATTGCAACTAATGAGTTAGTTGTGGGATGATGTATTACGGAACGAGTAAAGAGACTTGCCGGTAACGAGATTGAACTAGGTATTGAGATACCGACGATCCAATCTCGGGCAAGTAACATACCGATGACAAAGGGAACAACGTATGTTGTTATGCGGTCTGACCGATAAAGATCTTCGTAGAATATGTGGGAGCCAATATGAGCATCCAGGTTCCGCTATTGGTTATTGACCGGAGACGTGTCTCGGTCATGTCTACATAGTTCTCGAACCCGTAGGGTCCGCACACTTAACGTTTCGATGACAGTTATATTATGAGTTTATATGTTTTGATGTACCGAAGGTTGTTCGGAGTCCCGGATTTGATCACGGACATGACGAGGAGTCTCGAAATGGTCGAGACATGAAGATTGATATATTGGATGACTATATTCGGACACCGGAATGGTTCCGGGGGTTATCGGATATATACCGGAGTACCGGGGGGTTACCGGAACCCCCTGGAGGCTATTGGTCCTCATGGGCCCAATTGGTGGAAGAGGAGAGGCGGCCAAGGGGCAGCCGCGCCCCCCAAGTCCGAATTGGACAAGGAGGGGGGGCAGCGCCCCCCTTTCCTTCCCCCCTCTCTCCTTCCCTCTCCTCTCCTAGTCCAACAAGGAAGGGAGAGTCCTACTAGAATCCCATAGCAGCCACGTAAAACATGCTAGAATCCCATAGCAGCCACGTAAAACATGCTAGAATCCCATAGCAGCCACGTAAAACATGCAACAACAGTTAGAGGACGTCTAACTTGTTTTTGCAGGGTATGCTATGTGATGTGATATGGCCAAAAGGATGTGATGAATGATATATGTGATGTATGAGATTGATCATGTTCTTGTAATAGGAATCACGACTTGCATGTCGATGAGTATGACAACCGGCAGGAGCCATAGGAGTTGTCTTAATTCATTGTATGACCTGCGTGTCAATGCAAACGCCATGTAATTACTTTACTTTATTGCTAAACGTTAGCCATAGTAGTAGAAGTAATAGTTGGCGATACAACTTCATGATGACACGATGATGGAGATCATGGCACTACTAGAAACAGGGCTATAGATGGGATTGACACTAATGGCGCACCAGACAAGCGGTGCGCCATTAGTATATACTAATGGCGCACCACCTTCTGATACGCCATTAGAGTTGAAACTACTAATGGCGCACCTGGCCCAGGGTGCGCCATTAGTATCAATTTTTTTTAAACTAGTGCGCCTGTCCAAACATACTAATGGCGCATCCAGACACAGTGCGCCATTAGTAGTTGAAACTACTAATGGCGCACCTGGCCCAGGGTGCGCCATTAGTATCAAAAAAATATTTTTTTAACTAGTGCGCCTGTCCAAACATACTAATGGCGCATCCAGACACAGTGCGCCATTAGTATCAAAAAAAATATTTTTTTTAACTAGTGCGCCTGTCCAAACATACTAATGGCGCATCCAGACACAGTGCGCCATTAGTAGTTGAAACTACTAATGGCGCACCTGGCCCAGGGTGCGCCATTAGTATCAATTTTTTAACTAGTGCGCCTGTCCAAACTTACTAATGGCGCATCCAGACACAGTGCGCCATTAGTAGTTGAACAACTACTAATGGCGCACCTGCCCACGGTGCGCCATTAGTAATTATGTTTCAATTTTTTTTCAATTTTTTTTTATTTTTTAAACTACTAATGGCGCACCTGTGAGTGGTGCGCCATTAGTAGTTCAACTACTAATGGCACACCACTCCCACGGTGCGCCATTAGTAACATGGCCCATTCCACCGAATGCACCCCCCCCCCCCCACGTGGACCGCCTTTTCAGTTTTAAAAAAAATAAAAGAAAATGATGGAAATGTCAAAAAAATAAAATAAAATAAGTTTCCCATGTGATATGTGGTCTAGTTGTTGGGAAAATTAACAAATACGAATTTCGACTTTATTTGCAAAATCTCTCTGGAATTTCTTAAAATGGGCATAACTTTTGCATACGAACTCGGATGAAAAAGTTTTTTATATGAAAAATCATCTACTCGAAAAGTTACATCCGAATTTAACTGGGGGAAACCCGTTAAACATTTTCAAAATCCTCAAAAACCTAACAGAAAAAAGATACGGGGCTTTCAAGATCTAGAGGCAAAAAAATTCAAAAAATTTCAAACTTACTAGTGGCGCACCGGTTGCTAGGTGCGCCACTAGTAACAGAAAAAAAATATTTGTTTTGAATTTTTTTTGGATTTTTTTTTTCAAAAAATGATTCGTAATATGACAGGGAAGTTTCAAATATTTTTCAAAATTTCATCATACTCATGAATATGAACAAAGTCCTAGACATCAACAAGGTTTAATACGATTGATATGATAGATAAATCAACAAGTGGCTGTTAAGTGAGGTGGTGCTGGGGTTGGATAGAACTGCGAAGTTAAGCGTGCTCGGGCTGGAGTAGTGTGAGGATGGGTGACCTTTCGGGAAGTTTGACCACTTAGTTGCGATTTGACTTGAGATTAAGCATATTAACCCGAGATTAAGCCATAGTGACCCGAGATTAAGAAAAAAAATTGAATTTTTTTTTTGACAAAAATTGAAAAAAAATTACTAATGGCGCACCGTGGGATGGTGCGCCATTAGTATGCCAAAGCACCTGGGTATACATGGCCCCCTGGGAGGCATACTAATGGCGCACTGTTGTATATACTAATGGCGCATCTGGGGTGCGCCATTAGTATCTGGTATACTAATGGCGCACCAGTGATGCGCCATTAGTAAAATATACTAATGGCGTGCTACTAATGGCGCACCACTAATGCGCCATTAATGGCCAAATTAGGTGCGCCATTAGTAGGCCTTTTCCTAGTAGTGTGGTGTCATGCCGGTGACGAAGGTGATCATGCCGCGCCTCGAAGATGGAGATCAAAGGCGCAAGATGATATTGGCCATATCACGTCACTTTATGATTTGCATGTGATGTTTGTCATGTTTACATCTTATTTGCTTAGAACGACGGTAGCATAAATAAGATGATCCCTCACTAAAATTTCAAGAGATGTGTTCCCCCTAACTGTGCACCGTTGCGAAGGTTTGTTGTTTCGAAGCACCACGTGATGATCGGGTGTGATAGATTCTAACGTTCGCATACAACGGGTGTTGACGAGCCTAGCATGTACAGACATGGCCTCGGAACACATGCGAAACACTTAGGTTGACTTGACGAGCCTAGTATGTACAGACATGGCCTCGGAACACAAGAGATCGAAAGGTCGAACATGAGTCGTATAGTAGATGCGATCAACATGGAGATGTTCACCGATGATGACTAGTCCGTCTCACGTGATGATCGGACACGACCTAGTTTGACTCGGCTCATGTATCACTTAGATGACTAGAGGGATGTCTATCTGAGTGGGAGTTCATTAAATAATCAGATGAACTTAATTATCATGAACATAGTCAAAAGGTCTTTGCAAATTATGTCATAGCTTATGCTTTAGTTCTACTGTTTAAGATATGTTCCTAGAGAAAATTTAGTTGAAAGTTGATAGTAGCAATTATGCGGACTGGGTCCGTAAACTGAGGATTGTCCTCATTGCTGCACAGAAGGCTTGTGTCCTTAATGCACCGCTCGGTGTGCTGAACCTCGAGCGTCGTCTCTAGATGTTATGAAACATCTGACATACATGTTTTGATGACTACGTGATAGTTCAGTGCGTAATGCTAACGGTTTAGAATTATGGCACCAAAGAAGTTTTGAAACGTCGCAGAACATATGAGATGTTCCAAAGACTGAAATTGGGATTTCAGACTAATGCCCACGTCAAGAGGTATGAGACCTCTGACAAGTTTCTTAAGCCTGAAAACTAAGGGAGAAAAGCTCAATCGTTGAGCATGTTCTCAGATTGTCTGAGTACTACAATCTCTTGAATCGAGTGGGAGTTAATCTTCCAGATGAGATAGTGATGGTTCTCCATAGTCACTGCCACCAAGCTATTAGAGCTTCGTGATGAACTATAACATATCAGGGATAGACATCATGATCCTTGAGCAACTCGCGATGTTTGACACCGCGAAAGTAGAAATCAAGAAGGAGCATCAATTGTTGATGGTTAGTAAAACCACTAGTTTCTAGAAGGGCAAGGGCAAGAAGGGATACTTCATGAAACGGCAAATCAGTTGCTGCTCTAGTGAAGAAACCCAAGGTTGAACCCAAACCCGAGACTAAGTGCTTCTGAAATGAGGGGAACGGTCACTGAAGCAGAACTACCCTAGATACTTCGTAGATGAGAAGGCTGGCAAGGTCGACATAAGTATATTGGATATACATTATATTAATGTGTACTTTACTAGTACTCCTAGTAGCACCAGGGTATTAGATACCGGTTTAGTTGCTAAGTGTTAGTAACTCGAAATAAAAGCTGCGCAATAAACGGAGACTAGCTAAAGGTGAGATGACGATATGTGTTGGAAGTGTTTCCAAGGTTGATGTGATCAAGCATCGCATGCTCCCTCTACCATCGAGATTGGGGTTAAACCTGAATAATTATTATTTGGTGTTTGCGTTGAGCATAGACATGATTGGATTATCTTTATCGTAATACGATTATTCATTAAAGGAGAATAATGGTTACTCTGTCTATTTGAATAATACATTCAATGGTCTTGCACCTAAAATGAATGGTTTATTGAATATCGATCGTAGTGATACACATGTTCATGCCAAAAGATATAAGATAGTAATGATAGTACCACATACTTCTGGCACTGCCACTTGAGTCATATTGGTGTAAAACGCATGAAGAAGCTCCATGTTGATGGATCTTTGGACTCACTCGTTTTTGAAAAGATTGAGACATGCGAACCATGTCTATTAGTATATATGCATGAAGAAAGTCCATACAGATAGATCATTTGGACTCACTTGATTTTGAATCACTTGAGACATGGAAATCATACCACATGGGCAAGATGACTGAAAGGCCTCGTTTTCAGTAAGATGGAACAAGAGAGCAACTTGTTGGAAGTAATACATTTGATGTGTGCAGTCCAATGAGTGCTGACGCACGCAGTGGATATCATTATGTTCTTACTTCACAGATGATTTGAGTAGATTTACTTGATGAAACACAAGTCTGAATTATTGAAAGGTTCAAGTAATTTCAGAGTGAAGTTGAATATCGTCGTGACAAGAGGATAAAATGTTTGTGATATGATCATAGAGATGAATATCTGAGTTACAAGTTTGGCACACAATTAAGAAATTGTGGAAATTGTTTCACGACTAATACCGCCTGGAACACCATATTGTGATGGTGTGTCCGAACATCATAACTGCACCCTATTGGATATGGTGCATACCATGATGTCTCTTATCGAATTACAACTATCGTTTCTGGGTTAGGCATTAGAGACAACCGCATTCACTTTAAATAGGGCACCATGCAATTCCGTTGAGACGACACCGTATGAACTATGGTTTAGAGAAACCTAAGCTGTCGTTTCTTAAAAGTTTGGGGCTGCGACGCTTATGTGAAAAAGTTTCAGGCTGATAAGCTCGAACCCAAAGCGGATAAATGCATCTTCATAGAATACCCAAAACAGTTGGGTATACCTCCTATTTCAGATCTGGAAGGAAAAGTGATTGTTTCTAGAAACGGGTCCTTTCTCGAGGAAAAGTTTCTCTCGAAAGAATTGAGTGGGAGGATGGTGGAGACTTGATGAGGTTATTGAACCGTCACTTCAACTAGTGTGTAGCAGGGCACAAGAAGTTGTTCCTGTGGCACCTACACCAATTGAAGTGGAAGCTTATGATAGTGATCATGAAACTTCGGATCAAGTCACTACCAAACCTCGTAGGTCGATAAGGATGCGTACTACTTCAGAGTGGTACGTAATCCTGTCTTAGATATCATGTTGTTAGACAATACTAAACCTACAAGCTATGGAGAAGCGATGGTGGGCCCATATTCCGACAAATGGTTAGAGACCATGAAATCCGAGATAGGATCCATGTATCAGAACAAAGCATGGACTTCGGTGAACTTGCCCGATGATCAGCAAGCCATTGAGATAAATGGATCTTTAAGAAGAAGACGGACGTGTACGGTAATGTTACCGTCTATGAAGCTCGACTTGTGGCAAAGAGTATTTTCACAAGTTCAAGGAGTTGACTACGATGAGATTTTCTTATCCGTAGCGATGCTTAAGTCTGTCGAAATCATGTTAGCATTAGCTGCATTTATGAAATCTGGCAGATGGATGTCAAAACAAGTTTCCTTACCAGTTTTCGTAAGGAAAGGTTGTATGTGATACAATCAGAAAGGTTTTGTCGATCCTAAGGATGCTAAAAAGTATGCTAGCTCCAGCGATCCTTCCATGGAGTAGAGCAAGCATCTCGGAGTCAGAATATACGCTTTGATGGAGTGATCAAAGTTTTTGGGTTTATACAGTTAGTTAGAAACTTGTATTTACAATAAAGTGAGTGGGAGCGCTACAACATTTCTGATAAGTATATGTGAATGACATATTGTTGATCCGAAATGATGTAAAATTTCTAGAAAGCATAAAGGGTTGTTTGAAAGGAGTTTTTCAAAGGAAGACCTGGATAAAGCCGCTTACATATTGGGCATCAAGATCTATAGAGATAGATCAAGACGCCTGATGATACTTTCAAAGAACGCACACCTTGACATGATTTTGAAAGAGTTCAAAATAGATCAGCAAAGAAGGAGTTCTTGGCTGTGTTACAAGGTGTGAGTATTGAGTAAGACTCAAGACCTGACCACAGCAGAAGAGAGAGAAAGGACGAAGGTCGTCCCCTATGCTTTAGACGTAGGCTCTACAGTATGCTATGCTGTGTACCGCACATGAAGTGTGCCTTGCCATGAGTTAGTCAAGGGGTACAATAGTGATCCGGGAATGGATCACATGACAGCGGTCGAACTTATCCTTAGTATCTAGTGGACTAAGAAATTTTCTCGATTATGGAGGTGAAAAGGAATTCGTCGAAAAGGGTTACGTCGATGCGAACTTTGACACTAATCTGGATGACTCTGAGTAGTAAACCGGATTCGTATAGAGCACTTATTTGAAATGGCTCCAAGTAGCGCGTGGTAGCTACATCCACAAGATGACATAGATATTCGTAAAGCACACACGGATCTGAAAGGTTCAGACCCGTTGACTAATAACCTCTCTCACAAGCATAACATGATCAAACCAGAACTTATTGAGTGTTAATCACATAGTGATGTGAACTAGATTGTTGACTCTAGTAAACTCTTTGGATGTTGGTCACATGGTGATGTGACCTGTGAGTGTTAATCACATGGTGATGTGAACTAGATTAGTGACTCTAGTGCAAGTGGGAGACTGTTGGAAATATGCCCTAGAGGCAATAATAAATTGGTTATTATTATATTTCCTAGTTCATGATAATCGTTTATTATCCATGCTAGAATTGTATTGATAGGAAACTCAGATACATGTGTGGATACATAGACGACACCATGTCCCTAGTAAGCCTCTAGTTGACTAGCTCGTGGATCAATAGATGGTTACGGTTTCCTGACCATGGACATTGGATGTCGTTGATAACGGGATCACATCATTAGGAGAATGATGTGATGGACAAGACCCAATCCTAAGCCTAGCACAAGATCGTGTAGTTCGTTTGCTAAGAGCTTTTCTAATGTCAAGTATCATTTCCTTAGACCATGAGATTGTGCAACTCTCGGATACCGTAGCAATCCCCGACATCGTGGTTCATCCGATGAGATCATCGTGGAACATGTGGGAGCCAACATGGGTATCCAGATCCCGCTGTTGGTTATTGGCCGGAGAACGTCTCGGTCATGTCTGCATGGTTCCCGAACCCGTAGCGTCTACACACTTACGGTTCGATGACGCTAGGGTTATAGGGAATAGATATACGTGGTTACCGAATGTTGATCGTAGTCCCGGATGAGATCCCGTACGTCACGAGGAGTTCCAGAATGGTCCGGAGGTAAAGATTTATATATGGGAAGTCCTGTTTTGGTCACCGGAAAGGTTTCGGGTGCTATCGGTAACGTACAGGGACCACCGGGAGGGTCCCTGGGGTCCACCAGGTGGGGCCACCGGCCCCAGAGGGCTGCGTGGGCCAAGTGTGGGAGGGGACCAGCCCCAGGTGAGCTGGTGCGCCCCCCCCCCATAAGAGGCCCAAGGCGCAGGGAAGGGGGAAGGGGGAAACCCTAGGCTCAGATGGGCCTAAGGCCCACCTAGTGGTGCGCCCCGCCTCTCTCCCCCTCTGGCCGCCCCCTAGATGCATCTAGGGCTGGCCGCACCCCTTGGGGGGAAACCCTAGATGGGGGCGCAGCCCCTCCCCCTCCCCTATATATAGTGGGGGTTTTGGGCTGCCAAGGACACAAGTCTTCCTCTCTCTCTAGCGCAGCCCTACCCCTCTCCCTCCTCGTCTCTCGCAGTGCTTGGCGAAGCCCTGCTGGAGTACCGCGCTCCTCCACCACCACCACGCCGTCGTGCTGCTGCTGGACGGAGTCTTCCCCAACCTCTCCCTCTCTCCTTGCTGGATCAAGGCGTGGGAGACGTCACCGGGCTGCACGTGTGTTGAACGCGGAGGCGCCGTGGTTCGGCGCTTAGATCGAAATCAACCGCGATCTGAATCGCTACGAGTACGACTCCTTCATCCGTGTTCTTGCAACGCTTCTGTTGGAAATATGCCCTAGAGGCAATAATAAATTGGTTATTATTATATTTCCTAGTTCATGATAATCGTTTATTATCCATGCTAGAATTGTATTGATAGGAAACTCAGATACATGTGTGGATACATAGACAACACCATGTCCCTAGTAAGCCTCTAGGTGACTAGCTCGTTGATCAATAAATGGTTACGGTTTCCTGACCATGGACATTGGACATCGTTGATAACGGGATCACATCATTTGGAGAATGATGTGATGGACAAGACCCAATCCTAAGCCTAGCACAAGATCGTGTAGTTCGTCTGCTAAAGCTTTTCTAATGTCAAGTATCATTTCCTTAGACCATGAGATTGTGCAACTCCCGGATGCCGTAGGAATGCTTTGGGTCTACCAAACGTCACAACGTAACTGGGTGGCTATAAAGGTGCACTACAGGTATCTCCGAAAGTGTCTGTTGGGTTGGCACGAATCGAGACTGGGATTTGTCACTCCGTGTAAACGGAGAGGTATCTCTGGGCCCACTCGATTGGACATCATCATAATGTGCACAATGTGACCAAGGAGTTGATCACGGGATGATGTGTTACGGAACGAGTAAAGAGACTTGCCGGTAACGAGATTGAACAAGGTATCGGGATACCGACGATCGAATCTCGGGCAAGTAACATACCGATTGACAAAGGGAATTGTATACGGGATTGATTGAATCCCCGACATCGTGGTTCATCCGATGAGATCATCGTGGAACATGTGGGAGCCAACATGGGTATCTAGATCCCGCTGTTGGTTATTGGCCGGAGAACGTCTCGGTCATGTCTGCATGGTTCCCGAACCTGTAGGGTCTACACACTTAAGGTTCGATGACGCTAGGGTTATAGGGAATAGATGTACGTGGTTACCGAATGTTGTTCGGAGTCCCGGATGAGATCCCGGACGTCACGAGGAGTTCCGGAATGGTCCGGAGGTAAAGATTTATATATGGGAAGTCCTGTTTTGGTCACAGGAAAAGTTTCGGGTGATATCGGTAATGTACCAGGACCACCGGGAGGGTCCCGGGGGTCCACCAAGTGGGGCCACCAGCCCCAGGAGGCTGCGTGGGCCAAGTGTGGGAGGGGACCAGCCCCAGGTGGGCTGGTGCGCCCCCCACCAAGGCCCAAGGCGCATGGGAGAGTTGGAGGGGGCAAACCCTGGTCCAGATGGGCCTTAAGGCCCACCCTAGTGGCGCCCCCCCTGCTCCCCCCTCTTGGCCGCCACCCTAGATGGGATTGGGGCTGCCGCCACCCCTGGGGAGGGAACCCTAGGTGGGGGCGCAGCCCTCCCTCTCCCCCTATATATAGTGGAGGCAAAGGGGCAGCCCAACACATGTGAACCTCTCTCTCTTGGGCAGCCCTTTCCCTCTTCCTCCTCCTCTCCGGCGGTGCTTGGCAAAGCCCTGCGGGATTGCCACGCTCCTCCATCCCCACCACACCGTCGTGCTGCTGCTGGATGGAGTCTTCCCCAACCTCTCCCTCTCTCCTTGCTGGATCAAGGCGTGGGAGACGTCACCGGGCTGCACGTGTGTTGAACGCGGAGGCACCGTTCTTCGGTGCTTATATCGGAATCAACCGCGATCTGAATCGCTACGAGTACGACTCCTTCATCCGCGTTCTTGCAACGCTTCCGCATCGCGATCTACAATGGTATGTAGATGTACTCCCCTTGCCCTCGTTGCTAGATTACTCCATAGATTGATCTTGGTGATGCGTAGAAAATTTTGAATTTCTGCTACGTTCCCCTACAGTGGCATCATGAGCTAGGTCTATGCGTAGTTTCTATGCACGAGTAGAACACAAAGCAGTTGTGGGCGTAGATGTTGCCAATTCTTCTTGCCGCTACTAGTCTTATCTTGTTTCGGCGGCATTGTGGGATGAAGCGGCCCGGACCGACCTTACACGTACACTTACGTGAGACAGGTTCCACCGACTGACATGCACTAGTTGCATAAGGTGGCTAGCGGGTGTCTGTCTCTCCCACTTTAGTCGGAACGGATTCGATGAAAAGGGTCCTTATGAAGGGTAAATAGAAATTGGCATATCACGTTGTGGTTTTACGTAGGTAAGAAACGTTCTTGCTAGAAACCTATACAAGCCACGTAAAAAACTTGCAACAACAATTAGAGGACGTCTAACTTGTTTTGCAGCATGTGCTATGTGATGTGATATGGCCAGAAGATATGATGAATGATATATGTGATGTATGAGATTGATCATATTCTTGTAGGATCACGACTTGCATGTCGATGAGTATGACAACCGGCAGGAGCCATAGGAGTTGTCTTTATTTTTTGTATGACCTGCGTGTCATTGAATAACGCCATGTAAATTACTTTACTTTGTTGCTAAACGCGTTAGCCATAGAAGTAGAAGTAATCGTTGGCGTGAAAACTTCAAGAAGACACAATGATGGAGATCATGGTGTCATGCCGGTGACGAAGATGATCATGGTGCCCCGAAGATGGAGATCAAACGAGCAAATTGATATTGGCCATATCATGTCACTATTTGATTGCATGTGATGTTTATCATGTTATGCATCTTATTTTCTTAGAACGACGGTAGCATAAATAAGATGATCCCTCACTAAAATTTCAAGAGAAGTGTTCCCCCTAACTGTGCACCGTTGCGAAGGTTCGTTGTTTGGAAGCACCACATGATGATCGGGTGTGATAGATTCTAACGATCGAATACAACGGGTGTTAATGAGCCTAGCATGTACAGACATGGCCTCGGAACACATGCGAAACACTTAGGTTGACTTGACGAGCCTAGCATGTACAGACATGGCCTCGGAACACAAGAGACCGAAAGGTCGAACATGAGTCGTATAGCAGATACGATCAACATGGAGATGTTCACCGATGATGACTAGTCCGTCTCACGTGATGATCGGACACGGCCTAGTTTGACTCGGATCACATATCACTTAGATGACTAGAGGGATGTCTATCTGAGTGGGAGTTCATTAAATAATCAGATGAACTTAATTATCATGAACATAGTCAAAAGGTCTTTGCAAATTATGTCATAGCTTATGCTTTAGTTCTACTGTTTAAGATATGTTCCTAGAGAAAATTTAGTTGAAAGTTGATAGTAGCAATTATGCGGACTGGGTCCGTAAACTGAGGATTGTCCTCATTGCTGCACAGAAGGCTTGTGTCCTTAATGCACCGCTCGGTGTGCTGAACCTCGAGCGTCGTCTCTAGATGTTATGAAACATCTGACATACATGTTTTGATGACTACGTGATAGTTCAGTGCGTAATGCTAACGGTTTAGAATTATGGCACCAAAGAAGTTTTGAAACGTCACAGAACATATGAGATGTTCCAAAGACTGAAATTGGGATTTCAGACTAATGCCCACGTCAAGAGGTATGAGACCTCTGACAAGTTTCTTAAGCCTGAAAACTAAGGGAGAAAAGCTCAATCGTTGAGCATGTTCTCAGATTGTCTGAGTGCCACAATCGCTTGAATCAAGTGGGAGTTAATCTTCCAGATGAGATAGTGATGGTTCTCCATAGTCACTGCCACCAAGCTATTAGAGCTTCGTGATGAACTATAACATATCAGGGATAGACATGATGATCCTTGAGCAACTCGCGATGTTTGACACCGCGAAAGTAGAAATCAAGAAGGAGCATCAATTGTTGATGGTTAGTAAAACCACTAGTTTAAGAAGGGCAAGGGCAAAAGGGATACTTCATGAAACAGCAAGTCATTTGTTGCTCTAGTGAAGAATCCCAAGGTTGAACCCAAACCCGAGAATAAGTGCTTCTGTAATGAGGGGAACGGCCACTGAAGCAGTACTACCCTAGATACTTGGTAGATGAGAAGGCAGGCAAGGTCGACAGAAGTATATTGGATATACATTATATGAATGTGTACTTTACTAGTACTCCTAGCAGCACCAGGGTATTAGATACCGGTTTCGGTTGCTAAGTGTTAGTAACTCGAAATAAAAGCTGCGGAATAAACGGAGACTAGCTAAAGGTGAGATGACGATATGTGTTGGAAGTGTTTCCAAGGTTGATGTGATCAAGCATCGCATGCTCCCTCTACCATCGAGATTTGGTGTTTGCGTTAAGCATGATTGGATTATGTTTATCGCAATACGGTTATTCATTTAAGGAGAATAATGGTTACTCTATTTATTTGAATAATACCTTCAATGGTCTTGCACCTAAAATGAATCTCGATCGTAGTGATACACATGTTCGTGCCAAAAGATATAAAATAGTAATGATAGTACCACATACTTGTGGCACTGCAATTTGAGTCATATTGGTATAGAACGCATGAAGAAGCTCCATGTAGATGGATCTTTGGACTCACTCGTTTTTGAAAAGATTGAGACATGCAAACCATGTCTATTGGTATATATGCATGAAGAAACTCCATGCAGATGGATCGTTTGGACTCACTTTATTTTGAATCACTTGAGACATGCAAATCATACCACATGGGCAAGATGACTGTAAGGCCTTGTTTTCAGTAAGATGGAACAAGAGAGCAACTTATTGGAAGTAATACATTTTGATGTATGCAGTCCAATGAGTGCTGAGGCATGCAGTGGATATCGTTATGTTCTTACTTCACAGATGGTTTGAGTAGATGCTGAGTGTATTTACTTGATGAAACACAAGTCTGAATTCTTGAAAGGTTCAAGTAATTTCAGAGTGAAGTTCGTCGTGACAAGAGGATAAAATGTCTGTGATATGATCATAGAGATGAGTATCTGAGTTACGAGTTTGGCACACAATTAAGACATTGTGGAAAGTGTTTCACAATTAATACCGCCTGGAACACCATAGTGTGATGGTGTGTCCGAACATCATAACTGCACCCTATTGGATATGGTGCATGCCATGATGTCTCTTATCGAATTACCACTATCGTTTATGGGTTAGGCATTAGAGACAACCGCATTCACTTTAAATAGGGCACCACGCAATTCCGTTGAGACGACACCGTTTAGAGAAACCTAAGTTGTCGTTTCTTAAAAGTTTGGGGCTGCGATGCTTATGTGAAAAAGTTTCAGGCTGATAAGCTCGAACCCAAAGCGGATAAATGCATCTTCATAGAAAACCCAAAACAGTTGGGTATACCTCCTATTTCAGATCTGGAAGCAAAAGTAATTGCTTCTAGAAACGAGTCCTTTCTCGAGGAAAAGTTTCTCTCGAAAGAATTGAGTGGGAGGATGGTGGAGACTTGATAAGGTTATTGAACCGTCACTTCAACTAGTGTGTAGCAGGGCACAGGAAGTTGTTCCTGTGGCACCTACACCAATTGAAGTGGAAGCTTATGATGGTGATCATGAAACTTCGGATCAAGTCACTACCAAACCTCGTAGGACGACGAGGATGCGTAATACTTCAGAGTAGTACGTGATCCTGTCTTGGAAGTCATGTTGTTGGACAAACGATGAACCTATGAGCTATGGAGAAGCGATGGTGGGCCCATATTCTGACAAATGGTTAGAAGCCATGAAATCCGAGATAAATGGATCTTTAAGAAGAAGACGAACGTGGACGGTAAGGTTACCGTCTATGAAGCTCGACTTGTGGCAAAGAGTATTTTCACAAGTTCAAGGAGTTGACTACGATGAGATTTTCTCATCCGTAGCGATGCTTAAGTCCGTCGGAATCATGTTACCATTAGCTGCATTTATGAAATCTGGTAGATGGATGTCAAAACAAGTTTCCTTACCAGTTTTCGTAAGGGAAGGTTGTATGTGATACAATCAGAAAGGTTTTGTCGATCCTAAGGATGCTAAAAGGTATGCTAGCTCCAGCGATCCTTCCATGGACTAGAGCAAGCATCTCGGAGTCAGAATATAAGCTTTGATGGAGCAATCAAAGTTTTTGGGTTTATACAAAGTTTGTTAGAAACTTGTATTTACAATAAAGTGAGTGGGAGCGCTACAACATTTCTGATAAGTATATGTGAATGACATATTGTTGATCCGAAATGATGTAAAATTTCTGGAAAGCATAAAGGGTTTTTCAAAGGAAGACCTGGATAAAGCTGCTTACATATTGGGCATCAAGATCTATAGAGATAGATCAAGACGCCCGATGATACTTTCAAAGAACGCACACCTTGACATGATTTTGAAAGAGTTCAAAATAGATCAGCAAAGAAGGAGTTCTTGGCTGTGTTACAAGGTGTGAGTATTGCGTAAGACTCAAGACCTGACCACAGCAGAAGAGAGAGAAAGGATGAAGGTCGTCCCCTATGCTTTAGACGTAGGCTCTACAGTATGCTATGCTGTGTACCGCACATGAAGTGTGCCTTGCCATGAGTTGGTCAAGGGGTACAATAGTGATCCGGGAATGGATCACATGACAGCGGTCGAAATTATCCTTAGTATCTAGTGGACTAAGGAATTTTCTCGATTATGGAGGTGAAAAAGTGTTCGTCGTAAAGGGTTACGTCGATGCGAACTTTGACACTAATCCGGATGACTCTGAGTAGTAAACCGGATTCGTATAGTAGAGCAGTTATTTGAAATGGCTCCAAGTAGCGCGTGGTAGCATCCACAGGATGACATAGATATTCGTAAAGCACACACGGATCTGAAAGGTTCAGACCCGTTGACTAATAACCTCTCTCACAAGCATAACATGATCAAACCAGAACTCATTGAGTGTTAATCACATAGTGATGTGAACTAGATTGTTGACTCTAGTAAACTCTTTAGATGTTGGTCACATGGTGATGTGACCTGTGATTGTTAATCACATGGTGATGTGAACTAGATTATTGACTCTAGTGCAAGTGCGAGACTGTTGGAAATATGCCCTAGAGGCAATAATAAATTGGTTATTATTATATTTCCTAGTTCATGATAATCATTTATTATCCATGCTAGAATTGTATTGATAGGAAACTCAGATACATGTGTGGATACATAGACAACACCATGTCCCTAGTAAGCCTCTAGTTGACTAGCTCGTTGATCAATAAATGGTTACGGTTTCCTGACCATGGACATTGGATGTCGTTGATAACAGGATCACATCATTAGGAGAATGATGTGATGGACAAGACCCAATCCTAAGCCTAGCACAAGATCGTGTAGTTCGTCTGCTAAAGCTTTTCTAATGTCAAGTATCATTTCCTTAGACCATGAGATTGTGCAACTCCCGGATGCCGTAGGAATGCTTTGGGTGTACCAAACGTCACAACGTAACTGGGTGGCTATAAAGGTGCACTACAGGTATCTCCGAAAGTGTCTGTTGGGTTGGCACGAATCGAGACTGGGATTTGTCACTCCGTGTAAACGGAGAGGTATCTCTGGGCCCACTCGGTTGGACATCATCATAATGTGCACAATGTGACCAAGGAGTTGATCACGGGATGATGTGTTACGGAACGAGTAAAGAGACTTGCCGGTAACGAGATTGAACAAGGTATCGGGATACCGACGATCGAATCTCGGGCAAGTAACATACCGATTGACAAAGGGAATTGTATACGGGATTGATTGAATCCCCGACATCGTGGTTCATCCGATGAGATCATCGTGGAACATGTGGGAGCCAACATGGGTATCCAGATCCCGCTGTTGGTTATTGGCCGGAGAACGTCTCAGTCATGTCTGCATGGTTCCCGAACCCGTAGGGTCTACACACTTAAGGTTCGATGACGCTAGGGTTATAGGGAATAGATGTACGTGGTTACCGAATGTTGTTCGGAGTCTCGGATGAGATCCCGGATGTCATGAGGAGTTCCGGAATGGTCCGGAGGTAAAGATTTATATATGGGAAGTCCTGTTTTGGTCACCGGAAAAGTTTCGGGTGATATCGGTTATGTACCGGGACCACCGGGAGGGTCCCGGGGGTCCACCAAGTGGGGCCACCAGCCCCAGGAGGCTGCGTGGGCCAAGTGTGGGAGGGGACCAGCCCCAGGTGGGCTGGTGCGCCCCCCACCAAGGCCCAAGGCGCATGGGAGAGTTGGAGGGGGCAAACCCTAGGTCCAGATGGGCCTTAAGGCCCACCCTAGTGGCGCCCCCCCTTCTCCCCCCTCTTGGCCGCCACCCTAGATGGGATTGGGGCTGCCGCCACCCCTGGGGAGGGAACCCTAGGTGGGGGCGCAGCCCTCCCTCTCCCCCTATATATAGTGGAGGCAATGGGGCAGCCCAACACATGAGAACCTCTCTCTCTTGGGCAGCCCTTTCCCTCTTCCTCCTCTCCCGCGGTGCTTGGCGAAGCCCTGTGGGATTGCCACGCTCCTCCATCACCACCACACCATCGTGCTGCTGCTGGATGGAGTCTTCCCCAACCTCTCCCTCTCTCCTTGCTGGATCAAGGCATGGGAGACGTCACTGGGCTGCACGTGTGTTGAACGCGGAGGCACCGTTCTTCGGTGCTTAGATCGGAATCAACCGCGATCTGAATCGCTACGAGTACAACTCCTTCATCCGCGTTCTTGCATCGCTTCCGCATCGCGATCTACAATGGTATGTAGATGCACTCCCCTTCCCCTCGTTGCTAGATTACTCCATGGATTGATATTGGTGATGCGTAGAAAATTTTGAATTTCTGCTACGTTCCGCTACAGCTTCCGCATCGCGATCTACAATGGTATGTAGATGCACTCCCCTTCCCCTCGGTGCTAGATTATTCCATAGATTGATCTTGGTGATGCGTAGAAAATTTTGAATTTCTGCTACGTTCCCCAACAGGAACTCTCCCTCAAAGCTCGGCTGGATCGAAGTTCGAGGGACGTCATCGGGCTGAACGTGTGCTGAACTCGAAGGTGCCGTGCGTTCGGTACTTGATCGGTCCGTTCTACTTTCGGTCTACGAGGGTACGTGGACAACACTCTCCCCTCTCAATGCTATGCATCACCATGATCCCGTGTGTGCGTAGGAATTTTTTAGAAATTACTACGTTCCCCAACAGTGCCATCCGAGCCTGGTTTTATGCGTTGATGTTATATGCACGAGTAGAACACAAGTGAGTTGTGGGCGATATAAGTCATACTGCTTAGCAACATGTCATACTTTGGTTCGGCGGTATTGTTGGATGAAGCGGCCCGGGCCGACATTACGCGTACGCTTACGCGAGACTGGTTCTACCGACGTGCTTTGCACATAGGTGGCTGGCGGGTGTCAATTTCTCCAACTTTAGTTAAACCGAGTGTGGCTACGCCTGGTCCTTGCGAAGGTTAAAACGACACCAACTTGACAAACTATCATTGTGGTTTTGATGCGTAGGTAAGAACGGTTCTTGCTAAGCCCGTAGCAACCACGTAAAATTTGCAACAACAAAGTAGAGGACGTCTAACTTGTTTTTGCAGGGCATGTTTTGATGTGATATGGTCAAGACATGATGCTAAATTTTATTGTATGACATGATCATGTTTTGTAACCGAGTTATCGGCAACTGGCAGGAGCCATATGGTTGTCTCTTTATTGTATGCAATGCAATCGCCCTGTAATGCTTTACTTTATCACTAAGTGGTAGCGATAGTCGTAGAAGCATAAGATTGGCGAGACGACAACGATGCTATGATGAAGATAAAGGTGTCGCGCCGGTGACGATGGTTATCATGACGGTGCTTCGGAGATGGAGATCACAAGCACAAGATGATGATGGCCATATCATATCACTTATATTGATTGCATGTGATGTTTATCTTTTATGCATCTTATCTTGCTTTGATTGACGGTAGCATTATCAGATGATCCCTCACTAAATTATCAAAGTATAAGTGTTCTCCCTGAGTATGCACCGTTGCGAAAGTTCTTTGTGTTGAGACACCACGTGATGATCGGGTGTGATAGGCTCTACGTTCAAATACAACGGGTGCAAAACAGTTGCACACGCGGAATACTCAGGTTAAGCTTGACGAGCCTAGCATATAACAGATATGGCCTCGGAACACGGAGACCGAAAGGTCGAGCGTGAATCATATAGTAGATATGATCAACATAGTGATGTTCACCGTTGAAACTACTCCATCTCACGTGAGGATCGGACATGGTTTAGTTGATATGGATCACGTGATCACTTAGAGGATTAGAGGGATGTCTATCTAAGTGGGAGTTCTTAAGTAATATGATTAACTGAACTTAAATTTATCATGAACATAGTACCTGATAGTATCTTGCTTGTCTATGTTGATTGTAGATAGATGGCCCGTGTTGTTGTTTCGTTGAATTTTAATGCGTTCCTTGAGAAAGCAAAGTTGAAAGATGATGGTAGCAATTACACGGACTGGGTCCATAACTTGAGGATTATCCTCGTTGCTGCACAGAAGAATTACGTCCTGGAAGCACCGCTGGGTGCCAGGCCTGCTGCCGATGCAACTGACGACGTTAAGAACGTCTGGCAGAGCAAAGCTGATGACTACTTGATAGTTCAATGTGCCATGCTTTACGGCTTAGAACCGGGACTTCAATGACATTTTGAACGTCATGGAGCATATGAGATGTTCCAGGAGTTGAAGTTAATATTTCAAGCAAATGCCCGAATTGAGAGATATGAAGTCTCCAATAAGTTCTACAGCTGCAAGATGGAGGAGAATAGTTCTGTCAGTGAGCATATACTCAAAATGTCTGGGTATATAATCACTTGATTCAACTGGGAGTTAATCTTCCGGATGATAGCGTCATTGACAGAATTCTCCAATCACTACCACCAAGCTACAAGAGCTTCGTGGTGAACTATAACTTGCAAGGGATGGATAAGGCGATTCCCGAGCTCTTCGCAATGCTAAAGGCTGCGGAGGTAGAAATCAAAAAGGAGCATCAAGTATTGATGGTCAATAAGAGCACCAGTTTCAAGAAAAAGGGCAAAGGGAAGAAGAAGGGGAACTTCAAGAAGAACAGCAAGCAAGTTGCTGTTCAGGAGAAGAAACCCAAGTCTGGACCTAAGCCTCAGACTGAGTGCTTCTACTGCAAGCAGACTGGTCACTGGAAGCGGAACTGCCCCAAGTATTTGGCGGATAAGAAGGATGGCAAGGTGAACAAAGGTATATGTGATATACATGTTATTGATGTGTACCTTACTAATGCTCGCAGTAGCACCTGGGTATTTGATACTGGTTCTGTTGCTAATATTTGCAACTCGAAACAGGGGCTACGGCTTAAGCGAAGATTGGCTAAGGACGAGGTGATGATGCGCGTGGGAAATGGTTCCAAAGTTGATGTAATCGCGATCGGCACGCTACCTCTACATCTACCTTCGGGATTAGTTTTAGACCTAAATAATTGTTATTTGGTGCCAGCGTTAAGCATGAACATTATATCTGGATCTTGTTTGATGCAAGACGGTTATTCATTTAAATCATAGAATAATGGTTGTTCTATTTATATGAATAATATCTTTTATGGTCATGCACCCTTGAAGAGTGGTCTATTTTTGTGGAATCTCGATAGTAGTGATACACATATTCATAGTATTGAAGCCAAAAGATGCAGAGTTGATAATGATAGTGCAACTTATTTGTGGCACTGCCGTTTAGGTCATATCGGTGTAAAGCGCATGAAGAAACTCCATATTGATGGACTTTTGGAACCACTTGATTATGAATCACTTGGTACTTGCGAACCGTGCCTCATGGGCAAGATGACTAAAACGCCATTCTCCGGAACTATGGAGAGAGCAACAGATTTGTTGGAAATCATACATACAGATGTATGTGGTCCGATGAATGTTGAGGCTCGTGGCGGATATCGTTATTTTTCACCTTCACAGATGATTTAAGCAGATATGGGTATATCTACTTAATGAAACATAAGTTTGAAACATTTGAAAAGTTCAAAGAATTTCAGAGTGAAGTTGAAAATCATCGTAACAAGAAAATAAAGTTTCTACGATCTGATCGTGGAGGAGAATATTTGAGTTATGAGTTTGGTCTTCATTTGAAACAATGCGGAATAGTTTCGCAACTCACGCCACCCAGAACACCACAGCATAATGGTGTGTCCGAACGTCGTAATCGTACTCTACTAGATATGGTGCGATCTATGATGTCTCTTACTGATTTACCGCTATCGTTTTGGGGTTATGCTTTAGAGACGGCCGCATTCACGTTAAATAGGGCACCATCAAAATCCGTTGAGACGACGCCTTATGAACTGTGGTTTGGCAAGAAACCAAAGTTGTCGTTTCTTAAAGTTTGGGGCTGTGATGCTTATGTGAAAAAGCTTCAACCTGATAAGCTCGAACCCAAATCGGAGAAATGTGTCTTCATAGGATACCCAAAGGAGACTGTTGGGTACACCTTCTATCACAGATCTGAAGGCAAGACTTTTGTTGCTAAATTCGGAATCTTTCTGGAGAAGGAGTTTCTCTCGAAAGAAGTGAGTGGGAGGAAAGTAGAACTTGATGAGGTAATTGTACCTGCTCCCTTATTGGAAAGTAGTTCATCGCAGAAACCGGTTTCTGCGATGCCTACACCAACTAGTGAGGAAGTTAATGATGATGATCATGGAACTTCAGATCAAGTTGTTACTACACCTCGTAGGTCAACCAGAGTAAGATCCGCACCAGAGTGGTACGGTAATCCTGTTCTGGAGGTTATGTTACTAGACCATGACGAACCTACGAACTATGAAGAAGCGATGGTGAGCCCAGATTCCGCAAAATGGCTTGAGGCCATGAAATCTGAGATGGGATCCATGTATGAGAACAAGGTGTGGACTTTGGTTGACTTGCCCGATGATTGGCAAGCCATTGAGAATAAATGGATCTTCAAGAAGAAGACTGATGCTGACGGTAATGTTACTGTCTATAAAGCTCGACTTGTTGCAAAAGGTTTTCGACAAGTTCAAGGGATTGACTATGATGAGACCTTCTCACCCGTAGCGATGCTTAAGTCTGTCCGAATCATGTTAGCAATTGCCGCATTTTATGATTATGAAATTTGGCAAATGGATGTCAAAACTGCATTCCTGAATGGATTTCTGGAAGAAGAGTTGTATATGATGCAACCGGAAGGTTTTGTCGGTCCAAAGGGAGCTAACAAAGTGTGCAAGCTCCAGCGATCCATTTATGGACTGGTGCAAGCCACTCGGAGTTGGAATAAACGCTTTGATAGTGTGATCAAAGCATTTGGTTTTGTACAAACTTTTGGAGAAGCATGTATTTACAAGAAAGTGAGTGGGAGCTCTGTAGCATTTCTAATATTATATGTGGATGACATATTGCTGATTGGAAATGATATAGAATTTCTGAATAGCATAAAGGGATACTTGAATAAGAGTTTTTCAATGAAAGACCTCGGTGAAGCTGCGTATACATTGAGCATCAAGATCTATAGAGATAGATCAAGACGCTTAATTGGACTTTCACAAAGCACATACCTTGACAAAGTTTTGAAGAAGTTCAAAATGGATCAAGCAAAGAAAGGGTTCTTGCCTGTGTTACAAGGTGTGAAGTTGAGTAAGACTCAATGCCCGACCACTGCAGAAGATAGAGAGAAGATGAAAGATGTTCCCTATGCCTCAGCCATAGGCTCTATCATGTATGCAATGCTGTGTACCAGACCTGATGTGTGCCTTGCTATAAATTTAGCAGGGAGGTACCAAAGTAATCCAGGAGTGGATCACTGGACAGCGGTCAAGAACATACTGAAATACCTGAAAAGGACTAAGGATATGTTTCTCGTTTATGGAGGTGACAAAGAGCTCATCGTAAATGGTTACGTTGATGCAAGCTTTGACACTGATCCGGACGATTCTAAATCGCAAACCGGATACGTGTTTACATCGAACGGTGGAGCTGTCAGTTGGTGCAGTTCTAAACAAAGCGTCATGGCGGGTTCTACATGTGAAGCGGAGTACATAGCTGCTTCGGAAGCAGCAAATGAAGGAATCCAGATTTCACAAGAGAACCAAGCACATCAAGAGACGCTTCAATTCCATCCGGGATTTAGCCCAGGTGGGAGACATAGAAATTTGCAAGGTATATACGGATCTGAATGTTGCAGACCCGTTGACTAAGCCTCTTCCACGAGCAAAACATGATCAACACCAAGGCTCCATGGGTGTTGGAATCATTACTGTGTAATCTAGATTATTGACTCTAGTGCAAGTGGGAGACTGAAGGAAATATGCCCTAGAGGCAATAATAAAGTTATTATTTATTTCCTTATATCATGATAAATGTTTATTATTCATGCTAGAATTGTATTAACCGGAAACATAATACTTGTGTGAATACATAGACAAACAGAGTGTCACTAGTATGCCACTACTTGACTAGCTCGTTGATCAAAGATGGTTATGTTTCCTAGCCATAGACATGAGTTGTCATTTGATTAACGGGATCACATCATTAGCAGAATGATGTGATTGACTTGACCCATTCCGTTAGCTTAGCACTCGATCGTTTAGTATGTTGCTATTGCTTTCTTCATGACTTATACATGTTCCTATCACTATGAGATTACGTAACTCCCGTGGTAACACCCCGGATGTAACTTTCCATATTTGTAACTCCAACTCTTGCCATTTTCGGCTATGTGTTATGATATTCCCTTCGTGGTCGGGTTTTGTCGTTCGTTTTGCATTTTGTTCATGTCATGCATTGCATATCATGTCATCATGTGCATCTCATTTGCATATGTGTTCGTCTCATGCATCCGAGTATTTTCCCCGTTGTCCGTTTTGCAATCCGACACTCCCACTTGCACCGGCGCACCCCTCTTGTCTCTTTTCGTGAGAGGGTGTTAAACGTTCTTGGAATGGACCGAGTCTTGCCAAGTGGCCTTGGTACACCACCGGTAGACCACCTGTCAAGTTTCGTTCCATTTGGAGGTCGTTTGATGCTCCAACAGTTAACCGGGTAACCGCAAAGGCCTTTTATTTTTTGCAGCCAAACACCCCTCCAAACAGCCCAATAACCCATCTAAGCCCCCTCCATGCCCTCGGTCGTTCGATCACGATCGTGTGGGCGAAAACCGCACTCCATTTGGAGTCTCCTAGCTCATTCTACCTATAAATAGGTGATACCCCCCGGATTTTTCGCGCAGACCAACCCTAACCCCTTCCCCTCTCCGCTGCCGGACACGTCCGGCCCGAGCCGGACGAAATCGCCTCCGCCTCCGCGCCAACCCCGCGCTGCCCCGTGGCAGGCGCCGCCGCCCCGCCGCCGCGGCCCGGCGAGCCCGAGGAGGGCCCGCCCGAGCCCATCGCCGCCCCGCCGCCCGAACGCGCTGCCTCCGCCTGAGCCCATCGCCGCCCCGCCGCCCGAGCGCGCTGCCTCCGCCCGCCGCTCCGCCCTCCATCGCCGGCGCGCCCGCGCCCGAGCCGGCGAGCTCCCGCCGCCCCTCCGGCGACCACGTCCGCGCTAGTCACCGTCGCCTCCGCCGGCGCCAGATCCGACGAGGGGCCGGCCGGATCCGTCGACCCCGACCCACCGGTGCTTTCCCCGAGCTCCGGCCGCCCTTCCTCGAACTCCGGCGAAGTTCCGGTGAACCTCGGCTCGCGTGCCCACGAAACCCTATATCGAGGTTGACTCCCCCCCCCTCGTTTTTCTGCCAAGTCCCGTTTTGCTCATATTATGTGGCTCTATTCATTGCATCATATCTCCTTGCATACTGCTCCGTGTCATGCGTGTGATATATCGAAATGTTCATCCGGTTATGCTCTTCATTTTGTTCCATTGTGCCATGTCTGTTTGAGCTCATCTTGATGCCCAAATCTCTAATGCAAGAGTGCTATATGTGGTTTACTGCTGTTACTTATCAGAATATGATGATTTGTCATTTTTGCTGCATTTGATGTGTGCATCTTATGAGCATGAGCTCTACATGTGTTTTGAACTATGACATGCTATCTTTACAGGGGTGTATGCCATGTGTTTTTGTGATCTATGTGGTGACTAGCACAAGTATGCAAACTAGGCTTCGTGATGTTTCTGTTTTCAGGAATTGGATTTTGCTAAGTCCTTTACCTGCTGTTATTTTGTTGCCATGTATCAATGTGGCTACAGTGAGATCCATACTTATTTTGAGTATGTTCAGTGAGGATGTTTTGGACATATGGTTATGCTCTATCCATCCATGCCCCTGTTTGCAATTAGGGAGTGCTTAGCATGTCTCAATCTTGCTCTACTTTTGCTATAAAATGTTCCTGGCAGAATGTTAACATGATATTCAATTTTGCCAAGGTTGATGTAGTTGATCCATACATGCTATGAACTTGCTCTTTCCATGGTTAGCTTCATGAACATGCCATCTTGCTGTAGGTATGCTTGTTTTGTCATGCATTGCTTTGTGATGAGTGAGTCGAGTTCACAAAGATGCCTTCATAATTCTGTTAATGCCATGCTCTGTTTTCTGCCAAGTCTGAAACCTGTTAACGAAACATGCTATGTTTACATGGGTGCCATCATATCTTCTGATCCTTTTTGGCTCATGATCAGTAAGGACCTTTGTTCCATGCTTTTAGTAGATTCATTCCATGCCTTGTTTTGCTATGATAAGTTCCTGTAGCATGTGTTTGGCTTGCTCTGAACATTGCAACCAAATGCTGTTTCAGCCATGTTTAGTAGTTTCACCAAGTCTGTGAAGCTGATATCTTTTGCACATTTGCCATGCTTGTTTGAACCTGTTATATTGTGATCTAGCCGTAGCTCAGTGTTCATCTTTTGTCAAGCATCTTGAGTACATGACTGTCATATGCTTTGTTTCCTTGTTGGGGTGCTGTAGCATAGTTACTCGATGTACTCTAAGTGGCATCGTGCTGTTAATCGAAGAATTGTGTCATCCTTGTTTTGCTTGCCTTTTGCAAACCGTGCATCCGTTTCCGGTGATCTTTATATCGATTTCGACCAAAATCATCTCATCTTTCCAGTGGCATACTTGGTTTGCCAAGTTGATGCCTTGTTCATCCTTTTTCTTCCGAGCACGCATATGCAACACATATCACATCTCGCATATCATGCATGTATTGCATCATGTTGCTTGTGCATTTCCCGTGATTGATTGTGGTTCCATTGCCTGTGTTTCTTGCTGTGGGTAGAGCCGGGAGATGAGTTCGTGAATGAGGAACCTATTGAGTACGCTTACGAGGATCAAGCTTTCGACAACTCTGAGAACCTTGCAGGCAAGATGACCATACCCTCGAAATCACTTCTATCTTTGCTTTGCTAGTTGTTCGCTCTATTGCTATGCTGCGCTACCTACCACTTGCTATATCATGCCTCCCATATTGCCATGTCAAACCTCTAACCATCCTTTCCTAGCAAACAGTTGTTTGGCTAAGTTACCGCTTTTGCTCAGACCTTCTTATAACGTTGCTAGTTGCAGGTGAAGTTGAAGTTGGTTCCATGTTGGAACATGGATATTTTGGAATATCAAAATATCTCTTATTTAATTAATGCATCTATATATTTGGTAAAGGGTGGAAGGCTCGGCCTTATGCCTGGTGTTTTGTTCCACTCTTGCCGCCCTAGTTTCCGTCATACCGGTGTTATGTTCCTTGAGTTGCGTTCCTTACGCGGTTGGGTGATTTATGGGACCCCCTTGACAGTTCGCCTTGTATAAAACTCCTCCAGCAAGGCCCAACTTTGGTTTTACATTTTCCTACCTAAGCCTTTTTCCCTTGGGTTTTCGCGAGCCCGAGGGTCATCTTTATTTTAACCCCCCCCCCCCCCCCCGGGGCTAATGCTCCTCCGAGAGTTGGTCCGAACCGAGTAGACTACGGGGCCACCTCGGGGAAACTTGAGGCCTGGTTTTACTCGTACGATGTCTCATCCGTTGTGCCCTGAGAACGAGATATGTGCAGCTCCTATCGGGATTTGTCGGCACATCGGGCGGCTTTGCTGGTCTTGTTTTACCATTGTCGAAATGTCTTGTAAACCGGGATTCCGAGACTGATCGGGTCTTCCCGGGAGAAGGTTTATACTTCGTTGACCATGAGAGCTTATAATGGGCTAAGTTGGGACACCCCTGCAGGGTATTATCTTTCGAAAGCCGTGCCCGCGGTTATGAGGCAGATGGGAATTTGTTAATGTCCGGTTGTAGAGAACTTGACACTTGACTTAATTAAAATACATCAACCGTGTGAGTAACCGTGATGGTCTCTTTTCGGGGGAGTCCGGGAAGTGACTCGGTCTGGGTTATGTATGAACGTAAGTAGTTTCAGGATCACTTCTTGATCATTTCTAGCTTCGCGACCGTTGCATTGCTTCTCTTCTCGCTCTCATTTGCGTATGTTAGCTACCATATGCGTAGTGCTTGCTGCAGCTCCACCTCATTACCCCATCCTTTCCTATAAGCTTAAATATTCTTGATCTCGCGGGTGTGAGATTGCTGAGTCCTCGTGACTCACAGATTCTACCAAAACAGTTGCAGGTGCCGACGATACCAGTGCAGGTGACGCAACCGAGCTCAAGTGGGAGTTCGACGAGGAGTGGTCGTTACTATGTTTCGTTTCCTGATGATCAGTAGTTGAGCCCAGTTGGGACGATCGGGGATCTAGCATTTGGGGTTATCTTATTTTCATTTGGATTTGACCGTAGTCGGTCTATGTGTGGATTTTGGATGATGTATGAATTAATTTATGTATTGTGTGAAGTGGCGATTGTAAGTCAACTTTTGTTATCCCATTCTTGTTCATTACATGGGATTGTGTGAAGATGACCCTTGTTGCGACAATACCTACAATGCGGTTATGCCTCTAAGTCGTGCCTCGACACGTGGGAGATATAGCCGCATCGTTGGGCGTTACAAGTTGGTAATCAGAGCCATCCCCGACTTAGGAGCCCCCTGCTTGATCGAATCGCTGGCGTTGTTGAGTCTAGAACAAAAATGTTTTGAGTCTTAGGATTATATATATTGGAGAGTAGGATTCTTTTTACTCCTCAGTCCTTTCGTCGCTCTGGTGAGGCCTCCTGACGTACAAGTTTTGACTCTTCTCTCCTCAAATTTCACTAAAAAAATTTAGGATCACGCGGGTATCTTGGAATCATTCTGATGGTTTTGTGACGAGAACATTGTTCTTGGTGCCTCCTGACATTTAGGGGTTGTGGCAGTGTCCCGGGGAGTTGAGCTCCGAGGTGTTGTCGTCACAATTTTATCGTTGCAGTTCTGGAATACCTGAGTTTCGCCGACGTCGAAAATCTCTTTTATGCAGTTGTTGGTGAGATCACCTCGATGCCACCCAGTACTGGGGCGGGAGTTCGGGAGTATTGCCATAACTCGTATAACGGATGCTTTTCGAAGGTTGAGGTACACGATTTCCGAAGGTTTCTTGGTTATGTGTTGACGGATGGATACAGCTGGATCTAGGG
The DNA here is from genome assembly GCF_018294505.1 of Triticum aestivum. Classification (NCBI taxonomy): domain Eukaryota; kingdom Viridiplantae; phylum Streptophyta; class Magnoliopsida; order Poales; family Poaceae; genus Triticum; species Triticum aestivum. The sequence continues at coordinate 420,599,324 of NC_057808.1, read as the reverse complement.
ATTGCTAGTTTGGGTGATATATTTTGTGTCCCCTGTATCCCCAACACCAGATTGCATAACCAGAAAGTTTCGGGAGTTTATAGGTGGGATTCAAGTAGCTCTTAGCATTTCTTCCCGCAGATATTTGGTTTGTGATTGGGTAATCCTTACCACTTATTTGTTCCAGTCATACCTTGTTATTTTATTCATCAACCCTTAATGTAGTGGCTTCTCACCTTAATGGAAGTGTGATGATTTACTATGGAATTCATTCGTTCATCCTCGTTCAAATGTTTATTGTGAAGACTATATGTTGCAATTTCTATCTGTTGATTCAACTTGTCTATCTATCTATCAAGATGCTAACGGATGTCACCCTCTTCTGGATGGCTCCGCCAATGCGTCAGAATCCAGAACGCAATGATGGGAATCAGGCGAACCCTCCGCCACCACCTCCGCCTCCGGAGGCATGGCAAGCTATCATGGCAGCCACCAACGCCAATGCTCAGATGATTTTGCAACTCTTGCAAGAACGCACCCAAGGGCAAGGCAACCAAGGAAATCAAGGCCAAGGCAATAATCAGCCTCACTTCGCTACCCTCAACCAGTTCCTCGCAAATCAGCCGAAGTCTTTCAGCTACTGTGCCGAGGCCACAGACGCCGATGATTGGCTCGTGGACATCAACAAGCATTTTGAATGTAGCAATGTCAGGCCTAAGGACTTTGTCAAGTTTGCTTCTTTTCAACTCAAGGATCAAGCTGCCGAGTGGTATCAACAATACAAAGATTCTAGAGGAGGTCGTGTGATTACCTAGGATGATTTCCGCCGAGACTTCAAAGCTCACCACATTCCACAAAGTGTTGTTGAGAGAAAGCGTGAGGAGTTCCGCAATCTCAAGCAAGGCAGCATGTCCGTGTATCAATACAATACCCAGTTTCAGAAACTAGCTCGCTTCGCTAAGCAAGACGTTCCTGATGAAAAGAGTATGATCTATCAATTCAGAGGTGGCCTTAGAGAGGATCTGCAATTACCTCTCGTGCTTTTTGAGCCGACCAAGTATGATGATTTCTACAACATGGCACTGAAGCAAGAGGCTGCTCAGCTCAAGTGTGAGGCTTCTAAGAAGAGCGTCAGGGACGCAGTTCAGTCTTCTTCTTCCTCACTAGTGGCTGCTAAGCAACATAAGTTCTGGTTGCCTCCTCCTCCTCCGTTTCGTCAGCCTTTCCAGCAGAAGAACAAAGGTGGCCATGGATCTTCCCACCCACCCAACCCTGGCTATCAGAACAAGTCTCAGAATCAAGCTCCAAAGTCTAATGCTCCTTATCATCGTCCGCTCTCGGAGGTGAGTTGCAACAAATGTCAGCAGAAAGGTCACTATGCTAATAGGTGCTTCAACCAAAGGCGCCTTCCGCCTCCTCCTCCTGTGAGATCTTCCAGCAATGCAGTGGTCAAGCATAATCCCAAGTCTGCAAAGGTGAACATGATGAATGCAGCTCAAGCGGAGGAATCTACTGATGTGATAATGGGTAATCTCTCAGTCAATGATATTCCTGCAAAAGTTTTATTTGATACTAGTGCACCGCATTCTTTCATGTTATACCCATTTGCATCGAAGCACAATGTTGACACAGAGATTTTATCCAAAGTTATGCAAGTTGTTTCTCCGGGAAAGCTTATGACTTCTAGTTTGGTTGCTCCCGATGTCTCTATCAAATTGGGCAACTATAAATTTCTGTCTAAGCCAATTGTCCTTGGCGACTCGGATATTGATCTAATTCTCGGGATGGACTGACTTTCTAAGCACAAGGCTCAACTTGATTGTGCTGCCAGGGAAATTCAATTGACACACTCTTCTGAGGATGTTATCATCTATGCCGCTCGGGATGAAACCATTCGGTTGTTTTCTCTCAATGAGAAGGGCGAGTAGGATGCTATTTCTCATATTCCAGTCGTGTGTGAGTACCAAGATGTCTTTCCAGAAGAGCTTCCGGGTATGCCTCCTCACCGGCCAGTCGAGTTCGTTATCGATCTTGAGCCCGGCACGAAACCCGTTTGCAAGCGTCCATACAAGCTTGGACCCAAGGAGCTGAAGGAATTGAAGAAACAACTCGATGAACAAGAGCGTCTGGGTCTGATCAGACCGAGTTCATCTCCATGGGGTTGTGGTGTTCTTTTTGTCGAGAAGAAGGATGGCACAGACCGACTTTGTGTCGACTAGCGTCCATTGAATAAGAAGACAATTAAGAACAAGTATCCACTTCCCAACATCAATGAGCTATTCGAGCAACTTAAAGGTGCTAAAGTCTTCTCCAAGCTTGACCTTCGTATGGGTTATCATCAGATTCGCATTCGTGAAGAAGATATTCCCAAGACAGCATTCATAACAAGCTTTGGTTCTTATGAATATACTGTCATGTCTTTCGGCCTTGTCAATGCTCCTCCAACATTCTCTCGAATGATGAACTTCATCTTCAACCCCTATACAAAATAATTCGTCCTGGTGTATCTCGATGATATCTTGGTCTTCTCCAAGAATAAGAAGGATCATGCCAAACATTTGCGATTGGTGCTCGACAAGCTCAGAGAGTATCAATTCTATGCGAAGTTTTCCAAATGTGAGTTTTGGCTAGATGAAGTTCTTTACCTTGGGCATATCATTTCTGCCAAGGGCATCGCTGTTAATCCCGAGAAGGTGTCTGCAATTGTGAATTGGGAACCTCCTCAGAATGTCAAGCAGCTCCGCAGTTTCCTTGGTCTGCAAGCTATTGCCGAAGATTCGTTGAGAATTTCTCTAAGATTGCAAAGCCTCTTTCCAACCTCCTCCAGAAGCATGTGAAGTATGTCTGGACTCCTGAGTGTGACGTTGCTTTCAACACTCTCAAAGAGAAACTCGTCACAGCTCCTGTCTTAACTCCTCCTGACGAATCCAAGCCATTCGAAGTTTTCTGTGATGCTTCTCTTCAAGGTCTCGGTGCTGTATTAATGCAAGAGAAGAAAGTTGTGGCCTATACCTCTCGTCAGTTGAAGCCCAACGAAAATAACTACCCCAATCACGATCTTGAGTTGGCGGCAGTTGTTCATGCATTAATAACATGGAGACATCTCTTGTTGGGAAGGAAAGTGGACATATTCACCGATCACAAGAGTCTCAAGTACATCTTCACTCAGCCCAACCTCAACCTCAGGCAAACTCAATGGGTCGAAATGATTCAATAGTACAATCCGAGTATTGAATATACTCCAGGCAAGGCCAATGTCATTGCAGATGCTTTGAGCAGGAAGGCTTATTGCAACAGTTTAATCCTCAAGCCCTTCCAACCGGACCTTTGTGAAGCTTTCCCCAAACTGAATCTCCAAGTTGTTCCTCAAGGCTTTCTTGCCAACCTCCTAGTCTCTCCTACTTTGGAAGATCAAATTTGTGAGGCATAACTCCTGGATACCATGGTGAAGAAGGTGAAACGTGGTATTGACAAGGGTCTTTCCAAATACAAGTGCTATCACACTGATGACAGAGACACTTTATTCTTCGAGGACCGGATTGTGGTTCCTAAAGGTGATCTAAGGAAAGTCATTATGAACGAGGCGCACAATTCTCTTCTTTCCATTCATCCTGGAAGTACGAAGATGTACCATGACCTCAAGCAGTCGTATTGGTGGACTCGAATGAAGCGAGAAATCGCTCAATTCGTGAATGAATGTGATGTCTGTCGAAGGGTGAAAGGAGAACACCAACGACCAGCTGGTCTCCTCCAACCTCTTGCTATTCCAGAATGGAAGTTTGATCATATCGAAATGGACTTCGTGACTGGATTTCCTAAGTCCAAGCGCGGAAATGATGCTATCTTCGTTGTCATCGACAAGCTTACTAAAGTGGCTCATTTCCTTCCAATCAAAGAATCTATCACAGCAGCTCAGTTGGCAGAGATATACACCTCCAGGATTGTCTCCTTGCACGGCATTCCACAATTGATATCTTCAGATATTGGAAGCATCTTCACTTCTAAGTTCTGGGACTCCTTCAAGAAGGCCATGGGCACCAACATTCGCTTCAGCACAGCTTTCCATCCTCAAGCTAGTGGCCAAGTCGAGCGAGTCAATCAAATCCTTGAAGATATGCTCAGGGCTTGTGTCATTTCCTTTGGCATGAAGTGGGAAGATTGTCTTCCATATGCCGAGTTCTCCTACAACAACAGCTTCCAAGCGAGTTCGGGCAAGGCCCCATTTGAAATTCTATATGGAAGAAAGTGCCGTACTCCTCTCAATTGGTCAGAGACTGGTGAACGCCAACTTCTTGGCAATGACTTAATCACAGAGGCTGAAGAAATGTGTAAAGTCATCCGTGAAAATCTCAAAGCCGCGCAATCGCGCCAGAAGAGTTACTATGATAGCAAGCACCGTGACTTGGCTTTCGAGATCGGAGACCATGTCTACCTCCGCGTCTCTCCAATGAAAGGCACTCGTCGCTTCGGTGTCAAAGGCAAGCTTGCCCCTAGATACGTGGGTCCTTTCAAGATCATTGGCAAAAGAGGCGACCTCGCCTATCAACTTGAGCTTCCCTCCAACTTTGCGAACGTGCACGATGTGTTCCACGTGTCACAGCTTCGCAACTGCTTCAAGACTCCTGAGCGCACCATCAACTTCAAAGAGATTGACCTCCAAGAAGATCTGTCTTATCAAGAGCACCCCGTTGCTATTCTTGAATAAACTGAGCGCAAGACTCGCAACAAGTCAATCAAATTCCTGAAAGTGAAGTGGTCACACCATTCCGACAGAGAAGCCACCTGGGAGCGCGAGGACCACCTCCGTTCCGAATATCCGGAGTTCTTTCAGTCCTAGATCTCGAGATGAGATCCTCTCGTAGTGGTGGAGTGTTGTAACACCCCGGATGTAACTTTCCATATTTGTAACTCCAACTCTTGCCATTTTCGGCTATGTGTTATGATATTCCCTTCGTGGTCGGGCTTTGTCATTCGTTTTGCATTTTGTTCATGTCATGCATTGCATATCATGTCATCATGTGCATCTCATTTGCATACGTGTTCGTCTCATGCATCCGAGTTTTTCCCCGTTGTCCGTTTTGCAATCCGACACTCCCACTTGCACCGGCGCACCCCTCTTGTCTTTTTTTATGAGCGGGTGTTAAACGTTCTCGGAATGGACCGAGTCTTGCCAAGTGGCCTTGGTACACCACCAGTAGACCACCTGTCAAGATTCGTTCCATTTGGAGGTCGTTTGATGCTCCAACAGTTAACCGGGTAACCGCAAAGGCCTTTTGTGTGTTGCAGCCAAACACCCCTCCAAACAGCCCAATAACCCATCTAAGCCCCCTCCATGCTCTCGGTCGTTCGATCACGATCGTGTGGCCGAAAACCGCACTCCATTTGGAGTCTCCTAGCTCATTCTACCTATAAATAGGTGATCCCCCGGATTTTTCGCGCAGACCAACCCTAACCCCTTCCCCTCTCCGCTGCCGGACACGTCCGGCCCGAGCCGGACGAAATCGCCTCCGCCTCCGCGCCAACCCCGCGCTGCCACGTGGCAGGCACCGCCGCCCCGCCGCCGCGGCCTGGCGAGCCCGAGGAGGGCCCGCCCGAGCCCATCGCCGACCCGCTGCCCGAGCGCGCTGCCTCCGCCCGCCGCTCCGCCCTCCATCGCTGGCGCGCCCGCGCCCGAGCCGGCGAGCTCCTGCCGCCCCTCCGGCGACCTTGTCCGCCCGCACGCGCCGGTCGCCGTCGCCTGCGCCGGCGCCAGATCCGGCGGGGGGCCGGCCGGATCCGTCGACCCCGACCCACCGGTGCTTTCCCTGAGCTCCGGCCACCCTTCCTCGAACTCCGGCGAAGTTCCGGTGAACCTCGGCTTGCGTGCCCACGAAACCCTAGATCGAGGTTGACTTTCCCCCCCTCGTTTTTCTGCCAAGTCCCGTTTTGCTCATATTATGTGGCTCTGTTTATCGCATCATATCTCCTTGCATACTGCTCCGTGTCATGCGTGTGATATATAGAAATGTTCATCAGGTTATGCTCTTCATTTTGTTCCATTGTGCCATGTCTGTTTGAGCTCATCTTGATGCCCAAATTTCTGATGCAAGAGTGCTATATGTGCTTTACTGCTGTTACTTATCAGAATATGATGATTTGTCATTTTTGCTGCATTTGATGTGTGAGTCGAGTTCACAAAGATGCCTTCATAATTCTGTTAATGCCATGCTCTGTTTTCTGCAATGTCTGAAACCTGTTAACGGAACTTGCTATGTTTACATGGGTGCCATCATATTTTCTAATCCTTTTTGGCTCATGATCATTAAGGGACTTTTGTTCCATGCTTTTAGTAGATTCATTCCATGCCTTATTTTGCTATGATAAGTTCCTATAGCATGTGCTTGTCTTGCTCTGAACATTGCTACCTGATGCTGTTTCAGCCATGTTCAGTATTTTCACCAAGTCTGTGAAGCTGATATCTTTTGCACTTTTGCCATGCTTGTTTGAACCTGTTATATTGTGATCTAGCCGTAGCTCAGTGTTCATCTTTTGTCAAGCATCTTGAGTACATCTCTGTCATATGCTTTGTTGTCATGTTGGGGTGCTGTAGCATAGTTACTTGATGTATTCTAAGTGGCATCGTGCTGTTAATCGCAGAATTGTGTCATCCTTGTTTTGCTTGCCTTTTGCAAACCGTGCATCCGTTTCCGGTGATCTTTATATCGATTTCGACTGAAATCATCACATCTTTCCGGTGGCATACTTGGTTTTCCAATTTGATGCCTTGTTCATCCTTTTTCTTCCGGAGCACGCATATGCATCACATATCACATCTCGCATATCATGCATGTATTGCATCATGTTGCTTGTGCATTTCCCGTGATTGATTGTGGTTCCATTGCTTGTGTTTCTTGCTGTGGATAGAGCCGGGAGACGAGTTCATGAACGAGGAACCTGTTGAGTACGCTTACGAGGATCAAGCTTTCGACAACTCTGAGAACCTTGCAGGCAAGATGACCATACCCTCGAAATCACTTCTATCTTTGCTTTGCTAGTTGTTCGCTCTATTGCTATGCTGCGCTACCTACCACTTGCTATATCATGCCTCCCATATTGCCATGTCAAGCCTCTAACCATCCTTTCCTAGCAAACCGTTGTTTGGCTAAGTTACCGCTTTTGCTCAGCCCTTCTTATAGCGTTGCTAGTTGCAGGTGAAGTTGAAGTTGGTTCCATGTTGGAACATGGATATTTTGGAATATCACAATATCTCTTATTTAATTAATGCATCTATATATTTGGTAAAGGGTGGAAGGCTCGGCCTTATGCCTGGTGTTTTGTTCCACTCTTGCCGCCCTAGTTTCCGTCATACCGGTGTTATGTTCCTTGAGTTTGCGTTCCTTACGCGGTTGGGTGATTTATGGGACCCCCTTGACAGTTCGCCTTGTATAAAACTCCTCCAGCAAGGCCCAACTTTGGTTTTACATTTTCCTACCTAAGCCTTTTTCCCTTGGGTTTTCGCGAGCCCGAGGGTCATCTTTATTTTAACCCCCCCCCCCCCCCCCCCCGGGGCTAGTGCTCCTCCGAGTGTTGGTCCGAACCGAGTAGACTACGGGGCCACCTCGGGGAAACTTGAGGCCTGGTTTTACTCGTAGGATGTCTCATCCGTTGTGCCCTGAGAACGAGATATGTGCAGCTCCTATCGGGATTTGTCGGCACATCGGGCGGCTTTGCGGGTCTTGTTTTACCATTGTCGAAATGTCTTGTAAACCGGGATTCCGATACTGGTCAGGTCTTCCCGGGAGAAGGTTTATCCTTCGTTGACCGTGAGAGCTTATAATGGGCTAAGTTGGGACACCCCTGCAGGGTATTATCTTTCGAAAGCCGTGCCCGCGGTTATGAGGCAGATGGGAATTTGTTAATGTCCGGTTGTAGAGAACTTGACACTTGACTTAATTAAAATACATCAACCGTGTGAGTAACCGTGATGGTCTCTTTTCGGGGGAGTCCGGGAAGTGACTCGGTCTGGGTTATGTATGAACGTAAGTAGTTTCAGGATCACTTCTTGATCATTTCTAGCTTCGCGACCGTTGCATTGCTTCTCTTCTCGCTCTCATTTGCGTATGTTAGCTACCATATGCGTAGTGCTTGCTGCAGCTCCACCTCATTACCCCATCCTTTCCTATAAGCTTAAATATTCTTGATCTCGCGGATGTGAGATTGCTGAGTCCTCGTGACTCACAGATTCTACCAAAACAGTTGCAGGTGCCGACGATACCAGTGCAGGTGACGCAACCGAGCTCAAGTGGGAGTTCGACGAGGAACGTGGTCGTTACTATGTTTCGTTTCCTGATGATCAGTAGTGGAGCCCAGTTGGGACGATCGGGGATCTAGCATTTGGGGTTATCTTATTTTCATTTGGATTTGACCGTAGTCGGTCTATGTGTGGATTTTGGATGATGTATGAATTAATTTATGTATTGTGTGAAGTGGCGATTGTAAGCCAACTCTCGTTATCCCATTCTTGTTCATTATATGGGATTGTGTGAAGATCAGCCTTCTTGCGACAATACCTACAATGCGGTTATGCCTCTAAGTCGTGCCTCGACACGTGGGAGATATAGCCGCATCGTTGGGCGTTACACCCGTTTACCGGAGGAACACTTTGTGTGCTACCAAACGTCACAACGTAACTGGGTGATTATAAAGGTGCTCTACAGGTGTCTCCAAAGGTACTTGTTGGGTTGGCGTATTTCGAGATTAGGATTTGTCACTCCGATTGTCGGAGAGGTATCTCTGGGACCTCTCGGTAATGCACATCACTTAAGCCTTGCAAGCATTGCAACTAAAGAGTTAGTTGTGGGATGATGTATTACAGAACGAGTAAAGACACTTGCCAGTAACGAGATTAAACTAGGTATTGAGATACTGACGATCGAATCTCGGGCAAGTAACATACCGATGACAAACGAAACAACGTATGTTGTTATGCGGTCTGACCGATAAAGATCTTCGTAGAATATGTGGGAGCCAATATGAGCATCCAGGTTCCGCTATTGGTTATTGACCGGAGACGTGTCTCGGTCATGTCTACATAGTTCTCGAACCCGTAGGGTCCGCATGCTTAACGTTTCGATGACAGTTATATTATGAGTTTATATGTTTTGATGTACCGAAGGTTGTTCGGAGTCCCGGATGTGATCAAGGACATGACGAGGAGTCTCGAAATGGTCGAGACATGAAGATTGATATATTGGATGACTATATTCGGACACCGGAATGGTTCCGGGGGTTATCGGATATATACCGGAGTACCGGGGGGTTACCGGAACCCCCCGGAGGCTATTGGGCCTCATGGGCCCAATTGGTGGAAGAGGAGAGGCGGCCAAGGGGCAGCCGCGTGCCCCCCCCCCCCCCCCCCCCCGAGTCCGAATTGGACAAGGAGGGGGGCGGCGCCCCCCCCCTTTCCTTTCCCCCTCTCTCCTTCCCTCTCCTCTCCTAGTCCAACAAGGAAGGGAGGGAGTCCTACTCCCGGTGGGAGTAGGACTCCTCCTGGCGTGCCTCCTCCTAGCCGGCCGCACCCCCCTTGCTCCTTTATATACGGGGGCAGGGGGCACCCTAGACACAACAATTGATCGTTTGATCTTTTAGCCGTGTGCGGTGCCCCCCTCCACCATAGTCCACCTCGATAATACTGTAGTGATTCTTAGGCGAAGCCCTACGTCGGTAGAACATCATCATCGTCACCACGCCGTCGTGCTGACGAAACTCTCCCTCAACACTCGGCTGGATCGGAGTTCGAGGGACGTCATCGGGCTGAACGTGTGCTGAACTCGGAGGTGCCGTGCGTTCGGTACTTGATCGGTCGGATCGTGAAGACGTACGACTACATCAACCGCATTGTGCTAACGCTTCCGCTTTCGGTCTACGAGGGTACGTGGACAACACTCTCCCCTCTCGTTGCTATGCATCACCATGATCTTGCGTGTGCGTAGGAATTTTTTTGAAATTACTACGTTCCCCAACACTTGATGATATGAGTATTACAAGAGTTGATCTACCACGAGATCGTAGAGGCTAAACCCTAGAAGCTAGCCTATGGTTATGATTGTTCTTGTCCTACGGACTAAACCCTCCGGTTTATATAGACACCGGAGGGGGCTAGGGTTACATAGAGTCGGTTACAAGGGAGGAGATCTACATATCCGAATTGCCAAGCTTGCCTTCCACGCAAAGGAGAGTCCCACCCGGACACGGGACGAAGTCTTCAATCTTGTATCTTCATAGTCCAACAGTCCGGCCAAAGTATATATTCCGGCTGACCGAGGACCCCCTAATCCAGGACTGCCTCACTCACCACGACCTAGGCCTTCACCACGGCCTAGGCCTTCACCACGGCCAAGACCATCACCACGGCCTCTACCACCACCACAGCCTCTACCACCACCACGGCCTCTTCTAAGACCTAGTTGACACCCTCTTTGTTGCCTAGTTCCTCGTTGGCTTGTTTGACTTGGTTGGCTACTCCTTGGTTGACTTGGTTGGCTATCATTTTTGCTTGGCTTGTGCTTGCATCATTTTTCTTTGATATTTTTCTTGGTTTGGGACAAGTTCTTGTGTTGTGTCCCCGATAACGGCAGTCCCCACAACGGGATTGCTCACGAGGCTCTTGGAATTGGCCGGTGCCGTATTTTCCACCGCCACCATGGCCCCATCCGTCCATGTCACCTCTAAGACGCTTTGTCTTACGTCTTCCCCGTATAACGACCTTCAATTCTGGGTCCGGCCATTGTGATTGGTCCAAGTATGGCTGAAACCGGGGAGCCCATGTATTCTTTACCGTCATGATTGAGAACTCGGACTCCCTCACGGTAAGAGGGTGATTGACGTCCACATTCCTAACACGGGATGCATTTAACAAGTGCGAGCATGGGAGATGAAGCAACGATGGCCTCATGCAACTGCAATCACACCGTGTTAGGGAGACCTTGAAAGAGCGGCCTCCGTGTTGGTGGCCATCGTTTTGTGGTTCCTCCCGGCTCTTTCACCTCATACTTCCACTCGTTGTCGTCATATAGTACAGCTTCTTGGGAGTCTGCCTTTCGTGATTGAAAGTCCAACCATTCTTCAACCTTTGGTGGGAAATAGTACTTGTGCTTATCCTTGTTCTCACCAGCAATATACTTATTCGTCTCCATTGAGTACTTTAAAACATATCCATTCATCTTGTCAAATGTGTATTGAACTATTGCCGTCACGGGTAATGCACGTACACCCTTGAGCACCTTATTGAAGCATTCTGCCATATTGCTTGTCATTTGACCGTACCTCCGGCCATCTTCATCGAAAGCACGTGCCCACATATTCCTTTCGACAATGTTCTTATTGAGAAATTCAAGACCACCGGGGTCAAGTTTCTTGTGTCTGAGCAATGCATTGAACAATGTGGCAAACCGCTTGTTGGTGAAAGCGAGACAACAATCTTGAAGATCATTGGTCAACTCCTTGATACCACATGCCCTTTAGAAGTTTGCACAAAAGTGCCTCATGAACCATCGATGGTGCAACTTTGTATGTCCGGGAATGTCAACCACCACCGCGTTTAGAATTCCTGGATGGCGATCCGATATGACACAAATTTCCCTTTCGGCCGCTAATACCCTTGTTCTCAATTGACGCAAGAACCACTCCCAGTTATCATTGTTCTCCACCTCAACCAAAGCGAAAGCCAAAGGCAACATCCGGTTATTGGCATCACTTGCTATTGCAACCAATAAAGTGCCCTTGTATTGTCCGGTCAAGAACGTGCCATCAATGGCGATGACAGGCCGAGAATGCTCAAAAGCCCTCACGCATTGCTCAAAGGCCCAAAATGCACGGCCAAATACTCGGACGGTCCTCCCGTTATGAATCAATGTTTGGTTCCCATGAGGCTCAACCACGTGAACCATGCATGGGTTTGTGGCGGCCATAGCTAACAACAACCTAGGGAGTCGGTTGTATGCTTCCTCCCAATTGCCATACAACATCTTGAATGCGGCTTGCTTCGCCTTCCATGCCTTGCCGTACTTCACCTTGTAATGAAAGATGGCTTTCACAAGGTCAATGACACTCTTGATGCTCATTATTGGAAGTGTGGATATTTGGTTGGATAACCTGCAAGCAATGAACTCGGACGTGAGTTGTCTGTGTTGTTGGTACACAAGCTTGCCATCCGCATTCTTGTGCCGGCACATGTGAGTTGGTAGACAACTCACTATGCGCCAAGTGGGACCTCCTTTCCGTGGCCTCGCACGCACAATCCATGGACATATTGGCACTTCACATTTGACCGTGTAACGCACTTTGACGTCCGAGTTGGCCACTTTATGTGGACGATAATGTGTAACCGAGTAGTTGTCGAGCCACATCTTCAATTCCAAGAAGGTTTCAAACTCACAACCGGGATATATCCCGTTCTTGCAGTCTTCCAAATCATGGTGAGAACTTGGCCTAGCTCCAAGAGATATGCATTTGCCACCATCCACAACGGCTTCATCCGCGAGACTAAGATCCTTGAACAATGGTGTGTTGTGATCCCGCCCGAATACCTTCTTGAATGCTTGGGCCTCCTTCGGCGTGAACCCCTCCTCATCAACTTCTTCATCGGGACCATCGTCATCCGAGTCCGATGCATATGCACGGGAAAAAGGGATGGATTGGTCCATTGTCTCTTGCACATGATATTGGTCGAGATCACCCACATTGTTGTCATGGAGATCAACTTCGTTGTCATCCTCCTCGTACTCATCATTCTCCTCTTCAAAAGCTTCATTTTGGTTGTTTGGAGTCGGGCTCAATGTTGGCCAATCTTGTTGCATGAAATGAGGTTCACTCATTTGATCTTGGTTAATGGGTGGGGGAGTGCTAGCAACCAATGGAGAGGGGTTCCGGTTCAAGTCCAAATTCAAAGTAGACTCAACCTTCTTCGAGGCAAATAACTCAAGAGCCTTGTCTAGAGATTCGGCAACCGTCTCCTTTTATGCTACCCAACATTGCTCGGAGTTCACACGCATTGTCTTCCAATGGATGTGCATTCCAAAACCAACATTATGCCTTCCCTCGAACTCAACAACGTCACTTGGGCCCATCCAATTCAAATCCTTCCTCACTTGGTCCAAGTGCTCTGCATAGCTAGGACTACTCTCAAACACCATGTCAAGCTCATGCGGGTCCGGCTCAACATTGCCTTTCAAAAAGGCCTCTTTATCCACATGATGAACATAAACACATGTTCTCCCCATCCCTATAATAATCAAAAACACACATATATCAAGTAAGTACTTAAAAATATTTGCACAAAATACATATGCCATAACATATATATGAATTAATAACCATAACCCCCACATAACAACTACCACAACCCCCTAACCATAGCATAACCCTAACACCAACATCAAACACACATAACCCTAACCCTAGCATACTATGAAAGCCTAACCATACCAAATTAGCAAAGAAACATAACATGATTCAACACAAATTTGCAAATCCAAGCCAAAACTAGGGTTTCCCCAAAGTAGCAAGATTTGAGCAAATGTGGCAATTCCTATGGATGAAAACGAGGGGATCGGAGGAGATTACCTTAAGGGAGGGGTTGGCTTCGAAATCCACGGTCAAATACTCCGGATTTGCAAGATTTGAGAAGGATTTGAGAGGGGGGAGAGGGGAAGAGAGGAGGGTCGCAAGTGTAAGGGTTTGGGTGGGGTGGGGGTGTGTGGGGTGGGGTGGGGTGGGAGGGGAGAGAGGGTGGGGCCAGCCTAAGTGGAACAGAGACTGTGCAGCGCCTAAGAGACGAGCGCTGCACATTACAAGTGTGGCGCCTAGGCCTTAGGTGCTGCAGTGCTGTCTGTGGGGCCGCAACTGGACCAGGGCTGCCACGCTGGTAGGAGGTGCGACGCCTAAGGCCGAGGCGCTGCATAGTAGTGTGCGGCGCCTAGCTGTCGGGCGCCACACGAGAGGGTCGCTATTGTGAAAAAATTTCGAGAGCAGGTCAGTTTGTGATTTTATTTCGCCCTCAGGTCAAATACGTGATTTTTGCCAAGGATATACACCGTGCATCTTGTGTGGGAATCTTTGAACAAAGCAAAGCCATGACCAGCCATAATGCGGAAGAGCATCATGTCTTTCACCTTTTATGTTCTTGTCGCTCTCTGGACCAAATTGTACTATCTGAATTATGTCGGACCATCCAACGTATGTTCCGACCTTGGGTCCAACTTTGTCCAGAGCCTCTGGATAGTGTTGGATACGATGTCAGAGGCTAGGCCAGATAGTCCGACAAGTCGGATGTCCGACTACTTCTTTGTGCAGTGTGCATAACGGAGCGGAAATCTAGTGGAACTTTATCAGCCACCCTTTTCTCCAAAGGAGGGTGACGACTGATGACTCCTACTCTCTTTCCTCCATTGATCAAAAGCTTAAAACTTGGATTCCTCCCTCTCTAGTCCTAGTACTCAATTCATCCCATATTTTAGAGAGAGCAATAGGAACACCTGGTCTATAAATCCACCAAAGAAAAACTCAAGTTCGTCGATTCCCCATGAGATCCTTGATAATCTTGTTGCTCTTGGGCTTGTGGGGACCTAGGCAGTTGTTCAGAAGACAAGGACGGTGAGCAGCGGCGTGGGTTGGAGCATGCAAAGGGCAAGATGGGCTTCAAGTTCTTTTTTCCTTTTAGTTTCTCGATTGGGACCTTCTGAATCAAACTTTGTACGATGTATTGTTGCTTTCCTTCGCATTTGAATACATATACCCACCTAAAGAAAAAGTGAATCACCCCTCCAGCTATTAGTGTGACTACTTCTTGATGATTATGAGGGTACACCAACTCTAACGCTAGGGGGGCTGGTAAATTTGGACTTTTTTTCAAATTTCTCTTGAAATTGTAAAAAATAATAATACTGAGGTGGGGAAAATATAGTGCTTAAATCTAGGTCAAAATCTAGTACTTCACATATCTTTCTGAAAATGTTGCATATGTGAAAGATGCACGATTTGGGCTGTGATGATTTTGATGCTCTTTGGATGGACATGTTGTATAGGTGCAGAAAAGTTGTTCCACATGTAAATTGTAATACTTATTTTCTTCATTAGGTGCATCCTTGTTTCAACAACAACAATGCCATGGTAAACTTGCTTTAGATGATATCCTGCGCATTGCCGGGTAATTAGTTGTTTATATTTCAATAAAAATTGGTTGCATGGAAAATGAATGTTTGGATTAGTAATATGAGAATTGAAACTACAAATACATATGATTTATTGTATTGTATAGCTGGAAAAAATTATATTGAACACAAGTAGCATAATAGAATCAAAATTCTCATGCATGGTGGCATGTTGAGGAGGGTCTTTTCTGAGAGAACATCAGATGGAAACTAGCATTCGAAAAAAACTTTGTGAAAACCACATATAAAAGGTTGGAAAAAATCTGAAAAAAAAATACTGGATGTTAAGAGGGTGATTCTATTGACATGCAAAATTTCAAGTTGAAACACACTACGGAATGCGAGCTATGAAATAAAAAATGCAATGATGAATACTGATGTTACTATTCAATGCTGATTCTTCATAACTCACATCATGTACTGTGTCTGAATTTAGAATTCCGTGTGGCAATAGAGCATCACCATCTTAACATCTCGTAGATTTTAAAGACTTTTTTAAAACTTTAAAACATCTTTTGCATGTGGTTTTCACTGATTCCCACTAAATGTTGGTTCCATGTGATATTCTCCCGTCATTTCCCATGGGTGCAGGTTGAGGTGGCATGTTTGCATGCTTTTAGAGAAATAGGTTTGTGGGGATCACCTATTTAGTTGTAATAATATATAATACCCAACGCAATGCCTCAGGAATTGGTTGCAATATATTTTTAATGATATTTACTATTTAAGATGAATATTTGGATGAATAATAAGAGAACTAACATTGAAAGTACATATGGATTATTGTATTTAATTATTGGACGGACCTTTTCAAATGCATGTTTGTATGTTGAGATGGGTCTTCTCCATGCATGTTTGCATGATGAGGTGGCATGTGTAAATGTTAAGAGAAATAATGTACTAGTGAGAGGTTAGCTATTTAGATATGTAGAAGATAGAATGTGTGCCTAAGATGTAGAGGTATTACTTAGCACTAATAGTACGTCAGAGTAATGGTTAAGCATTACATTAGCTTCATGGTTGTCACATAATTTGAATTTAAATCACGAGTAAAGACGCCATAATTGTGTCAAAGGGCAGTGATAGTAGCAGAAATAAGATACAATCAAATTACTATAAAGCACGAGTTCCTGTTTTTAAACAACTTGTGCCACTCTTAAAGGTTGCCAAAGTAGTATGCCAAGGGAGCGGGAGACACTGTCGGAACATAGCCAAACGTCATTGGTCTGCACTCATAGATAAACGTGACCGCCGGTACATAGTTCGACGGGACTGGGACGAACAATCCGGGCGTGCTCCGGCCCGCTCGACGAGCACTTGGCCGGCTCCTTCTCGCTGCTGCTCTCCAGCAGCAGCTTCCCCAAGCCCAGCCCACGGCTCGCCGGAATAAAGGGGTGAGCGTATAGACCACCGTGCCCATGGTCCTCCAGGAGAAGGTGCCCCCGTTGAAAGGCATGAGGCCGCGCAGCGTAGTCCCGGCCGTGAGGCAGCTTCGGGATGCGGATATTCTGCACCCAGCGACCGCCCTCCCCGACGATCAACGCGTCCCACTCTCGGTTGTCCCGCATGGTCATCACCAACACCCTTGGGGTCCGACCTCGTCATCATGTCCAACGCCGGCGTCGGGTCGGTCAGCCGCAGGTCCCAGATCGACTCCGACGAGATGATCTCCTCCGTCGCCAGATCGAACCGCACGAGCTTCTTCAGCCAGTCCCTCCCTGTCATGGATTAGTACACCGGCTGCATATCGACGACGGATGCGGCTACATGGACGAGTGCAGGGTGGTCGAGCTGTCTGGCGCCATGGTGGTGTCGACGGCAGGCCTGGCAAGGTCTGTGCGTCAGTACCTGCTCTGGAGATGGATAAAGGCGGCGGCGGCCTCGGTGAGTGCGCCGGACCGGCGTGTGACCCAGTCCCGGTATGTGGCTAGGATGGGGCATCCGGCATTAGATGTTAGGATTTGGTGCGATGTCTGTTTGGTATTAGGCTCGGACATTCGGCACCACTGCATCAAGGGGATAGGAGTAGCGACAGATGTTGTCTAGATGGTGGCTTCAGGCTTACTGATGTACTACTTTGTAAGGTCTTTTGTACTTCATAATTAATAAAGTGGCCGTATGCATCGTCCAGATGCAGAGGCCGGGGGTGCATCCTCCTTTTCTAAAAAAAAAATGGATCAGTACACCGCCCCGTCGGCGCACACGGGGCCACCGTGGGTGTCTCCGTCGGGTACGTGCACGCGCCTCCAGTCTCCGCCTCCTCCGACCGTGTACAGGTGCAGTTTTTCCTGTATGGTGTCGTCCAAGCCCTTGTTGCACGTTCCTATCATGTCCCCCAACCCGGCGGCCGCGAACGTTGCTGTGAGTCGCCACTGCTCGTCGAAGAGGAAGCCGCTGCAGTTGGGAAAGAACACGATGGTGTGGGTTGGGGCACGTGGTCCGCGGTCCGTCTGCGCATCCATGAAGGCGGTTTCCGAGATGATGTCGCGCCACTCCTTGCAGACGAGGCGGAAGCGGCGGAGGTCGCTCGCCGGAAGGCAGAGAAGGATGCTCACGATCACGTCCCGTGGGAGGAACACAGTGCCAACGGCATTGGCGTCGGTGCTAGTCGCTTGGTTGTTCGAATCGAGCAGATGCATTGTAGCTAGAGTGCTTGGCCGCCCGATCCCTGATTGATTAAGTAAGAATACATTAGCTTCTGTAAGATTAAGACGAAGAGTAGAAGACGGTCTCTCCGGATGGATTCCTAATACTGATCCGATCTTGACTTGGCATGAGTTTAGAATATACTCCAACTAGATCATGACTTGAACAAGGGCTCCAGCTGAGTGGAATCACCAGGAAGTACATAGCATGGGTTCCCAAAAACCTACCACAAAATTGGTTTTTATTTTTATTAACTATCCACGATGACTGTGTTGGTTAAATTTACCTAAATTATAAGTGCCACGCGTGTGACATGAAGCACTCCGGCCCTATATTTTTACAATTAAAGTTGCCACAAAAAACCCTCAAAAATTAAAATTTGCCATCTGAAAAGAAATTATCATACTTGACAACTAAAATTGCCATCCTCGCTACTTAGTGCTTTGGCTCTATGGTGCCTTCGTTGTGTTGTTGTGCCCTGTGCCATGTATCGTATCTTTCTTTCCGCTTTCGATTCCCATGTAATGCGGTGCCCTTAAATCGGGCTAGGTTCGAGCTCTTCTCGGGCTCGACCGACACCTTTTCTCTAAAAAATATATATAAGAGTCTACAGCCGGACTTGGCAAATCCGACCCTCAAACGCCCACGGACGCGCCCGTGCGTGTCCGCGGACAATGACCGGTCACCCCTGAAAAAACGCATTTCACATCCGGATGCCTCAAATTATAAACCTCAAATTCATATTATTACATGCAACGTGAAACCTAATCTACGCGGAGCTCGTCTGGTTCCGCTCCCCGCTCGCCCGGCTGCGCTCCTCAGAGAGTTGGGCCGGTCGCCGGCAAGGTAGGGTAGGGCATAGGACACGAGCTGGCTCACAGGACTCAAGGCCCCACCATCTCCCATGCCCTACTCTTCCTCGTCGATGACCGGAACCCGAACGGTGCCGGTGGATGTCAGATCGATGATGGATCCATCCAGGGACGATGCGGTTGCGGCGCCAGGACTGATGCTCCATACGGGGCGCGGGAGAATGCGACTCCGCCTCGCCGACATCAGCCGCTGGCTTCCGCGCCCGGTGCCTTGCACGGCGGGCACACCATGCCATGGCCTCGTCGGACGAGGCCCATGGTGCGTCCCGATGTTCGGCGTGCCACCGGAGGGGTTGCGCGTCTGCCAGTGTGTTCGAACGCCAGGCGGACCGCACGGCCTCCGGCGAGGCAGCTATGGCCGGACAAGCACCGGATCCATGCCCCATTTGGCTGGCAGCAATTGATTTTCGACGGATGGAGTCCGAGCGCAGCCGTCCACGGGCCTTCCCCCGGGCGCAGCGGAGCGCAAGCCGAACCGCCATCTCCTCAATGAGAAGAAACAAATCAGTTTTGTACATAGTAAAAGTGATTATAAGAAGAAAACGTGAAAAAAAACATAAAAGGTAGTTTTTTCTTAGGGATAAAGCCAAGTTTATATTCATCAAAAGCTACAACAAGTGGGATACAAATTGTTTCATGTGGTTGGCCAAACCAGATATGGCGCTCCGGCCCTAACAACAATAAAAACTTGACTAGACTATGTGCTTCCACGTTGGTAGCACGACCTTTGAAAGTAATATATATTGCAGAGAAATTGACTCTTTTTGAGATTGATCTCACTAACTGTGGCCGCATAGCAACCTCGGCTGTCGCTACTAATATCAGATACAACTTGCACAAACGATAGCAAAAGGAACTCTCAATCTCCAACGGATATACTTATAATGGACCCTTCATTCATTCGTGTTTAAGATTGTGCAACTTCTCAGCTGTAGGTGGAACGTGCAAAGCACCAAGTGCAGTGATCATGGCTGTGCCTAAATACAGTGCCAAGGGAGCAGGAGATACTGTGGGGACGTAGGAGAACGTGCTTATTATATCCTGCTGTGTCCACGACGGTCTGCTACCCTGAGCCGGAACGAACTGGCCGGTCGGCGACCTCTTAGCGGCCGGCTCCTCCTCCACGCCAATCCCGCTCAGCAGTTTCTCGCACAAAAGTTCAAGTCCGTGAACGCTTTTGCTGACGATCCTGTGAGCGTACAGATCCCCGTTCTCCTCCTGTAGCAGCAGGTGTCCCCGTTGCAGGGCCTGGGGCCCCGGGAGGCGCCGCCCCTGCGGCAGGCTCACGGCGTCGACGTCAAGCGCCATGGCGTCCATATTACTTGGCCAGTAGCCGCCATCTGACTCTCCGACCAACCGCCTTATTCCGATGATGCATGGCTCACGGCGCTGCCACCAGGGATGATGGCAGAAGACCGGCCGTCTGTCGACCAGCCGGCACTCGACCGACGTGATCTCCTCCGTCGCCAGGTCCAAGCGCGCGTACTTCGGGATCAGACCCACTTTGTCCGTGTAACTCCAGTACATGGCTCCGCCGTTGCAAGGCAGCTCGTCGCTGGAGTTGGAGCTACATGACGCAATGCTCCTCAGAGTCCTACACTCCGTGTCTGCTCCGAACGTAAACACCTGCAATTGACCATGTCGCACGCCCGGAATATAGGGCTGGCCACAGGGCTTGCCTCTGTGAACGATCTTGAATTGCCTCCTTGTGGCGTCGAAGCCGAAGCAGTAGGAACGGGCGACGCGCCAGCGTGACGAATCTGTCGGCACCGGCACCGCCAACGACTCACCGGTGAATGGTTCCACGACCTTCATGACGCCTTTGAGTTGGTCGTGGAAGCAAAGCAGGCCGTTGCACGTCCCTATCAGGACCTCCGAATCGCCGACGGTGAACCTGGCAGTGAGCCGCCAGTGCTCGTCGAAGAGGCACCCACGGCCGCCGCAGCGACTGGAGGAGGGCACGAACACGACGGTGTGGGTCGGGGCCCGCGGTCCTTGGACCATGTGCGCTTTGATGAACGCTGGATCGGAGATGACATCGCGCCACTCCTTGCAGACGCGGCAGTGGCGGCGGAGTTCGATCGCGGGGAGGCGGACGAGGATGCTGGCAATCACGTCTCGCGGGAGGCGCGTGCCGGCGGGCTGGCGGCAGCGTTTGGTGCCGCCTGACATTGCGGAGAGTGCGGCTGCATAATTGCATCATCCTGGATTTAGCTACCTGGAAACATGGATGGATTCCATAAGATAAGAGGAGTAGATTCCGGGACCCCAACAGAATTTCCGTTGGGTACAAACCCTATCTCTCTGGCTGTTGAGTAGATGCACAAAATTCGGAGAGCTTCTAACCAGAGCTTTAAGGGCCATTTTCTTAGCAACTTTTATTTTTAGTAAATTTTCTTTGAGCAACAAAAGCGCCAGTTAGGCCACGAACGCGTGCTGGCCGGCCCAGCTACGCCTGACAGGGTTGACGGGTGGAACATTCACCATTTTGACAGGTGTAAGCTTGACTGTTGGCCCGCTTAACTTGTTGAGCGTTGACTGTCGAATAATGATTTGAAAAAAAATCATGGATTTGGAAACAGTTCATAAATTTCAAAAAAATCACGTATATAAAAAAACAAAATTTCAAAAAAAGTTCCCGTGTATGAAAAAGTTCATTTAAAATCTTGGATTGGAAAATGAATTCAAAAAACTTCATGTATTTTGAAAAAAAAAACCCACAGATTTGAAAGAAGTACTCCCCACCTAAACTAATATAAGAGCGTTATAGTTATCTAAACGCTCTTATATTAGTTTACAGAGTGAGTACCTAGATTTTGAAAAGATGTTTGGAGAGTTGGAAATGTTCATGCATATGAAAAAAGTTTGCGGATTCAAAAAAGTTCAAAGATTTAAAAAAAATCACTGGTTTTGGAAAAGAACACGAATTTGAGAAAAAAGTTCACAAATATTGAAGGAACCTCTTAATTTTGGACAGAAAGTTCACAAAATTTGGGAAAAGTTCACAAGTTGAGAATTTTTTTGGTAATTAAAAAAGGGAAAAAATATAAAAATGAAAAAACTTCATGAAATCTAAGAAAAGTCCCCAAATTTGCAAAAAACGTTCACGGATTTGGAAAAAAGAAAAAGGAAGAAAAGGAAAAGGAAAGAAGAAAAAACTGAAAAAAGTAAACCGGCCCAAATCCATGGTGGGGAAATAAAATAAAAAAATGTCGCCCCCCAATAAAACAGGCCGAACATTCAAATTTTACACTATAATGAAAAAGAAAATAAAACTTATATGGGCCAAGTCCAAGGTGGAGCGGGGGCGTGTGCAAATTGCAAAATGCCCTTTAACTGGCGCATAAGGAACCAAATAGGGTTTGGCAAAAATTCGCCAAAAGTAAACCAGATGTAGGGGAGATGATGTTTCGTGCCCAGGGTCAAGCAAGTTGCGGTTCAAGTCCATCACAGATTTGGCACTTGCCTCCGCCCCAACACACACTATTTTTTAGACACCCTAACACATACTTGTTTGGGTGGGAAAGGGGTGGCAGGCCAATTAATTGTCAACGCGTTGTGGCTTGGTGTACGACGCGGTTACCAGCCAACCCAATTCGTTTCGCATAAATCTTGGTGCCGATGTTCATCACCGCTAATGTATCCTTTTAGTGCAGATGTTCATTTCATGGCTCTTCTCTATGCGTGATCCAGCTGGCAACGGAATGAGCTCAAGCTGGTAGCCATTAGCGGCTATTTCGGGAGGGCACCATGGTGGTTCGCTCAAGAGGGATGAGTAGGAAAACTATTGGAAGATCTAACATCAAGGCGATGGCCGGTACGCCTCTCTAGGTGTGAGGTGCAAACCTGTGATCTTGCCTTCACTGGTTAGATCCGGAAAGAACAAACATGCGTCATCTTGGTGTTGAAGGCATTGTCTTCATGGCTTGGACTTGGCAGTTAGGATGGCAATCTTGGAGCTTTAGGCTGGAATCGGGGACATCATATGTACTCCCATCTTTTCAAACCTTCTGCTGTAGAAGACGGTGACTTAATCAATCTTTGGTAACCATTGCATGTATTCTGTCCCGATGGCTATAAAATGATGGTTTTATTCATCCTGGGATGCATGGACCGGGAGTTATAACATTTTTCTCAAAATAATATATTCCATGTTTGGAAACATTTTACATGCTATTATTGTATATAGTGGCACTTACTTCATGTTTTCGATGCATATATATACTTAGGATAAATTAACTTCTACACAGATTATCAAGAGCTCGGCCACATGTTAGAGACCTGACACTTCGGTTGGGTCGTGCCCGATCCAGGTCTGACAATTATGCCCTCTGTGTTTTTTATTTTATTTTTTTAGGGATGGAAACACCAGAAGTGCAAACTAGCTCCAACCAAAACAATATTTTAAATATTAAAAATTATAAGTAAGTTCGAGATATACATAAATATGTGAGCTATGTAAATAAAATTCCACGTCTATATCTTTTCATTTGTAGACTACCTGAAAACACACATGTGGATGAAAAATGGGCCTATTATATATATGGACTTGATGCACACACGTTGTTATGTGCCTGACCTACATGCGGTAAATGCCTTGCGCCATCGGGTGCTCTAGGAACAAAAGTATAAATGGCAGGATGAGAAACATCATCTGTGTGTCGCCTAAAAAGTATCGTCTGTATCGTAGTGCCCTCATATATATTTGATTTTTTAAAATGATATCATCATGGGGTGTTGGAACATTTGGATGTAAGAAACTCAAAGATTTTCAAAGATCAAAATATATCAATTAATTCCTGGAAAAGTTTCTCAGAAATGATGTTAAAGTTGTCAAGCATAGACCCAGGAGAAAGTATGAGGAAGACTTTGACAATTGTGTTGACATTGTTAGGGAACGTAGTAATTTCAAAAAATTTGCTACGCACACGCAATATCATGGTGATGCATAGCAACGAGAGGGGAGAGTGTTGTCCACGTACCCTCGTAGACCGAAAGTGGAAGCGTTAACACAACGCGGTTGATGTAGTCGTATGTCTTCACGATCCGACCGATCAAGTACCGAATGTACGGCACCTCCGAGTTCAGCACACGTTCAGCTCGATGACGTCCCTCGAACTCCGATCCAGCCTAGTGTTGAGGGAGAGTTTCGTCAGCACGACGGCGTGGTGACGATGATGATGTTCTACCGACGCAGGGCTTCGCCTAAGCACCGCTACGATATTATCGAGGTGTAATATGGTGGAGGGGGGCACCGCACACGGCTAAGAGATCAATGATCAATTGTTGTGTCTATGGGGTGCCCCCTGCCCTCGTATATAAAGGATCAAAGGGGGGGAGGTGCGGCCAGCCTTGGGGCGCGCCAGGAGGAGTCCTACTCCCGGACTCCCACCGGGAGTAGGACTCCCCCCCTTTTCCTAGTTGGATTAGGACTTGGGAGGGGGGAAAGAGGAGAGGGAGAAGAAGGAAGGGGGGCGCCGCCCCCTTCTCCTTGTCCTATTCGGACAAGGGGGGAGGGGCGCGCGGCCCAGCCCTAGCCTCCTCTCCTCTGTTCCACCTAGGCCCACTAAGGCCCATTATGTTGCCGGGGGGTTCCGGTAACCTCCCGGTACTCCGGTAAAATCCCGATTTCACCCGGAACACTTCCGATATCCAAACATAGGCTTCCAATATATCAATCTTTATGTCTCGACCATTTCGAGACTCCTCGTCATGTCCGTGATCACATCCGGGACTCCGAACAACCTTCGGTATATCAAAACATATAAACTCATAATATAACTGTCATCGAAACGTTAAGCGTGCGGACCCTGCGGGTTCGAGAACGATGTAGACATGACCGAGACACGTCTCTGGTCAATAACCAATAGCGGAACCTGGATGCTCATATTGGCTCCCACATATTCTACGAAGATCTTTATCGGTCAGACCGCATAACAACATACGTTGTTCCCTTTGTCATCGGTATGTTACTTGCCCGAGATTCGATCGTTGGTATCTCAATACCTAGTTCAATCTCGTTACCGGCAAGTCTCTTTACTCGTTCCGTAATACATCATCTCGCAACAAACTCATTAGTTGCAATGCTTGCAAGGCCTAAGTGATGTGCATTACCGAGAGGGCCCAGAGATACCTCTCTGACAATCGGAGTGACAAATCCTAATTTCGAAATACGCCAACCCAACAAGTACCTTCGGAGACACCTGTAGAGCACCTTTATAATCACCCAGTTACGTTGTGACGTTTGGTAGCACACAAAGTGTTCCTCCGGTAAACGGGAGTTGCATAATCTCATAGTCATAGGAACATGTATA
The DNA here is from genome assembly GCF_018294505.1 of Triticum aestivum. NCBI lineage: Eukaryota > Viridiplantae > Streptophyta > Magnoliopsida > Poales > Poaceae > Triticum > Triticum aestivum. Next base: position 420,574,325 of record NC_057808.1, on the reverse strand, counting down.
AGTCATGAAGAAAGCAATAGCAACATACTAAACGATCGAGTGCTAAGCTAACGAAATGGGTCAAGTCAATCACATCATTCTCCTAATGATGTGATCCCGTTAATCAAATGACAACTCATGTCTATGGCTAGGAAACATAACCATCTTTGATCAACGAGCTAGTCAAGTAGAGGCATACTAGTGACACTCTGTTTGTCTATGTATTCACACATGTATCAAGTTTCCGGTTAATACAATTCTAGCATGAATAATAAACATTTATCATGATATAAGGAAATAAATAATAACTTTATTATTGCCTCTAGGGCATATTTCCTTCAGTCTCCCACTTGCACGAGAGTCAATAATCTAGTTCACATCGCCATGTGATTTAACATCAATAGTTCACATCTCCATGTGATTAACACCCATAGTTCACATCGTCATGTGACCAACACCCAAAGGGTTTACTAGAGTCAGTAATCTAGTTCACATCGCTATGTGATTAACACCCAAAGAGTACTAAGGTGTGATCATGTTTTGCTTGTGAGATAATTTTAGTCAACGGGTCTGTCACATTCAGATCCATAAGTATTTTGCAAATTTCTATGTCTATAATGCTCTGCACGGAGCTACTCTAGCTAATTGCTCCCACTTTCAATATGTATCTAGACCGAGACTTAGAGTCATCTAGATTAGTGTCAAAACTTGCATCGACGTAACCCTTTACGACGAACCTTTTGTCACTTCCATAATCGAGAAACATATCCTTATTCCACTAAGGATAATTTTGACCGCTGTCCAGTGATCTACTCCTATATCACTATTGTACTCCCTTGCCAAAATCAGTGTAGGGTATACAATAGATCTGGTACACAGCATGGCATACTTTATAGAACCTATGGCTGAGGCATAGGGAATGACTTTCATTCTCTTTCTATCTTCTGCCGTGGTCGGGCTTTGAGTCTCACTCAATTTCACACCTTGTAACACAGGCAAGAACTTTTTCTTTGACTGTTCCATTTTGAACTACTTCAAAATCTTGTCAAGGTATGTACTCATTGAAAAAACTTATCAAGCGTCTTGATCTATCTCTATAGATCTTGATGCTCAATATGTAAGCAGCTTCACCGAGGTCTTTCTTTGAAAAACTCCTTTCAGACACTCCTTTATGCTTTGCAGAATAATTCTACATTATTTCCGATCAACAATATGTCATTCACATATACTTATCAGAAATGTTGTAGTGCTCCCACTCACTTTCTTGTAAATACATGCTTCACCGCAAGTCTGTATTAAAACTATATGCTTTGATCAACTTATCAAAGCATATATTCCAACTCCGAGATGCTTGCACCAGTCCATAGATGGATCGTTGGAGCTTGCATATTTTGTTAGCACCTTTAGGATTGACAAAACCTTCTGGTTGTATCATATACAACTCTTCTTTAATAAATCCATTAAGGAATGCAGTTTTGTTTATCCATTTGCCAGATTTCATGAAATGCGGCAATTTGCTAACATGATTCAGACAGACTTAAGCATAGATACGAGTGAGAAACTCTCATCGTAGTCAACACCTTGAACTTGTCGAAAACCTTTTTGTGACAATTCGAGCTTTGTAGATAGTAACACTACTATCAGCGTCCGTCTTCCTCTTGAAGATCCATTTATTCTCAATGGCTTGCCGATCATCGGGCAAGTCAACCAAAGTCCACACTTTGTTCTCATACATGGATCCCATCTCAGATTTCATGGCCTCAAGCCATTTCGCGGAATCGGGGCTCATCATCGCTTCCTCATAGTTCGTAGGTTCGTCATGGTCAAGTAACATGACCTCCATAACAGGATTACCGTAACACTCTGGTGCGGATCTTACTCTGGTTGACCTACGAGGTTCAGTAATAACTTGATCTGAAGTTCCATGATCATCATCATTAACTTCCTCACTAATTGGTATAGGCGTCACAGAAACTGTTTCTGCGATGAACTACTTTCCAATAAGGGAGCAGGTACAGTTACCTCATCAAGTTCTACTTTCCTCCCACTCACTTCTTTCGAGAGAAACTCCTTCTCTAGAAAGGATCCATATTAAGCAACAAAGATCTTGCCTTCGGATCTGTGATAGAAGGTGTGCCCAATAGTCTCTTTCGGGTATTCTATGAAGACGCACTTCTCCGATTTGGGTTTGAGCTTATCATGCTGAAACTTTTTCACATAAGCATCACAACCCCAAACTTTAAGAAATGACAGCTTAGGTTTCTTGCTAAACCATAGTTCATACTGTGTCGTCTCAACAGATTTTGATGGTGCCCTATTTAACGTGAATGCAGCTGTCTCTAATGCATAACCCCAAAACGATAGTGGTAAATCGGTAAGAGACATCATAGATTGCACTATATCCAATAAAGTACGGTTATGACGTTCGGACACACCATTATGCTGTGGTGTTCCAGGTGGCACGAATTTGTGAAACTATTCCACATTGTTTTAATTGAAGACCAAAACTCGTAACTCAAATATTTGTCTCCGTGATCAGATCATAGAAACCTTATTTTCTTGTCACGATGATTTTCCACTTCACTCTGAAATTCTTTGAACTTTTCAAATGCTTCAGACTTATGTTTCATCAAGTAGATATACCCATATCTGCTCAAATCATCTGTGAAGGTCAGAAAATAATGATACTTGCCGTGAGACTTAACACTCATCGGACCGCATACATCAGTATGTATTATTTCCAATAAGTCAGTTGCTCGCTCCATTGTTCCGGAGAACGGAGTTTTAGTCATCTTGCCCATAGGGCATGGTTCGCAAGCATCAAGTGACTCACAATCAAGTGATTCCAAAAATCCATCAGCATGGAGTTTCTTTATGCGCTTTACACCAATATGACCTAAACGGCAGTGCCACAAATAAGGTGCACTATCATTGTTAACTCTGCATCTTTTGGCTTCAATATTATGAATATGTGTATCACTACGATCGAGATCCAACAAACCATTTTATTGGGTGTATGACCATAGAAGGTTTTATTCATGTAAACAGAACAACAATTATTCTCTAATTTAAATGGATAACCATTTTGCAACAAACATGATCAAATCATATTCATGCTCAATGCAAACACCAAATAACACTTATTTAGTTTCAACACTAATCCCGAAAGTATAGGGAGTGTGCGATGATGATCATATCAATCTTGGAACCACTTCCAACACACATCATCACTTCACCCTTAACTAGTCTCTGTTCATTCTGCAACTCCCGTTTCGAGTTGCTATTCTTAGCAACTGAATTTGTATCAAATACTGAGGGGTTTCTATAAACACTAGTAAAGTACACATCAATAACATGTATATCAAATATACCTTTGTTCACTTTGCCATCCTTCTTATCCGCCAAATACTTGGGGTAGTTCCGCTTTCAGTGACCAGTTCCTTTGCAGTAGAAGCACTTAGTCTCAGGCTTAGGTCTAGACTTGGGCTTCTTCACTTGAGCAGCAACTTGCTTGCCGTTCTTCTTGAAGTTCCCCTTCTTCCCTTTGCCCTTTTCTTGAAACTAGTGGTCTTGTCAACCATCAACACTTGATGTTTTTCTTGATTTCTACCTTTCGTTGATTTCAGCATCACGAAGAGCTTGGGAGTCGTTTCCATTATCCCTTGCATATTATAGTTCATCACGAAGTTCTACTAACTTGGTGATGGTGACTAGAGAATTCTGTCAATCACTATCTTATCTGGAAGATTAACTCCCACTTGATTCAAGCGATTGTAGTACCCAGACCATCTGAGCACATGCTCACTGCTTGAGCTATTCTCCTCCATCTTTTAGCTATAGAACTTGTTGGAGACTTTATATCTCTCAACTCGGGTATTTGCTTGAAGTATTAACTTCAACTCCTAGAACATCTCATATGGTCCATGACGTTCAAAACTGTTGGGGAACGTAGCAATAATTCAAAATTTTCCTAGGTGTCACCAAGATCAATCTAGGAGATGCTAGCAACGAGAGAGAGGGAGTGCATCTTCATACCCTTGAAGATCGCTAAGCGGAAGCGTTACAAGAACGCGGTTGATGGAGTCGTACTCGCAGCGATTCAAATCGCGGAAGATCCGATCTAGCGCCTAACGGACGGTGCCTCCGCGTTCAACACACGTACAGCCCGGGGACGTCTCCTCCTTCTTGATCCAGCAAGGGGAGAGGAGAAGTTGAGGGAGAACTCCAGCAGCACGACGGCATGGTTGCAATGGAGCTCGTGGTTCTCCGGCAAAGCTTCGCTAAGCACTACGGAGGAGAAGGAGGAGGTGTATGAGGAGGGAGGGCTGCGCCAGGGAAGAGGTGCGGCTGCCCTCCCACCCCTCCACTATATATAGGGGCAAGGGGAGAGGGGGAGGCGCCCTAGGGTTTCCCCTAGGGGGCGGCGGCCAAGCAGATTGGATCTCCCTAGGGAAAATCCTAGGGAGACTTGCCCCCCAAGCCAAGCAGGTGGAGGCTTGCCTCCCAAGCCAGGTGGAGGCGCCCCACCTTCCCAAGTAACGTGGAAAAGGGTGTGGGGGGCGCACCACCCCTTAGTGGGCTGGTTTGCCCCTTCCCCTTTGGCCCATGAGGCCCTCCAACACTTGCCGGGGCTCCCGAAACACCTTTCGGTCATGCTGGCCATAGCCTGGTACCCCCGGAACACTTCCGGACTGCAATACCCTTCGTCCAATATATCGATCTTCACCGCCGGATCATTCCGGAACTCCTCGTGATGTCCGGGATCTCATCCGGGACTCCGAACAACCTTCGGTAACCACACACTATTTCCCATAACAACTCTAGCGTCACCGAACCTTAAGTGTGTAGACCCTACGGGTTCGGGAACCATGCAGACAGGACCGAGACACCTCTCCGGCCAATAACCAATAGCGGGATCTGGATACCCATATTGGCTCCCACATGTTCCACGATGATCTCATCGGATGAACCACGATGTCGGGGATTCAATCAATCCCGTATACAATTCCCTTTGTCTATCGGCATGTTGCTTGCCCGAGATTCTTTCGTCGGTATCCCAATACCTCGTTCAATCTTGTTACTGGCAAGTCTCTTTACTCGTTCTGTAACGCATGATCCCCTGGCTAACTCCTTAGTCACATTGAGCTCATTATGATGATGCATTACCGAGTGGGCCCAGAGATACCTCTCCGTCATACGGAGTGACAAATCCCAGTCTCGATTCGTGCCAACCCAACAGACACTTTCGGAGATACCTGTAGTGCACCTTTATAGCCACCCAGTTACGTTGTGACGTTTGGTACACCCAAAGCATTCCTACGGTATCCGGGAGTTGCACAATCTCATGGTCTAAGGAAACGATACTTGACATTAGAAAAGCTCTTAGCAAACGAACTACACGATCTTGTGCTATGCTTAGGATTGGGTCTTGTCCATCACATCATTCTCCTAATGATGTGATCCCGTTATCAATGACATCCAATGTCCATGGTCAGGAAACCATAACCATCTATTGATCAACGAGCTAGTCAACTAGAGGCTTACTAGGGACATGTTGTGGTCTATGTATTCACACATGTATTACGGTTTCTAGTTAATACAATTATAGCATGAACAATAGACAATTATCATGAACAAGAAATACAATAATAACCATTTTATTATTGCCTCTAGGGCATATTTCCAACAGTCTCCCACTTGCACTAGAGTCAATAATCTAGTTCACATCACTATGTGATTGTAATGAATCTAACACCCATGGGGTTTGTTCATATCTCGCTTGTGAGAGAGGTTACTAGTCAACGGGTCTGAACCTTTCAGATCCGTGTGTGCTTTACAAATCTCTATGTCATCTTGTAGATGCAGCTACCACGCGCTACTTGGAGCTACTCCAAATAACTGCTCTACTATACGAATCCGGTTTACTACTCAGAGTCATCTGGATAGTGTCAAAGTTTGGATCGACGCAACCCTTTACGACGAACTCTTTCACCACCTCCATAATCGAGAAAATTCCTTAGTCCACTAGTTACTAAGGATAAGTTCGGCCGCTATCATGTGATCCATTCCTGGATCACTCTTGTACCCCTTGACTGACTCATGGCAAGGTACACTTCAGGTGCGGTACACAGCATAGCATACTGTAGAGCCTACGTCTAAAGCATAGGGGACGACCTTCGTCCTTGCTCTCTCTTCTGCCGTGGTCAGGTCTTGAGTCTTACTCAATACTCACACCTTGTAACACAGCCAAGAACTCCTTCTTTGTTGATCTATTTTGAACTCCTTCAAAATCTTGTCACGGTATGTATTCATTTGAAAGTACTATTAAGCGTTTTTGATCTATCCTTATAGATCTTGATGCTCAATGTTCAAGTAGCTTAATCCAGGTTTTCCATTGAAAAACACTTTTCAAATAACCCTATATGCTTTCCAGAAATTCTACATCATTTCCGATCAACAATATGTCAACAACATATACTCATCAGAAATTATATATTGCTCCCACTCACTTCTTTGGACATACAAGTTTCTCATAAAGTTTGTATAAACCCAAAATCTTTGATCATCTCATCAAAGCGTACATTCCAACTCCGAGATGCTTACTCCAATCCTTAGAAGGATTGCTGGAGCTTTGCATACTTGTTAGCATCTTTCAGGATTGACAAAACCTTCTGGTTGTATCACATACAACCTTTCCGCAAGAAAATCGTCGAGGAAACAATGTTTTGACATCCTATCTGCAAGATTTCATAAATAATGCAGTAACTGCTAATATAATTCCAACAGACTCTTAGCATCGCTACGAGTGAGAAAGTCTCATCGCAGTCAACTCCTTGAACTTGACAGAAAACATCTTAACGACAAGTCGAGCTTTCTTAATGGTGACACTTACCATCATTGTCTGTCTTCCTTTTAAAATCCATCTGCACCCAACAGCCTTACGACCATCAAGTAGTTCTTCCAAAGTCTACACTTTGTTTTTATACATGGATCCTCTCTCAGATTTTATGGCCTCGAGCCATTCGTCGAAATCCGGGCCCATCATCGCTTCTCCATAGCTCGTAGGTTCATTGTTGTCTAGCAACATGACTTCCAAGACAGGATTACGTACCACTCTGAAGTAGCATGCATCCTTGTCGTCCTACGAGGTTTGGTAGTGACTTGATCCGAAGTTTCATGATCACTATCATAAGCTTCCACTTCAATTGGTGTAGTCGCCACAGGAACAACTTCATGTGCCCTGCTACACACTAGTTGAAGTCATGGTTCAATAACCTCATCAAGTCTCCACCATCCTCCCACTCAATTCTTTCGAGAGAAACTTTTCCTCGAGAAAGGACCTGTTTCTAGAAACAATCACTTTGCTTCCGGATCTGAAATAGGAGGTATACCCAACTGTTTTGGGTATTCTATGAAGATGCATTTATCCGCTTTGGGTTCGAGCTTATCAGCCTGAAACTTTTTCACATAAGCGTCGCAGCCCCAAACTTTTAAGAAACGATAGCTTAGGTTTCTCTAAACCATAGTTCATATGGTGTCGTCTCAACGGAATTGCATGGTGCCCTATTTAAAGTGAATGCGGTTGTCTCTAATGCCTAACCCATGAACGATAGTGGTAATTCGATAAGAGACATCATGGCATGCACCATATCCAATAGGGTGTAGTTATGATGTTCGGACACACCATCACACTATGGTGTTCCAGGCGGTATTAGTCGTGAAACAATTTTCACAATGTCTTAATTGTGTGCCAAACTCGTAACTCACATATTCATCTCTATGATCATATCATAGACATTTTATCCTCTTGTCACGAGGATCTTCAACTTCACTCTGAAATTACTTGAACCTTTCAATAATTCAGACTTGTGTTTCATCAAGTAAACATTCTCAGCATCTACTCAAATCATCTGTGAAGTAAGAACATAATGATATCCACTGTGTGCCTCAGCACTCATTGGACTGCACACATCAAATGTATTCCTTCCAACAAGTTGCTCTCTTGTTCCATCTCATTGAAAACGAGGCCTTTCAGTCATCTGGCCGATGTGGTATGATTTGCATGTCTCATGTGATTCAAAATCAAGTGAGTCCAAACAATCCATCTGCATGGAGTTTCTTCATGCGTATAAACCAATAGACATGGTTCGCATGTCTCAAACTTTTCAAAAACGACTGAGTCCAAAGATCCATCAACATGGAGCTTCTTCATGCGTTTTATCCCAATATGACTCAAATAGCAGTGCCACAAGTATGTGGTACTATCATTACTATCTTATATCTTTTGGCATGAACATGTGTATCACTACGATCGAGATTCAATAAACCATTCATTTTTGGTGCAAGACCATTGAAGGTATTATTCAAATAAAAGAGTAACCATTATTCTCCTTAAATGAATAACCGTATTGCGATAAACATAATCCAATCATGTCTATGCTCAACGCAAAAACCAAATAACAATTATTTAGGTTTAACACCAATCTCGATGGTAGAGGGAGCATGCGATGCTTGATCACATCAACCTTGGAAACACTTCCAACACATATCGTCATCTTATCTTTAGCTAGTCTCCGTTTATTCCGCAGCTTTTATTTCGAGTTACCAACACTTAGCAACCGAACCGGTATCTAATACCCTGGTGCTACTAGGAGTACTAGTAAAGTACACATTAATATAATGTATATCCAATATACTCCTGTCGACCTTGCCTACCTTCTCATCTACCAAGTGTCTAGGGTAGTTCTGCTTCAGTGACCGTTCCCCTCATTACAGAAGCACTTAGTCTCAGGTTTGGGTTCAACCTTGGGTTTCTTCACTAGAGCAGCAACTGATTTGTCGTTTCATGAAGTATCCCTTGTTTCCCTTGCCCTTCTTGAAACTAGTGGTTTTACTAACCATCAACAATTGATGCTCCTACTTGATTTCTACTTTCGTGGTGTCAAACATCGCGAATAGCTCAAGGATCATCATATCTATCCCTGATTTGTTATAGTTCATCACGAAGCTCTAGTAGCTTGGTGGCAGTGACTTTGGAGAACCATCACTATCTCATCTGGAAGATTAACTCCCACTCGATTCAAGCGATTGTAGTACTCAGACAATCTGAGCACATGCTCAACGGTTGAGCTTTTCTCCCTTAGTTTGCAGGCTTAAGAAACTTGTCAAAGGTCTCATACCTCTTGACGTGGGCACGAGCCTAAAATCCCAATTTCAGCTCTTGGAACATCTCATATGTTCCGCGACGTTTCAAAATGTCTTCGGTGCCTCAATTCTAAACCGTTCAACATTACGCACTGAATTATCACGTAGTCATCAAAACGTGTATGTCAGATGTTCGCAACATCCACAAACGACGCTCGAGGTTCAGCACACCGAGCGGTGCATTAAGGACATAAGCCTTCTGTGCAGCAATGAGGAAAATCCTCAGTTTACGGACCCAGTCCGCATAATTGCTACTATCAACTTTCAACTAAATTTTCTCTAGGAACATATCTTAAACAGTAGAACTAAAGCGTAAGCTACGACATAATTTGCAAAGACCTTTTGACTATGTTCATGATAATTAAGTTCATCTAATTATTTAACGAACTCCCACTCAGATAGACATCCCTCTAGTCATCTAAGTGATACATGATCCGAGTCAACTAGGCCGTGTCCGATCATCACGTGAGACGGACTAGTCATCATCGGTGAACATCTCCATGTTGATTGTATCTACTATATGACTCATGTTCGACCTTTCGGTCTCTTGTGTTCCGAGGCCATGTCTGTACATGCTAGGCTCGTCAAGTCAACCTAAGTGTTTCGCATGTGTAAATCTGGCTTACACCCGTTGTATGCGAACGTTAGAATCTATCACACCCGATCATCACGTGGTGCTTCGAAACAAAGAACCTTCGCAATGGTGCACAGTTAGGGGGAACACATCTCTTGAAATTTTAGTGAGGGATCATCTTATTTATGCTACCGTCGTTCTAAGCAAATAAGATGTAAACATAACAAACATCACATGCAAATCATAAAGTGACATGATATGGCCAATATCATCTTGCGCCTTTTGATCTCCATCTTCGAGGCGCGGCATGATCACCTTCGTCACCGGCATGACACCATGATCTCCATCATCGTGTCTTCATGAAGTTGTCTCGCCAACTATTACTTCTACTACTATGGCTAATGGTTAGCAATAAAGTAAAGTAATTACATGGCGTTTTTCATTGACACGCAGGTCATACAATAAATTAAGACAACTCCTATGGCTCCTGCCGGTTGTCATAATCATCGACATGCAAGTCGTGATTCCTATTACAAGAACATGATCAATCTCATACATCACATATATATAATTCATCACATCCTTTTGTCCATATCACATCACATAGCATACCCTTTTCAATTGCCAATTGCTATTTACCCTTCATAAGGACCCTTTTCATCGAATCTGATCCAACTAAAGTGGGAGAGACAGAGACCCGCTAGCCACCTTATGCATCAAGTGCATGTCAGTCGGTGGAACCTGTCTCACGTAAGAGTACGTGTAAGGTCGGTCCGGGCCGCTTCATCCCACAATGCCGCCGAATTAAGATAAGACTAGTAACGGTAAGCAAATTGAACAAATCATCGCCCACAACTACTTTGTGTTCTACTCGTGCATATAATCTACGCATAGACCTAGCTCATGATGCCACTGTTGGGGAACGTAGCAATAATTCAAAATTTTCCTACGTGTCACCAAGATCAATCTAGGAGATGCTATCAACGAGAGAGAGGGAGTGCATCTTCATACCCTTGAAGATCGCTAAGCGGAAGCGTTACAAGAACGCGGTTGATGGAGTCGTACTCGCAGCGATTCAAATCGCGGAAGATCCGATATAGCGCCCAACGGACGGTGCCTCCGCGTTCAACACACGTACAGCCCGGGGACGTCTCCTCCTTCTTGATCCAGCAAGGGGAGAGGAGAAGTTGAGGGAGAACTCCAGCAGCATGACGGCATGGTGGCAATGGAGCTCGTGGTTCTCCGGCAGAGCTTCGCTAAGCACTACGGAGGAGAAGGAGGAGGTGTATGAGGAGGGAGGGCTGCGCCAGGGAAGAGGTGCGGCTGCCCTCCCACCCCTCCACTATATATAGGGGCAAGGGGAGAGGGGGAGGCGCCCTAGGGTTTCCCCTAGGGGGCGGCGGCCAAGCAGATTGGATCTCCCTAGGGAAAATCCTAGGGAGACTTGCCCCCCAAGCCAAGCAGGTGGAGGCTTGCCTCCCAAGCCAGGTGGAGGCGCCCCACCTCCCCAAGTAACGTGGGAAAGGGTGTGGGGGGCGCACCACCCCTTAGTGGGCTGGTTTGCCCCTTCCCCTTTGGCCCATGAGGCCCTCCAACACTTGCCGGGGCTCCCGAAACACCTTTTGGTCATGCTGGCCATAGCCTGGTACCCCCGGAACACTTCCGGACTCCAATACCCTTCGTCCAATATATCGATCTTCACCGCCGGACCATTCCGGAACTCCTCGTGATGTCCGGGATCTCATCCGGGACTCCGAACAACCTTCGGTAACCACATACTATTTCCCATAACAACTCTAGCGTCACCGAACCTTAAGTGTGTAGACCCTACGGGTTTGGGAACCATGCAGACATGACCGAGACACCTCTCCGGCCAATAACCAATATCGTGATCTGGATACCCATATTGGCTCCCACATGTTCCACGATGATTTCATCGGATGAACCACGATGTCGGGGATTCAATCAATCCCGTATACGATTCCCTTTGTCTATCGGCATGTTGCTTGCCCGAGATTCGATCGTCGGTATCCCAATACCTCGTTCAATCTTGTTACTGGCAAGTCTCTTTACTCGTTCCGTAACGCATGATCCCGTGGCTAACTCCTTAGTCACATTGAGCTCATTATGATGATGCATTACCGAGTGGGCCCAGAGATACCTCTTCGTCATACGGAGTGACAAATCCCAGTCTCGATTCGTGCCAACCCAACAGACACTTTCGGAGATACCTGTAGTGCACCTTTATAGCCACCCAGTTACGTTGTGACGTTTGGTACACCCAAAGCATTCCTACGGTATCCGGGAGTTGCACAATCTCATGGTCTAAGGAAACGATACTTGACATTAGAAAAGCTCTTAGCAAATGAACTACACGATCTTGTGCTATGCTTAGGATTGGGTCTTGTCCATCACATCATTCTCCTAATGATGTGATCCCGTTATCAATGACATCCAATGTCCATGGTCAGGAAACCATAACCATCTATTGATCAACGAGCTAGTCAACTAGAGGCTTACTAGGGACATGTTGTGGTCTATGTATTCACACATGTATTACGGTTTCCAGTTAATACAATTATAGCATGAACAATAGACAATTATCATGAACAAGGAAATACAATAATAACCATTTTATTATTGCCTCTAGGGCATATTTCCAACAAAAACGTCTTTGAAGTCCCGATTCTAAGCCGTTAAGCATGGTGCACTAAACTATCAAGTAGTCATCATATTGAGCTAGCCAAACGTTCAAAATTTCTGCATTTGCTCCTGCAATAGGTCTGTCACCTAGCGGTGCATCAAGGACATAATTCTTCTGTGCAACAATGAGGATAAACCTCAGATCACGGACCCAGTCCGCATCATTGCTACTATCATCTTTTAACTTAGTTTTGTCTAGGAACATATATAAAACATATGGAAGCAACAACGCGAGCTATTGATCTACAACATAGATATGCTAATACTACCAGGACTAAGTTCATGATAAATTTAAGTTCAATTAATCATATTACTTAAGAACTCCCACTTAGATAGACATCCCTCTAATCTTCTAAGTGATCACGTGATCCATATCAACTAAACCATGTCCGATCATCACGTGAGATGGAGTAGTTTCAATGGTGAACATCACTATGTTGATCATATCTACTATATGATTCACGCTCGACCTTTCGGTCTCAGTGTTCCGAGGCCCTATCTGTTATATGCTAGGCTCGTCAAGTTTAACCTGAGTATTCCGTGTGTGCAACTGTTTTGCACCCGTTGTATTTGAACGTAGAGCCTATCACACCCGATCATCATGTGGTGTCTCAGCACGAAGAACTTTCGCAACGGTGCATACTCAGGGAGAACACTTATACCTTGATAATTTAGTGAGAGATCATCTTATAATGCTACCGTCAAACTAAGCAAAATAAGATGTATAAAAGATAAACATCACATGCAATCAAAATATGTGACATGATATGGCCATCATCATCTTGTGCCTTTGATCTCCATCTCCAAAGCATCGTCATGATTTCCATCGTCGCCGGCATGACACCGTGATCTCCATCATCTTGATCTATATCAATGTGTCGTCACATGGTCGTCTCGCCAATTATTGCTCTTGCAACTATTGCTATCGCATAGCGATAAAGTAAAGCAATTATTTGGCGCTTGCATCTTATGCAATAAAGAGACAACCATAAGGCTTCTGCCAGTTGCCGATAACTTCAACAAAACATGATCATGTTATACAAAAACTTATAACTCATCACGTCTTGACCATATCACATCACAACATGCCCTGCAAAAACAAGTTAGACGTCCTCTACTTTGTTGTTGCAAGTTTTACGTGGCTGCTACGGGCTGAGCAAGAACCGTTCTTACCTACGCATCAAAACCACAACGATAGTTTGTCAAGTTAGTGTTGTTTTAACCTTCGCAAGGACCGGGCGTAGCCACACTCGGTTCAACTAAAGTTGGAGAAACTGACACCCGCCAGCCACCTGTGTGCAAAGCACGTCGGTAGAACCAGTCGCGCGTAAGCGTACGCGTAATGTCGGTCCGGGCCACTTCATCCAACAATACCGCCGAACCAAAGTATGACATGCTGGTAAGCAGTATGACTTATATCGCCCACAACTCACTTGTGTTCTACTCGTGCATATAACATCAACGCATAAAACCAGGCACGGATGCCACTGTTAGGGAACGTAGTAATTTCAAAAAAATTCCTACGCACACGCAAGATCATGGTGATGCATAGCAACGAGAGGGGAGAGTGTTGTCCACGTACCCTCGTAGACCGAAAGCGGAAGCGTTAACACAACGCGGTTGATGTAGTCGTACGTCTTCACGATCCGACCGATCAAGTACCGAACGTACGGCACCTCCGAGTTCAGCACACGTTCAGCTCGATGACGTCCCTCGAACTCCGATCCAGCCGAGTGTTGAGGGAGAGTTTCGTCAGCACGACGGCGTGGTGACGATGATGATGTTCTACCGACGCAGGGATTCGCCTAAGCACCGCTACGATATTATCGAGGTGTAATATGGTGGAGGGGGGCACCGCACACGGCTAAGAGATCAATGATCAATTTTTGTGTCTATGGGGTGCCCCCTGCCCTCGTATATAAAGGATCAAAGGGGGGAGGTGCGGCCAGCCTTGGGGCGCGCCAGGAGGAGTCCTACTCCCACCGGGTGTAGGACCCCCCCCCCCTTTTCCTAGTTGGATTAGGACTTGGGAGGGGGGAAAGAGGAGAGGGAGAAGAAGGAAGGGGGCGCCACCCCCTTCTCCTTGTCCTATTCGGACTAGGGGGAGGGGCGCTCGGCCCAGCCCTAGCCTCCTCTCCTCTCTTCCACCAAGGCCCACTAAGGCCCATTATGTTGCCGGGGGGTTCCGGTAACCTCCCGGTACTCCGGTAAAATCCCGATTTCACCCGGAACACTTCCGATATCCAAACATAGGCTTCCAATATATCAATCTTTATGTCTCGACCATTTTTGAGACTCCTCGTCATGTCCGTGATCACATCCGGGACTCCGAACAACCTTCGGTACATCAAAACATATAAACTCATAATATAATTGTCATCGAAACGTTAAGCGTGCGGGCCCTACGGGTTCGAGAATTATGTAGAAATGACCGAGAAACGTCTCTGGTCAATAACCAATAGCGGAACCTGGATGCTCATATTGGCTCCCACATATTCTACGAAGATCTTTATCGGTCAGACCGCAAAACAACATACGTCGTTCCCTTTGTCATCGGTATGTTACTTGCCCGAGATTCGATCATTGGTATCTCAATACCTAGTTCAATCTCGTTACCGGCATGTCTCTTTACTCGTTCCGTAATACATCATCTCGCAACAAACTCATTAGTTGCAATGCTTGCAAGGCTTAAGTGATGTGCATTACCGAGAGGGCCCAGAGATACCTCTCCGACAATCGGAGTGACAAATCCTAATCTCGAAATACGCCAACCCAACAAGTACCTTCGGAGACACCTGTAGAACACCATTATAATCACCCAGTTACGTTGTGACGTTTGGTAGCACACAAAGTGTTCCTCCGGTGATCGGGAGTTGCATAATCTCATAGTCATAGGAACATGTATAAGTCATGAAGAAAGCAATAGCAACATACTAAACGATCGAGTGCTAAGCTAACGAAATGGGTCAAGTCAATCACATCATTCTCCTAATGATGTGATCCCGTTAATCAAATGACAACTCATGTCTATGGCTAGGAAACATAACCATCTTTGATCAACGAGCTAGTCAAGTAGAGGCATACTAGTGACACTCTGTTTGTCTATGTATTCACACATGTATCAAGTTTCCGGTTAATACAATTCTAGCATGAATAATAAACATTTATCATGATATAAGGAAATAAATAATAACTTTATTATTGCCTCTAGGGCGTATTTCCTTCAGACATATAAATGCATAGCCCACCTTTCTCCATCAGCTTGAGCTTTTGGTTGAACTGGCTGGTGCGTGCAGTTCTTACATGGTATCAGAGAGCCACACATGAGGGGGATTGTTGACATACAAATGCATAGCTCACCTTTCTCACCAGCTCGACAATTTGGGTGAACTGGTTGGTGTGTGCAGTTCTTACAAATTGGATTGGTCTTCATCTTAGCTAGGTTTTCATTATGATCAACATGAGGTTTCCAAGAACAGGAGTTGGTTGATTTGTTGTATTTTGGTTTTCAAATGTTTGATGTACATATTTTGATGCTTTTTATATATAAGAAAATACCATAGAACGATTGCTCTATGGTTCTCAGTTCGAAAAAAGTATCTGGATGATACACCCATAATCGAGTTGAAGCCCCTGGCCTTTGCATCAAAGATGCATGCAGACCAGAATGGTTAGGGTTGATGGCTTTATTTTGTGTGTAGCTTACAAAATTAAAATACATTTTTAAAATTTACAGACATAGAACACATGTACACTTATATTTAGAAAAATCATAGAAATTTCTACACATACAAATATGAGTTCGGCACTTTTTTAAATAGAACGCTCCATGTAACTTGGGAGCCAATATATGGCAGTCAACAACAGATGTCTATTACTACCATATCACTTTATATCCTTATACATGTTGGATTGTAGTAAAAACATCTTGTATTCTGAAGATAAATAACACAGTCAACAGGTTGCTTAGGAATGTAAAAAAAAGGAATCCAGGAAACGTATAGTGAACTAAAAATATAGCAGTACAAGAAAGGGCAAAATATTATGCAACACTAGCTACCAGGCTGGTGCAAAGCAGATTCCTCTAAGAAAAATTGAAATTTAAAGCATATTATCCTATTTAGACTGAACTTTTTATGGTTAGTATATTTAGTTTTGTCTTTGTATTATTGAAGTGGAACCTGGCCGTGAAAGATGGAGGTTTTGTTCTTTTAATACAAAAACATAATGCAATTCGAAAAGCAGATGAAATCATAATTAAGTCTAGATAACGATCATGCATGGTTGGAAAATTTCCTTGAAATGTGTATAAAAAAGACATTTTTGCAGGGACATGCTATTGTTTTGAATAGAGAAAGAACACATGCACAATAGTTTTTTAGCATGATAAACAGTCATTCAAGTTTGAATTGTGGAGTAATTAAGAGGTAATAAAAAAGATAATGAGGGCCAATTGTTCTTTTCACTAGATTTTGAAGAATCACGCGGTTTGGAGAACCAAAAGTTGGAAATCACTCAAAACTGCTCCGAAAAGGGGAGAATCATAGAGAATCATCCCAAAATCCGTGTATCTCAAAATCATCCAATACCCACTATTTTTGCAATTCTAGAGAGTCCCTCAAAGAAAAGGTTTTGTTCTTAGGCCTTGCCCCTATTTGAGGGTGTAATTACTACAAAATGCCATCGGGCCCAAACACCCATAAAACCGCTCATCTGAGTTTCTGTGTCGTGTTGCTCAAGAGCTTGGCCTTCTTTATCAGTGGAATATTATATTGGAATCTCAGAAAAGAACTCGACGGCTGATTCTAGCTGATTCTGTGGGAAGTTAATTATGTGGGCAGTTCTCAAGAATCAGATTCGGAAGAATCATGAGCCGAAAAGAATTGGCCCTGAGTATAGGTATGATTAAGATAGTCTTTGTCTGCGACCATTAGAAAGAGAATTATATGAAGCTAAATTAGATTTTTAGCTAGGACCTAACCGGTACTCCCTCCATTACATAATGTAGTGCCTGTATATTTTTTAAGAAGTCAAACTTTGCAAAATTTGACCAAGTTTATAGAGAAAGCTATTTATATCTAAAATATCAAATATATTAAATATGAAACTACATCTTATGACAAATCTAATGTTATATGGTTGACATTCTAGGTGTAAATGTTTTTTTTCATAAACTTGATCAAAGTTTGTGAGGTTTGAGTTTTCAAAAAATCTATATGCACTACATTATGAAACGAAGAGAGTATATTTTTATATGTGGTGTGGAAAACTTGTGTTTTTTTAAGTACGCCAATGATGTACCATATTTTTATAGAAGAAAGCATGTAAGTTTACAAGAAACTAGAGCACAATGCGAACAATGGCGTAGGACTTCCACACTCGACACCAACAAAAAGAACAAAAGGCTAATCTTTCACAAAGTGTTGAAGACCACCGGCACCTGTAGTTTTCCAACTGCCTATCTTCTATAATTAAATAGCTAGCCCACTAACATATTTTTCTCAACATGCAAGCCTGTCACCTCATTATTTAACATGCATGGAAAAAGGCCCACCTCAACATATAACTATGCATATTAAAAATCCACCTCAACATGCAAACATGCATGCATTGAAAATTCCATCATATTATGCTATTTACATTTAATTCTTATATTAGTTCAAAAAATATTATTTTAAATAGTCATGTTCCATGTAACAAAACCTCATTGAAATATTGCAAAACATTTCCGCAACAACGTGCGGGCATCATCTCGTTTCATCGATGATTTGTCTCACCAGTTGCGTGGGTCCCATCTGTTGGTTGATTTTGCGGAATACACATGTGTTTCTTTGCTTCCATAGTGACCAAATAGTTAACACGACCAAGGAGGCGAATCCCTTCCAATCTTGAGTTGAGAAGACTTGTGTTTGTTACATCGGCCACAAAGGTGATCTTGTTTTCATAAATAAAAAACATGCACGCATTGTAGCGCATATAGATTTCTCTAAAAGTCAAACTTTATAAACTTTGACCAAGTTTATACAGAAAATCATATACATCTAGAATACCAAATACTTGCTTAGATACATCAGAAGACATACTTTCATATTATATACATTTGATATTGTAGATATAAATAGTTTTTCTATAAACGTGGTCAAACTTTATAAAGTTTGACTTTGTAGAAAATCTATATGTGCTATATTATGGAACAGAGAGAGTAGCGTTTTTTTTTACACACGGAGTAGTCCTTCACCCCGGAAGGATACACATTTGAATTACCAGTACATGGACCTTCAATATATTATTGCTTGACAAGTGGCACGTCAGGCGAAAAATCATGAGTCATAAGGATAAATGTGTATATATAGAGAGAAAGAGACAATTGTAAAAAAGTGCTGCTACAGATGATATATACAGTTAACACCAGAACCGTTGAAGCATACTACAAGCTAGTGCGTAGGCGTGCCTAAATAGAGCGCTAATGGAGCCGGGGACACTGTCGGGACGTAGGCGAACGTGCTGACATTGTAAAGTTCGTATGAAATCAACGGCCCTACGACGGGGACCTCAGCCTTGCTCGAATCAATGGCCGGCTGCCCAGTTCCTGACCGGCTGTGGCGTTGAACCGGAATGAACTGGCCGCCCGACGAGCTCTCGTCTGGCTCCTCCTCCGAGCCAATCTGAACGAGCAACTTTTCGCACCCGAGGTCAACTTCTTGCATGCTTCTTCTCATGATCTTGTGAGCGTACAGATCTCCATTACTTTCCTGCAGCAGCAGGTGCCCCCGTTGCAGGGCGTGCGGCCTAGGAAGGTACCGATCAGAGGGCAAGTTCCAGGCATATGTATCGTACGCCACGGCGGTGATATTATGCGACCAGGAGCCGTCGCCGTCCTCCGGCTCACCGATCGGAGACCTTATTCCGATGCGGCATGGTTGCTCCGGCCACCACGGGTGCCGGCAACAGATCGATTCTTCCTGGACCGGCCGGAGGTCGACCACGGTGACCACCTCTGTCTCCAGATCCAACCGCACGTGCTTAAGCTCCCCGTCTTGTGTGGAAGTCCAGTACACTGCTACGTCGTCGCCGCACAGCGGGTCATGGGAAGGGCCGAAGTCGACCTGCACGGTCCTCCAGCCCTTGTCTGCGCCGACCGTGAGCACACTCACCTTCATGCCGGTCATGCCCGGATTGTCTGGACAATAGGTGTAGCCTCTGTGAACGATCTTGTAGTTCTTCGTCGCGGCGTCGAAACCGAAGAAGCACCTTCCCGGAAACACAGCAGGCAGAGCGATCGAGTCCCCGGTGAAGGGCTCTACCACCCTGATGATGCCCTGGAGCTTGTCGTGGAGGCAGAGCAGCCCGTTGCACGTGCCCACGATGATCTCCGACTCGCGGACGTTGAATCTGGCCGCGAGTCGCCATTGCTCGTCGAAGAGGAACCCCCTGCCCTTGCGTGGCTCTTTGGCCGGCGTGCCGCTACATCCGGGAAAGAACACGATGGTGTGGGTCGGAGCCCGCGGTCCGCAGAGCGTGTGCGCACCGATGAAGACAGGGTCGGAGATGACCTCGCGCCACTCCTTGCAGACGCGGCGGAGGCGGCGGAGGTCGCTCGCCGGGAGACGGAGGAGAACGCTGGCGAGGACGTCTCGCGGGGTGGCGGCAGCATTAGTTGGCCTAGGGTTATTCGCTGATTTCATGGCAACTTGGGATTTCAAGTACGTAGTGGATTTTTGCCAGGCTGCGTACGTAGAGGACGGCTTAATTCCAGTCGGGGCGCCATATAATTCGGCTGAGAGGATAGACAAGTTTCTCACGACGTATCGATTACGGATTCCTCCCAGACGAGGGATTGAATCGATCCTCGATCCTACTACAACAAATCGACACGAACCATTCAGCGCAGACGCTGCGCAAGGGGCGGAGGTGGAACGCCGGGAGGCGGAGCAGGGCCGGTGTCGGAGAGGACGTTTCGCGGGAGGTACTCCGTGGTGACAGCGCTTGCATCACCACCACCAGTCGTTTTTCTGCATCTTTGGAACCACCTCGAGGTGCTTCTGGGTGATATTGCAACAATGCTACCCTTACGCAGTTTCTACAGACTGCGCTTACGGACGCCCTCGTGAAATCACGTGATTAGTGGACATTGAAACGGCTGGTCCCCATTTTCCTCCACCGAGCCACAACTTGATGCCACGTACGTCCGTAGGAGCGCCCCGTAGCAAAATCGTCCGTAAGTAGAGCATTATTGGTGATATTGTGCCAACTTGGGAACGTAGGATGAATATTGTGCCAACATGGGAACGTATATGGCAAAGAGTGAATGGGTGGAAAGAAAGACAACTCTCGGCAGGGGGTAAAGAAGTGCTCCTTAAGGCAGTGGGCCAATCTATACCATCATATGCAATGTCGGTCTTCAAAATTCCCAAACATTCCCAAACAAACTTGCAAGGGAATAACTGACGTGATGTCGCACTACTGGTGGGGGGATGGTGATGCTCAGAGGAGAATGCACTGGTTTGCTTGGTGAAAGATGTGTGTACCGAAAAGACAGGGAGGTATGGGATTTAGAGATATTCACTGTTTCAATTTAGCTCTCTTAGCTAAGCAGGCGTGGAGGCTTATTGAGAACCCAGATTCTTTGTGTGCCCGGATTCTGAGAGCAAAATACTTCCAGGATGGTGATTTATTAAATTGCATGTTAAAGAAGAATGCCTCATTTACATGGCAAAGCATAATGCAAGGTGTGAATACTTTGAGACATGGATATATTTGCAGAGTAGGAGATGGTGGAAACATTAATATCTGGAGGGATGCTTGCATCCCAAACTCTCCATCCGGAATGATTATCACACCTAGGGGAGGCCATTTGATTTCTAAGGTGAGTGACTTAATTGATCCATCAACGGGTCAGTGGGATGTCGACCTTGTTGAGCAAACTTTTTGGCCCATTGATGCGGTAAGGGTTCTTGCTATACCATTATCGACAAACGATATGACTGATTTTATTTTTTTCCTAATCAGTCATCAAGTGGATGTGGTAGTTTTTAGTCACGGATTAGCAAAAAAGTGGTAGTTTTCAGAACAAAATCGTAAAGTGGTAGTTTGTAGGCACGGTTCCACGAATTGTGGTAGTTTTTGGTTAAATACTCTCTGAATAAGCATGGAAATTTTACTGTCAAATCGGCTTACCATACTGTCTGGGATTACCAACATGGACGTAAACTACGGAGAATTGATGGTTTGGGCGCCTCAAGCGCTAACCCAACATGGCAAAAAGTTTGGAAACTTAACTGTCCAGCAAAGGTAAAAATCTTTCTCTGGCGAACACTACATGGAACTATGCCTTATAATGTTCTTGCAAATAGTCATATACCTGTTAGACCGGCGTGTCCAGCATGTGGCCAAAGTGCGGAAGATGTTTTGCATGTGTTGTTTCGATGCAAAAAAGCCAAGGAAGTGTGGCGCCTCCTAGGACTGGAAGATGTTATAGCACATGCATGCGAAGTGGATCGAGCGGGGGAAGCAATACTTGCTTATTTGCTGAATTTTCCAGCACAGGAGGCAGTCGTTCTAGGTGTTAAAAATTTCTATGAGCTCATGTCTATCACTTGCTGGTATCTGTGGTGGGAAAGACGGAAACTAGTTCACAAGGAGCATGTGCAAGATGCGAAAAGAATTTCACAATCTGTGAGAGCGATGGCAGAAAATTTTGTTATTGCATGTGACCCAAAGGCAGTACTAAAGAAGGACGGATGGAGAAAACCACCTAATGGCTTTGTTAAGCTAAACGTAGATGCCGCCTTCGACTATGACGCGCTACATGGAGCTATGGGAGCAGTCATACGAGACGACAGAGGTCATTTTATTGTTTCTGGGAACAAACTAATAGAGTCATGTTATGATCCTCTTTCTGCAGAGGCATTGGCTCTTAAATTTGGTTTACAACTCTCTTCTTCGGCAGGGTGTAACAGGCTTGTCGTTAATTCCGACAGCCTAGAACTAATGGAGATTATGACCAAGGACGTTAGTATGCGGCCAATGCAGCAACCATCATTGATGATTGTTACCACTTGGCATGTGAGTTTAGTTCAATTCGGTTTGAATTCTGTCCTGGAGAAGCAAACGATGTTGCTCATGAATTAGCTAGTGTAGCTAGATCTAAATTCTGCAGTGAGTGGATTGAAATGGCTCCTAATGAGCTTCTTCCTCTTTTACTTAAAGATGTAAGTGTTATCACCAATGAATAAAGAGGGAACTTTAGTTGTCAAAAAAGAAACTTGGGAACGTATATATTTTGGTACCGTAATTTGTTTTGATGGGGTGGAAAATTATTTTTCTGATAAAGGACGTTTTAATTCACTTAAAATGTACTAGCATCAAGCGGGTACAAACGTGATGAGGAATACCTGGCCTCTGCATAGTTAAGACACACACAGCCAAATACCAACAGTCTAACAAAAAAATACTGAAATAGTGGCGAAAGTAAAGTCATATAGGACCGAAACTATGCCTAAGTCAAAGGAGGTGGTGGACCGATCCGAAGATTATGTTGCCATCCATTTTGAGTAAAAACCTCTCTGGCCACCCGCTCCAACCGCATACACACCGCCTTGAGCAGCGGTTGGTACTCTGTTCGGTCTAGTGTAGACCACGTACGAAACCAGTGCATGCAATGAAAAATAACCGCCAAAGGAGTATGGTTTAGTGCATTTTAAACCTATTTGGAATTTCATCTAATCAATGACCATAAATATTGGCAACATTTGTGGGTGGATATAAATTGAATGCTATTTGGATGACTGGCCATATAGGGCGCGCAAACTTGTAGTGGAAATAGAGGTGTTTTGATTGTCTTATCGTGAGTACAAAAGTTACACATCTTACTTTCATGCCAATTGCGACGAGTGAGGTTGTCTTTAGTTAACACGACTCCTCTCCAAAGATACCATTAAAAAATCTTAACTTTTAGTGGGATCTTTGTCTTCTAAATTTTCTTATTATTATCCATTGGGATCTATAAATGGGTAAATGCACGGTACATTGAGTCAAGTGCGAAGGACCCAAATATAATAAGATTCCAACGAAACACATCCCGTCCTTGTGTCAAATTAATCAAATCTAATCAGGATAAAAGATTTTGCCATGACAAAAGGCGGGGACCAACGAAATCCCTTCTGAAAGATTTTGGCAATAGTGATGTTGTGTCGTTCTTCCCAGAACGGCATCAGCTACATGGCGTGCAATTATCACCGGTAGGGAGGCACTTAAGGCTGGTCTGATAAAGCGAGTTGGTGATAGATCATCAATTTCGGCCTGGGAAGATAAATGGATTGCAGGAACTATTTCCAGGACACTGATGTTGAAACCTGAGAATACAACAATTCAAAAGGTCTCTGAGTTGATTGATCAGGAGAACTAGACTTAGAAACAGTAGGTGGTCAGAGACACATTCATCTCACCTGATGCGGATGCCATTCTAAACATTCCGATTCGTCAAGACGGAGGCGATGATTTTCTTGCTTGGGTACTTGAGAACTAAGGCAAACTTTAGAATCGGTGTACCGTACTCTCGTGACTCAAAAAGAGCATCGGCGTACCGTACTCTCGTGACTCAGAAAGAGCATTTGGCTCTAGAGAAAGGGACGGCTACCAGCAGCTCTAAGAATGATCAACAGTTGTGGGGTAGAGTTTAGTGCATTTTATACCTATTTGGAATTCCATCCAATCAATGATCATAAATATTGGCAACATTTATGGGTGGATATAAATTGGATGCTATTTGGATGACTGGCCATGTAGCGCGTGCAAACTTGTAGTGGAGATAGAGGTGTTTGATTGTCTTATCGTGAGTACAAAAGTTACACATCTTACTTCCATGCCAATTGCAACGAGTGAGGTTGTCTTTAGTTAACACGACTCCTCTCCAAAAATACCATAAAAAATCTTAACTTTTAATGGAATCTTTGACTTATAAATTTGCTTACTATTATCTATTGGAATCTATGAATGCGGAAATGCACGGTACATAGAGTTAACTGCGAAGGACCCAGATGTAGTGAGATCCCAACGAAACACACCCTCACCAAATACGTGTTGAAATCGTACTCAAGTTGGATCCATCAACGGCCTTGTTAGCATCTATGCTTTGATACAGATACGTTCTAAACTTACCACAATCCGGCGCTGATTCCTCCGATCGAATACAACTCCGACTGGAAACCGCTTCTCTCGCAAGCTCCTCGCGGCCACGTCCGCATAATATGTTCCCAAGAAGTAACCATGGCACTATGCATCAGCCAAGAACTTCCATCGGTTCAGGTTATTGGCCCGATGCTTCCTCGGGGTCCCAAGAAGTAGAAACCGGCGGCCGATGCCGATGCCACCGACCTCCCGTGCCTACCGGCGGACGTCCTAGCCGGCGTCTTTCTCTGTCTGCCAGCGAGCGACCTCCGTCGCTTCCGCCGGGTCTGCAAGGAGTGGCGCGACGTCATCTCCCACCTGAGCTTGATCCACGCGCACATGGTCCACGGGCCACGAGCGCCGACGCACACCATCGTGTTCTACCCCGGACGCAGCCAGGCCTACGGTGCCGACGCGTCGCTCAACGGCGGCGGGTTCCTCTTCGACGAGCAATGGAGACTCACCGCCAGGTTCGCCGTCGACGGACCTGCCGACATGATTGGCACGTGCAATGGCCTGCTCTGCTTCCGTGACTCCCCGCACCGCGTCATCAGGATCGTGGAGCCCTTCACCGGCGAGTCGGTCGCCCTGCCGCTGCCGCCGGCGGCCAGAGCGACAACGTGCAGCACCGCGGCGTACCACTTCGGCTTCGACGCCACGGCGAGGCGGTACAAGATCGTTTGCGGTTTGTTCGAAGCGGGGGTCGACTACGACGGCTACTACTTTTGTCCGAGTTCCAACGCGGCCATGAGCAGCACCGCGGAGCAGGAGCTGCACGTGTTCACGGTGGGTGCAGACAGGGGCTGGAGGGCCGTGCGCGTATGCCGCGCACGGCACGGCGTGCTCTACGGCGACCCGGCGTTGCCACGACGGAGGCGTGTACTGGTACAGCCAAGGGGTGGGCGAGTTTTGCGGCTACAAGTGCGCGCGCTTCGATCTGGCGAAAGAGAGCATCACGTCGAAGCGTCGCCGGCTGCAGGTCCATAGCATGTTCCCCTGCCGGCACTCGCCGTCGTTGGTGGAGAAGTGCGTCGTACAAATAAGGTGGTTCGGTGAGGTGGACGGCGGCTGCTGGTGGCGCAACATCGACGCCGTGGCGCACGAGGTCTACAACGTGAAGCAGCCCACCTGCACCGGCAACGGTTGGCGCTTCCCGTTGCCGCACGCCCTGCTACGCAGGCACCTGCTGGTGCAGGAGAAAGACGGGGCTCTCCGCGCTCACGCGGTCGTGAGGAGCAACATGTCGAGCCTTCGCATCTGCGACCACTGGGATTCGAAGCGGTTGATTGAGATAGACGGCGCCGAGAGCGAGGAGGAGCCCGCCGAGAGATACTACCAATTTGTTCCAGTTCACGGTCGCGGCCTGGCACTGGCAGGCAACTCCGGCGAGGTCGAGGTTCCTGTAGTAGGGCGAGTCCCATTCCAACAGCGAGATGTAATAAGCACGTTTGCCTATGTCCCGACGGAGTCTCCTGCTCCATTTGCGCTATACTTGGGTCCGCCGCTTAAGGATCTGCAGAAATTCTAGGACCCCGTTAGCTAGAGAAAGGAATTCTAGGATCCTGGGCGAACGCTCGTCAGAGAATATAGATGATAATTGTCAACGTTCTTTATGACATTTTTCCTCAGAAGTGCATGAGAGTTTTTGGCATGGAAGACAACATTTTTCAAAACTTGAAATCTGCATGATTTTCTTTTTGAACCGGGCGTGCCCCTTTCCATTTAAAATAAACGGAAATACAACCGTCTCCGATACAGCCAGGAAGCAAGGAAAGGGGAGCAGCGAGTTCAGCGCACTGCCAGGAAACCCATTGTGCTCGCCCGCCATCAAAACGAGCACCATGGGGCGAAAACCTGACAGCACCTACTTAGTTTGAGTCTAGCTATTACAAACCAGGGGAAAAGGCACAAACACGAGGTGCCAGAAGAACATAAAGCATGTAGACTTCAAAAGTTACCCAACAGTGAAGCCTGAGACTTAGACCCTAGCACAACGCCCCCTATCACAACCAGGGCAGAATGTAGAGCACATCAGCAGCATCATCCAGAGAACACCTCACCCTCGTCTCCCGTTGCGCGCCTGGCCCCTTCACACATTGCCATCAACTTGGTTGTGCTCGCTCTAATCATCTCAGCTCCGAGTCGCAATCTTGCCACTTCTTCCACCGGCTGAAGACCTGCCCAATACAAGAGAAACGAACAAGCCGAATACACAATCTCAAAAGGAGATTTGATCAATTGTTTTTCAAAAGTAGCCTTATTACGCGCAAGCCAAATAGCCCAAGTTACTGCCGCCAAACCAACAGTATAAAATCTAGTTTCATTGGGTAGGAACATATTACACCACACATAGAATTGCCAGGTGTTATTTGGGCATAAGTCAGTCCCCAACACAACTCCAACTGTCCTCCAGGCAACACGCGCCACAGGACACGTAAAGAACAGGTGGGACGCAGTTTCAATATTGTTACAGAAGGAACACACAGGGTTCCCAGGCCATTTTTTCCTCCTCATCACCGCTCTAGTGAGCACCGCGTCTTGAGCCATCTGCCACAAGAAGATCTGTATCTTAAGAGGTGGTTTCGCCTCCCAGATCCATCTATAGTTGCTTCCATGAAGAGGTTTTTCCAGCCAATTATACATAGATTTAGTGGAGTACTTAGCATTCTTACTCAAACCCCAAAACACTACATCTTCATCTGCTGTAGTATTAAGCCCCAAGATGTACTGTCGTACCCTATCCCACTGTTCTCTAAGATTAGGGCATAAACGCCTTCTAAAAAGGTCGAAGTCTCTACCCTGTTAAAGTTTTGGACCGTACAATCCTGATCTGTACAGATTTCAAACAGCCGAGGGAACCTCGAGTTGAGTGGGGTAGCCCCTCAATTGAGTCTTTCCACACCCTGCTCAGGTTGCCGCATCCTAGTTTAATCTTTCTCCCCATCATGTACAACTCCCTGACTTTCAGAAGAGATTTCCAGCATGGGGAGTCAGATTGTCTAGGTTGCACAGTTGCCACCGACTTGTTTTGTAAATATCTGGCTCTCACCAAGTTTTGCCAAACCCCAGTTTGGGTTTCTAATTTCCACCACCATTTCACCATCAGGCTGATGTTTTGTCTCCTAAGGTCTTTGACACCCAGACCCCCTTTGCCCTTCGATCTACACACCCTCTTCCATTTGACCAGGTAATATATATTATTCTTATTGCACCCGTGCCAGAAAAATTTACAACGGTGCTTGTCCAGCCTTTCTATGAAAGTTTTACTCATAAGCCACATGGACATATGATATAAAGATAGCTACCACAGTACCGAGGTAAGCAAAGTAAGTCTGCCCCCACTGGATGCAACATTACCAATCCAGGACCCGAAACACTTAAGGTATTTATCTACAATAAATTCCCACACTGAATCTTTAAGGGTTGTGAAACTCACAGGCATACCAAGATATTTAATTGGAAAGTGCTCGATCTCGCAGTTAAAGATCTCGGCATACTTGCTGTCAATGTCAGTGTCCCCTCCGACAGTCATGATCTCGCTCTTCTGGAAGTTTACTTTCAGTCCAGACATGAGCTCGAACGTGTATAAGAGGAGCTTCAGATTTAATGCTTTTTCCACATCATGCTCGAGGCAAATGATCGTGTCATCTGCGTATTGCAGAACTGCCACCCCATTCGGGACAAGATCAGATGCTAGTCCAGTTAGGAGGCCATTCTGCTGCGCTTTACGGATCATCTTGTTGAGACATTCTACAGCTAGGTTGAAATCTGCATGATTTGGATCGAACGGCTATGCAGGCGTTCGTCAGTTAACATTACCCAAATTCTAAAGCACGAACCTATAGTTTTTCCCCTTTTTTATTTAACTAGCAAAAAGGCCGTGCGTTGCAACGGGTAAAAATAGAAAAATGCGAGCACCTTTACCTGCGAAAACCGCAATCGATGATTAGTTTTCCACTGTATAAATAGAGTGGAGCAAAAGTTTTTGTGGAATTAATCTAGAAGGTATGTAATTTTATTCACTATTCGGAAATATGATGCAGCAAAAGCTAAGAATGATATGGCTGATAAATCACATCTTGTAGAATATATATGACCATTGGTGTGGATATAAACATTAAGGGGCAGCAAAACTACTTGGCTTTTTTCGCGGGTTATAACTCAGAGGTAAGATTTTCTCTATTGATGAAGGTCCTTGATCCAACCACACATTCTTGCTAAGCAATCTGCTACCTCTATTCTGATCTCTATGAATTTTATGAGGAATAAACTCCGCAGGCGGAACAATCCAAGCTATTACCAGAAAGAATGGACAACGCCATCGCTGAATCCGATTGCACGATGATAGTAATGTCTGAATATTTTATAGCTAGTCCCATGCAAATTATTATCGCATGTATCTCCGCTTCGAGAGCTTCGTTGCAATGGAATAACTATCGATATGCAGCGAATATCACAAACAACATAGTAAACAACCATCACATAAACATGGCATGATGCACAACCAAGTATGATGCATGTCCGGTTTAATGAGGCATGGCATGGCAAATACAACAAACAACACTACAAATTAAGTGGAGCTCAATATGCAACGAGTTGTATATTGACGAAACACCACATTCCAAACATTTAGTTCGCTCTTGTTTATGTACCCAACAATATTAAATGTTGATTAACATGGCAAGAGGTGAGGCATAAGTAAACTAACTATTTAGGCAAGTTTAAATGAGGCCGGAACAACAAACAACAATTCCGGAAAATCCTCATATGCATATTTCGAATTTGCTACTGTTCTGCCCTAAACACAATTTTAATGTTGTTAAACAGCAAAATAAAGTGCACCATGTTAAACTAGGCATTTTTCTACCCCATTTACATATAAAGTTTAATAAAATCCGAGCTACGGTTATTTAGTTATGAAATAAATCATTTTAACATATTATTCGAGCAAATTTAATCAAACAACATTTTAAACAATTTTAACATGGGTGAAAGTGGCATATTATTAAACTACACAAAATTCTAAGCATTTTACACGTTTAAATCATTTTAATCCGATGCACGGTTGTGGGGTTATTAAATGCATGAAGTTTTGGGGTTTTTCTGTAAATCTGTAATCTCCTGGATAAATGCGAAAATCACCGCAGCAGAAAAAAACACTACGAGCCGAATCTTGCTGCACTGTTGGGCCAACAGAGAGGAGCTGTGGGGAGCTCACCCATGGGCCAAGGCCCGGTCGGGGATGCGGTGGCCCACGCGGCAGGGCAAGGCGCGGCTGGGCCCTGGCGCTCGTCCACGCTGGCGGGATCGACCGAGGAGGTGGGGGCGCGGTCAACGGGCGCAGTTTGACGAAGCGGGCGAGGAGGCAGGGGCTTGTGTTCGTCCACGTCTCCGTGAAGCAGTATGACGGCGGCGGACTTGTCGCGGGCTCCTGGCGACAGGGTCGGCGGGAAGTGGCCGGAACGGTCAGATCCGGTGCGCCTCAACAGGGAACCGGCGGATCTGGACGGCCGCGCGCACGGGACGGCCGCGGCAGAGCTTGGCGTCCAAGGCATGGTTCTTGCTCCTGGGTAGAGAAGAGAGAGAGAGAGGGGCACTGAGCGAGAGAGGGAGACGCACGGGAAGGAAGGGAGAGACGGGGAGAAGAAAGCGACGGTCATGGGGTCACCGATGGTGAGGCGGAGGCGCCGGTCGCCGTCTGCTGTTGCTACTCCTGCGAGGAGACTCGGGGCGAGCTCGGGCGCATGGGCAGAGGAGGAGCAGCGCAGGGGCTCGGGTTCTGCTGGGCGCGGAGGACGACGGGTGCGGGCACAGGGAAGGTCCTAGGCACCGGATCCGGCAGCTGGGGAGCTCGCCGATGTGTGCGCCCATCCATGGCGTCGGGGAAGAGCTTGGGGCGGCGCCATGCCTCGATCTGTTGCAAGCAGAGAGAGAGGGAGGTGAGGAACGAGGGAAGAAGAGGAAGGGAGGAGGGAGATGGCAGGGGCAGGACGGCCTGGCGTGGTCGTCGGCGGGGATGAGGTCTCGGGCGCAAGGAGAATGGCGAGCGGCGCTGGTTGGTTGGGTGCAGAAGACGAGGTGGATTGGAGGCTGCGGGTCTGTCCGGGAGGAATCCCGAGAAGGATTTGGTTGGGTGGCGGGGGAGAGGGACAATCCTCCTAAAAGTTAGGGTTTCCCAAAATGGGCTAGGGGTGGACGAATATATACATCACGGATTAGGTTAGGGGCTATTTGGTCCGTCCGATCGTAATCGGGCGATCGAGAATAAGTTGGCTAGAGCGTCCAATTGAGAAAACGGAGATGTTTTGTAGATGTTAGGGGATGATCCGGACCCAACGGTAACGATAGTCCGGTTCGGGTTCAGGGAAGTTTCGGACGCGCGAGAGGGGTCTATGCACTGCGCAAGGAGGGGTTAGATGGTCACGGTCAAGAGGGAAGCGAAAAATACGATAGGCCTGAAACGGTCAACGAAAGCAAGGGGAGGGCGCGGCAACTACTAGGGGATGCAAGTTTGAAAACAATGACGGCAACGGAGTGCCGATGCAATGCAAAAGATGCGATGATGAATGCAACACACAAATAAAACAAACGCCGAACACGAAATATATGGAAGGCGTCTGGAGCGTCGGTCTCGGGGCGTTACAACACTCCACCACTACAAGAGGATCTCGTCCCGAGATCTAGGATGGCACCGGAGGGAAAACGGAAGATGAGGAGAAGAGGTAAAACTAAATTGCTTCTTTGACAAACGAGTGAAACCGAAGAACCTTGAGAGGTCGCAAAGCTTGAGGAAATGACACAACGGAGATAAGCGAATTGAGAGAACTCCGTAGTAAACGGAAGCAAGGAACACCATGAAAACCTTGAGGTTAATTGACACGATAGATATTTAAACCACTCCGGTTAAAACAAGATAGGGAAGGAATAAGAATGATATAATTTGGGCCG
The DNA here is from genome assembly GCF_018294505.1 of Triticum aestivum. Lineage (NCBI taxonomy): Eukaryota > Viridiplantae > Streptophyta > Magnoliopsida > Poales > Poaceae > Triticum > Triticum aestivum. The sequence continues at coordinate 420,542,749 of NC_057808.1, read as the reverse complement.
CACTCCGACTGTAAATGGAAGGAATTGAACATGATCTTGACAAGATGAGAGGATACTCGATGCAATCAACAGCACACTGCCTCCGGAACTATTGAAAGAATGGCACAATGGGTCAGAAAGCTTTCAGACAGCACTCCGGTTGAGAAGGGAGGCAAAACTTGACAGAATGGGAAGAACTTGAAAAGAGGGCACGACACTCCGGTTAGAAATGGATAAGCACGAAAAGCACACGGTCCTCACAAACCGAGAAGATGAGTGAAGAGAGCAACATCACAATGCCTCCGGAAGAAAAAAATAATAGAAGATAGATCCTTGAAATAAGAATGGAGAAGAAAATGCCAACTTCTGCCACAACTGAGCTTGGAAAGCACCCTTCCAAGAAGGTTAGAACGGAGTTTGTTGGAAAAAACCAACAACGAAAAGAATAAGATTGTAGTGGGCTTATGGAAACATCTCGAAAACTTGAGGTGAAATTTTGCCACTAACGAAAAACCACAGATTGGATTTATATGAACAAGGAGACGAGAAACTTATTTCACCGGGAGGACAAATGAAGAACTTGGGTCATTTATAAGCACCATAAATAGCAACAATCCTTAGGGAAAGCTTTAGGTGAAATTTAACCCAAGATAACTCCAATGAAGAGATTGATGGATTTAAAATACCTCATTCTTGACAGCATGTGAATCATGAAGCATGAAGGGAAATTGTCAAGAATGACATAACACCACCTCAAAAGATAAGGTAGAAAGAATTGCACTTCGGAATGCAAGAATGCTTGAGCTCCAACAAGAATCTTGAAGAACACTTCGAGAATGAATTGAATCCTTGATGAACCACCATGTATAGCCTCCATGAAGAACTCCGGTAATAAAAGGATGATAAAAAGAAAGAGAAGTTGACAACACGAGGTGATGAAGGAAATATGCCCTAGAGGCAATAATAAAGTATTATATATTTTCTTATATCATGATAAATGTTTATTATTCATGCTAGAATTGTATTAACCGGAAACATAATACATGTGTGAATACATAGACAAACAGTGTGTCACTAGTATGCCTCTACTTGACTAGCTCGTTAATCAAAGATGGTTATGTTTCCTAGCCATAGACATGAGTTGTCATTTGATTAACGGGATCACCTCATTAGGAGAATGACGTGATTGACTTGACCCATTCCGTTAGCTTAGCACCCGATCGTTTAGTATGTTGCTATTGCTTTCTTCATGACTTATACATGTTCCTATGACTATGAGATTATGCAACTCCCGTTTACCGGAGGAACACTTTGTGTGCTACCAAACGTCACAACGTAAATGGGTGATTATAAAGGTGCTCTACAGGTGTCTCCAAAGGTACTTGTTGGGTTGGCGTATTTCGAGATTAGGATTTGTCACTCCAATTGTCGGAGAGGTATCTCTGGGCACACTCGGTAATGCACATCACTATAAGCCTTGCAAGCATTGTGACTAATGAGTTAGTTACGGGATGATGTATTACGGAACGAGTAAAGAGACTTGCCAGTAACGAGATTGAACTAGGTATCGAGATACCGACGATCGAATCTCGGGCAAGTAACATACCGATGACAAAGGGAACAACGTATGTTGTTATGCGGTCTGACCGATAAAGATCTTCGTAGAATATGTGGGAGCCAATATGGGCATCCAGGTCCCGCTATTGGTTATTGACCGGGGAGATGTCTCGGTTATTTCTACATAGTTCTCGAACCCGTAGGGTCCGCACGCTTAACGTTACGATGACAGTTTTATTGAGTTTTGATGTACCGAAGTAGTTCGGAGTCCCGGATGAGATCGGGGATATGACGAGGAGTCTCGAAATGGTCGAGACGTAAAGATCGATATATTGGACGACTATATTCGGACTTTGGAATGGTTCCGAGTGATTCGGGTATTTTTCGGAGTACCGGAGAGTTACGGGAATACGTATTGGGCCTTATTGGGCCATACGGGAAAGAAGAAAAAGGGCCACAAGGGTGGCCGCACCCCTCCCCTTGGTCTAGTCCAAATTGGACTAGGGAAGGGGGGCGCCCCCTTCCTTCCTTCTCTTTTTCCCTTCCTCTTTTCCTATTCCATATGGGAGGTGGAATCCTACTAGGACTAGGGAGTCCTAGTAGGACTCCACACTTGGTGCGCCCCCTCCTAGGGCCGGCCTCCTCCTCCCTTGCTCCTTTATATACGGGGGCAGGGGGGCACCCCAGAGACACAACAATTGATCCTTGAGATCTCTTAGCCGTGTGCGGTGCCCCCTCCACCATATTACACCTCGATAATACCGTTGCAGAGCTTAGGCGAAGCCCTGCGTCGGTGGAACATCATCATCGTCACCACGCCGTCGTGCTGACGAAACTCTCCCTCAACACTCGGCTGGATCGGAGTTCGAGGGACGTCATGGAGCTGAACGTGTGTAGAACTCGGAGGTGCCGTACGTTCGGTACTTGATCGGTCGGATCGTGAAGACGTACGACTACATCAACCGCGTTGTGATAACGCTTCCGCTGTCGGTCTACGAGGGTACGTGGACAACACTCTCCCCTCTCGGTTCTATGCATCACCATGATCTTGCGTGTGTGTAGGAAATTTTTTGAAATTACTACGTTCCCCAACAGTGGTATCAGAGCCAGGTTTTATGCGTTGATGCTATGCACGAGTAGAACACAAGTGAGTTGTGGGCGATATAAGTCATACTGCTTACCAGCATGTCATACTTTGGTTCAGCGGTATTGTGAGATGAAGCGGCCCGGACCGACATTACGCGTACGCTTACGCGAGACTGGTTTCACTGTTGCGAGCACTCGTTGCTTAAAGGTGACCGGCAGGTGTCTGTCTCTCTCACTTTAGTTGAACCGACTGTGGCTACGCCCGGTCCTTGCGAAGGCTAAAACAGCACCAACTTGACAAACTATCGTTGTGGTTTTGATGCGTAGGTAAGAACGGTTCTTGTCGTGGAATTGTCACGGCAGATGTCCTCGAGCTAGGACTTAGTCGTGGAGCCATCGCAGCTAGGAAGCTTAAAGGGGTTAAGCGGGACAAGGCACACGAGGGTTTATACTGGTTCGGCCCCTTCCGGTGAAGGTAAAAGCCTACGTCCAGTTGAGGTGGTATTGATTAGGGTTTCGATGACCAGGGAGCTAAACTGCTATGCCTGGCTCTCGATGAGATCTTGCTTGTCCCTAAACCGCTGCCGGGTTGTCCCTTTATATAGGGAGGCTGACGCCCAGCAGCTCTCAGAGTCCCGCCCGGCTCATAAGAGTGTCCGGCTCGGATTCTCAACTATTCTTGCCTTACACTACAAGTTCTACCATAATAATGAATGTAACTACAGGCTTTAAGCCATATTCGGGTCTCAAGCCCATCTTTGGCCCTCCTTCTAGCGCCGGGCTTCTGGCAATGACCTTTATGAGTAACCCGGCCCCTCCTGGCGGGTGACTCTAAGGTCTATATCCTCAACATTAGGCCCCAGATTGATTTGAGCCGGCTCATGTCAATCTTCAATCCTTTCGACAGAAATTCTCCGGCTTACAATTGTGTGAAGGGCATAACTGTTGGAAATATGCCCTAGAGGCAATAATAAATGGTTATTATTATATTTCTTTGTTCATGATAATTGTCTATTGTTCATGCTATAATTGTATTGTCCGGAAATCGTAATACATGTGTGAATACATAGACCACAACGTGTCCCTAGTAAGCCTCTAGTTGACTAGCTCGTTGATCAACAGATAGTCATGCTTTCCTGACTATGGACATTGGATGTCATTGATAACGGTATCACATCATTAGGAGAATGATGTGATGGACAAGACCCAATCCTAAGCATAGCATAAAAGATCGTGTAGTTTCGTTTGCTAGAGCTTTTCCAATGTCAAGTATCTTTTCCTTAGACCATGAGATCGTGCAACTCTCGGATACCGTAGGAGTGCTTGGTTGTGCCAAACGTCAGAACGTAACTGGGTGACTATAAAGGTGCACTACGGGTATCTCCGAAAGTGTCTGTTGGGTTGGCACGGATCGAGATTGGGATTTGTCACTCCGTTTGACGGAGAGGTATCTCTGGGCCCACTCGGTAATGCATCATCATAATGAGCTCAATGTGACTAAGGCGTTAGTCACGGGATCATGCATTGCGGTACGAGTAAAGAGACTTCCCGGTAACGAGACTGAACAAGGTATTGGGATACCGACGATCGAATCTCGGGCAAGTAACATACCGATTGACAAAGGGAATTGCATACAGGATTGATTGAATCCTCGACACCGTGGTTCATCCGATGAGATCATCGTGGAAAATGTGGGAGCCAACATGGGTATCCAGATCCCGCTGTTGGTTATTGACCGGAGAGGCGTCTCGGTCATATCTGCATGTCTCCCGAACCCGTAGGGTCTACACACTTAAGGTTCGGTGACGCTAGGGTTGTAGAGATATGTGTATGCGGAAACCCGAAAGTTGTTCGGAGTCCCGGATGAGATCCCGGACGTCACAAGAGGTTCCGGAATGGTCCGGAGGTGAAGAATTATATGTAGGAAGTCAAGTTTCAGCCACCGGGAAAGTTTCGGGGGTTACCGGTATTGTACCGGGACCACCGGAAGGGTCCCGGGGGTCCACCGGGTGGGGCCACCTATCCCGGAGGGCCCCGTGGGCTGAAAGTGGAAGGGAACCAGCCCTTAGTGGGCTGGGGCGCCCGCCTCGGGCCTCCCCCCATGCGCCTAGGGTTGGGAACCCTAGGGTGGGGGGGCTTCCCCCTTGCCTTGGGGGGCAAGGCAACCCCTTCCCCCCCTTTGGCCGCCGCCCCCTGGAGATCCCATCTCCCAGGGCTGGCGCCCCCCCAGGGGCATATATAAAGGGAGGGGGGAGGGAGGGCAGCATGCTACAGCCTTGGGCGCCTCCCTCCTCCCCTGCAACACCTTTCTCTCTCTCGCAGAAGCTCGGCGAAGCCCTGCCGGAGACCCGCTACATCCACCACCACGCCGTCGTGCTGCTAGATCTCCATCAACCTCTCCTTTCCCCTTGCTGGATCAAGAAGGAGGAGACGTTGCTGCACCATACGTGTGTTGAACGCGGAGGTGCCGTCCGTTCGGCACTCGGTCATCGGTGATTTGGATCACGGCGAGTACGACTCCATCATCCTCGTTCATTGGAACGCTTCCGCTCGCGATCTACAAGGGTATGTAGATGCACTCCTTTCTCCTCGTTGCTAGTATACTCCATAGATGCATCTTGGTGAGCGTAGGAAAATTTTAAAATTATGCTACGATTACCAACAGTGGCATCATGAGCCAGGCCTATGCGTAGTTACTATGCACGAGTAGAACACAAAGCAGTTGTGGGCGTTGAGTTTGCCAATTCTTCTTGCCGCTACTAGTCGTTTCTTGTTTCGGCGGCATTGTAGGATGAAGCGGCCCGGACCGACCTTAGTGCTATGTGATGTGATATGGCCAGAAGATGTGATGAATGATATATGTGATGTATGAGATTGATCATATTCTTGTAATAGGAATCACGACTTGCATGTCGATGAGTATGACAACCGGCAGGAGCCATAGGAGTTGTCTTTATTATTTTTCATGACCTGCGTGTCATTGAATAACGCCATGTAAATTACTTTACTTTGTTGCTAAACGCGTTAGCCATAGAAGTAGAAGTAATCGTTGGCGTGACGACTTCACGAAGACACAATGATGGAGATCATGATGATGGAGATCATGGTGTCATGCCGGTGACGAAGATGATCATGGTGCCCCGAAGATGGAGATCAAAGGTGCATGATGATATTGGCCATATCATGTCACTATTTGATTGCATGTGATGTTTATCATGTTTTTGCATCTTATTTTCTTAGAACGACGGTAGTAAGTAAGATGATCCCTTATAATAATTTCAAGAAAGTGTTCACCCTAACTGTGCACCGTTGCGAAGGTTCGTTGTTTCGAAGCACCACGTGATGATCGGGTGTGATAGATTCTAACGTTCGAATACAACGGGTGTTGACGAGCCTAGCATGTACAGACATGGCCTCGGAACACACGCAATACACTTAGGTTGACTTGACGAGCCTAGCATGTACAGACATGGCCTCGGAACACGGAGGACCGAAAGGTCGAGCATGAGTCGTATAGAAGATACGATCAACATGGAGATGTTCACCGATCTTGACTAGTCCGTCTCACGTGATGATCGGACACGGCCTAGTTAAAATCGGATCATGTTTCACTTAGATGACTAGAGGGATGTCTATCTGAGTGGGAGTTCATTATATAATTTGATTAGATGAACTTAATTATCATGAACTTAGTCTAAAATCTTTACACTATGTATTGTAGATCAAATGGCCAACGTTGTCCTCAATTTCAACGCGTTCCTAGAGAAAACCAAGCTGAAAGATGATGGCAGCAACTATACGGACTGGGTCCGGAACCTGAGGCTCATCCTCATAGTAGCCAAGAAAGATTATGTCTTAGAAGCACCGCTAGGTGATGCACCAATCCCAGAAAACCAAGACGTTATGAACGCTTGGCAGCAGCGTGCTGATGATTACTCCCTCGTTCAGTGCGGCATGCTTTACAGCTTAGAACCGGGTCTTCAAAAGCGTTTTGAGAAACATGGAGCATATGAGATGTTCGAGGAGCTGAAACTGGTTTTTCAAGCTCATGCCCGGGTCGAGAGATATGATGTCTCCGACAAGTTCTTCAGCTGTAAAATGGAGGAGAACAGTTCTGTTAGTGAGCACATACTCAGAATGTCTGGGTTGCACAACCGCTTGACTCAGCTGGGAGTTAATCTCCCGGATGACGCGGTCATTGACAGAATCCTTCAGTCGCTTCCACCAAGCTTCAAGAGCTTTGTGATGAACTACAATATGCAGGGGATGGAAAAGACCATTCCCGAGGTATATTCGATGCTGAAATCAGCGGAGGTGGAAATCAGAAAAGAACATCAAGTGTTGATGGTGAATAAAACCACTAAGTTCAAGAAGGGCAAGGGTAAGAAGAACTTCAAGAAGGACGGCAAGGGAGTTGCCGCGCCCGGTAAACCAGTTACTGGGAAGAAGTCAAAGAATGGACCCAAGCCCGAGACTGAGTGCTTTTATTGCAAAGGAAGTGGTCACTGGAAGCGGAACTGTCCCAAATACTTAGCGGACAAGAAGAAGGCCGGCAACACCAAAGGTATATGTGATATACATGTAATTGATGTGTACCTTACCAGTACTCGTAGTAGCTCCTGGGTATTTGATACCGGTGCGGTTGCTCATATTTGTAACTCAAAACAGGAACTACGGAATAAACGGAGACTGGCGAAGGACGAGGTGACGATGCGCGTCGGGAATGGTTCCAAGGTCGATGTGATCGCCGTCGGCACGCTACCTCTGCATCTACCCACGGGATTAGTTTTAAACCTCAATAATTGTTATTTAGTGCCAGCTTTAAGCATGAACATTGTATCTGGATCTCGTTTAATTCGAGATGGCTACTCATTTAAATCCGAGAATAATGGTTGTTCTATTTATTTGAGAGATATGTTTTATGGTCATGCCCCGCTGGTCAATGGTTTATTTTTGATGAATCTCGAACGTGATGTTACACATGTTCATAGTGTGAATACCAAAAGATGTAAAGTTGATAACGATAGTCCCACATATCTGTGGCACTGCCGCCTTGGTCACATTGGTGTCAAGCGCATGAAGAAGCTCCATGCAGATGGACTTTTGGAGTCTCTTGATTACGAATCATTTGACACGTGCGAACCATGCCTCATGGGTAAGATGACCAAGACTCCGTTCTCCGGAACAATGGAGCGAGCAACCAACTTATTGGAAATCATACATACCGATGTGTGCGGTCCAATGAGTGTTGAGGCTCGCGGAGGATATGTTATGTTCTCACTCTCACTGATGATTTAAGTAGATATGGGTATGTCTACCTAATGAAACACAAGTCTGAAACCTTTGAAAAGTTCAAGGAATTTCAGAGTGAAGTTGAGAATCAACGTGACAGGAAAATAAAATTCTTACGATCAGATCGTGGTGGAGAATATTTAAGTCACGAATTTGGTACACACTTAAGGAAATGTGGAATAGTTTCACAACTCACGCCGCCTGGAACACCTCAGAGAAATGGTGTGTACGAACTTCGTAATCGCACTCTATTGGATATGGTGCGATCTATGATGTCTCTTACCGATTTACCGCTCTCATTTTGGGGTTATGCTTCAGAGACTGCCGCATTCACTTTAAATAGGGCTCCGTCGAAATCCGTTGAGACGACACCGTATGAATTATGGTTTGGGAAGAAACCTAAGCTGTTGTTTCTAAAAGTTTGGGGATGCGATGCTTATGTCAAGAAACTTCAACCTGAAAAGCTCGAACCCAAGTCGAAAAAATGCGTCTTCATAGGATACCCTAAGGAAACTATTGGGTATACCTTCTAGCTCAGATCCAAAGGCAAGATCATCGTTGCCAAGAATGGGTCCTTTCTGGAGAAGGAGTTTCTCTCGAAAGAATTGAGTGGGAGGAAAGTGGAACTTGATGAGGTGATAGTCACTCCTTCCGAACCGGAAAGTAGCGCAGCGCGGGAAAATGTTCCTGTGGTGCCTACACCGACTGGGGAGGAAGTTAATGATGATGATCATGAAGCTTCAGATCAAGTTACTGAACTTCGTAGGTCCACAATGACACGTTCCGCACCAGAGTGGTATGGCAACCCTGTCCTGGAAATCATGTTGTTAGACAACGGTGAACCTTCGAACTATGAAGAAGCGATGGCGGGCCCGGATTCCGACAAATGGCTAGAAGCCATGAAATCCGAGAAAGAATCCATGTATGAAAACAAAGTATGGACTTTGACTGACTGGCCCGATGAGCGGCGAGCCATAGAAAACAAATGGATCTTTAAGAAGAAGACGGACGCAGATGGTAATGTGACCATCTACAAAGCTCGACTTGTCGCTAAGGGTTATCGACAAGTTCAAGGGGTTGACTACGATGAGACTTTCTCACCCGTAGCGAAGCTGAAGTCCGTCCGAATCATGTTAGCAATTGCCGCATACTATGATTATGAGATATGGCAGATGGACGTCAAAACGGCATTCCTTAATGGCTTCCTTAAGGAAGAGTTGTATATGATACAGCCGGAAGGTTTTGTCGATCCTAAGAATGCTAACAAAGTATGCAAGCTCCAGCGCTCAATCTATGGGCTGGTGCAAGCATCTCGGAGTTGGAACATTCGCTTTGATGAGATGATCAAAGCGTTTGGGTTTACACAGACTTATGGAGAAGCCTGTGTTTACAAGAAAGTGAGTGGGAGCTCTGTAGCATTTCTCATATTATATGTGGATGACATATTATTGATGGGAAATGATATAGAATTCTTGGAAAGTATAAAGGCCTATTTGAATAAGTGTTTTTCAATGAAGGACCTTGGAGAAGCTGCTTATATATTAGGCATCAAGATCTATAGAGATAGATCAAGACGCCTCATTGGTCTTTCACAGAGTACATACCTTGACAAGATATTGAAGAAGTTCAGTATGGATCAGTCCAAGAAGGGATTCTTGCCTGTATTGCAAGGTGTGCAATTGAGCAAGGCTCAATGCCCGACCACGGCAGAAGATATAGAAAAGATGAGTGTCATCCCCTATGCCTCGGCCATAGGGTCTATTATGTATGCCATGCTGTGTACCAGACCTGATGTAAACCTTGCCGTAAGTTTGGTAGGAAGGTACCAAAGTAATCCCGGCATGGAACACTGGACAGCGGTCAAGAATATCCTGAAGTACCTGAAGAGGACTAAGGATATGTTTCTCGTTTATGGAGGTGACGAAGAGCTCGTCGTAAAGGGTTACGTCGACGCTAGCTTCGACACAGATCTGGATGACTCGAAGTCACAAACCGGATACGTGTATATTTCGAATGGAGGAGCAGTAAGCTGGTGCAGTTGCAAGCAAAGCGTCGTGGCGGGATCTACATGTGAAGCAGAGTACATGGCAGCCTCGGAGGCAGCACAGGAAGCAGTCTGGATGAAGGAGTTCATTACCGACCTAGGGGTGATTCCCAATGCGTCGGGCCCGATGACTCTCTTCTGTGACAACACTGGAGCTATTGCCCTTGCGAAGGAGCCCAGGTTTCACAGGAAGACCAGGCATATCAAGCGTCGCTTCAACTCCATTCGTGAAAGTGTTCAAAATAGAGACATAGATATTTGTAAAGTACATACGGACCTGAATGTAGCAGATCCGTTGACTAAACCTCTCCCTAGGGCAAAACATGATCAACACCAGGACGCAATGGGTGTTCGATTCATCACAATGTAACTAGATTATTGACTCTAGTGCAAGTGGGAGACTGTTGGAAATATGCCCTAGAGGCAATAATAAATGGTTATTATTATATTTCTTTGTTCATGATAATTGTCTATTGTTCATGCTATAATTGTATTGTCCGGAAATCGTAATACATGTGTGAATACATAGACCACAACGTGTCCCTAGTAAGCCTCTAGTTGACTAGCTCGTTGATCAACAGATATTCATGGTTTCCTGACTATGGACATTGGATGTCATTGATAACGGGATCACATCATTAGGAGAATGATGTGATGGACAAGACCCAATCCTAAGCATAGCATAAAAGATCGTGTAGTTTCGTTTGCTAGAGCTTTTCCAATGTCAAGTATCTTTTCCTTAGACCATGAGATCGTGCAACTCCCGGATACCGTAGGAGTGCTTTGGGTGTGCCAAACGTCAGAACGTAACTGGGTGACTATAAAGGTGCACTACGGGTATCTCCGAAAGTGTCTGTTGGGTTGGCACGGATCGAGACTGGGATTTGTCACTCCGTTTGACGGAGAGGTATCTCTGGGCCCACTCGGTAATGCATCATCATAATGAGCTCAATGTGACTAAGGCGTTAGTCACGGGATCATGCATTGCGGTACGAGTAAAGAGACTTGCCGGTAACGAGATTGAACAAGGTATTGGGATACCGACGATCGAATCTCGGGCAAGTAACATACCGATTGACAAAGGGAATTGCATACGGGATTGATTGAATCCTCGACACCGTGGTTCATCCGATGAGATCATCGTGGAACATGTGGGAGCCAACATGGGTATCCAGATCCCGCTGTTGGTTATTGACCGGAGAGGCGTCTCGGTCATGTCTGCATGTCTCCCGAACCCGTAGGGTCTACACACTTAAGGTTCGGTGACGCTAGGGTTGTAGAGATATGTGTATGCGGAAACCCGAAAGTTGTTCGGAGTCGCGGATGAGATCCCGGACGTCACGAGAGGTTCCGGAATGGTCCGGAGGTGAAGAATTATATATAGGAAGTCAAGTTTCGGCCACCGGGAAAGTTTCGGGGGTTACCGGTATTGTACCGGGACCACCGGAAGGGTCCCGGGGGTCCACCGGGTGGGGCCACCTATCCCGGAGGGCCCCGTGGGCTGAAAGTGGAAAGGAACCAGCCCTTAGTGGGTTGGGGCACCCCCCTTGGGCCTCCCCCCATGCGCCTAGGGTTGGGAACCCTCGGGTGGGGGGGCTTCCCCCTTGCCTTGGGGGGCAAGGCAACCCCTTCCCCCCCTTTGGCCGCCGCCCCCCCTTGGAGATCCCATCTCCCAGGGCCGGCGCCCCCCAGGGGCCTATATAAAGGGAGGGGGAGGGAGGGCAGCATGTTACAGCCTTGGGCGCCTCCCTCCTCCCCTGCAACACCTTTCTCTCTCTCGCAGAAGCTCGGCGAAGCCCTGCCGGAGACCCGCTACATCCACCACCACGCCGTCGTGCTGTTGGATCTCCATCAACCTCTCCTTTCCCCTTGCTGGATCAAGAAGGAGGAGACATCGCTGCACCGTACGTGTGTTGAACGCGGAGGTGCCGTCCGTTCGGCACTCGGTCATCGGTGATTTGGATCACGGCGAGTACGACTCCATCATCCTCGTTCATTGGAACGCTTCCGCTCGCGATCTACAAGGGAATGTAGATGCACTCCTTTCCCCTTGTTGCTAGTATACTCCATAGATGCATCTTGGTGAGCGTAGGAAAATTTTAAAATTATGCTACGATTACCAACAATAACCCGGCGTGACGTCATCCTCTGGACTCCGGGTAATCCGCCGTGACGTCATCTTCCATTAAGCCCGTTTTTTACTCCGCCAGATCCGCAACGGATCTTATCTTTACTGTCATCCCGAAAATCGAGGCGTTTCGTGGGGAGATAACCACGCCGTGGTCTCCTTGATTCTCGCGCCCACTTATGAGCTCGCCCTTATAAATAGGCCGGCCCGACGTGCCTTCAGCCACTCTTCTTCCTCCTCGCGTCACTGTTCCTCTGCTCGAGCTCGAACTCCACCGCCGCTGCCGCGCCCCCGGTCTTCATCAACCTTGGCCGCTGCATCACCCTGACTCGGTCCAGACAAACGGCGGCGACCCCCGCACCTCTTCAGCACCGGTAAGTCCTCACTACCCCGTAGAACAGATCTGCAGTAGGGTTCATCCATGTTCGTCCGTGTTCGTCGCCGTCGCCCACAAGCTCCGGTAGTTCTCATTGTTACTGCCCCTATTTGATCTTAGCCTTGTATAGAACCACTGCGGTAGATGTTTTAGCATCCATTTCACACACAAGTAGACCCCTCCTTCACTGCATAAAGGCCTCATTCGAGCTCAAGAACTCCCCTGCGTCTGCTTTTAGGTCTAGAAATTTTCTTTTTACCCGACCATTTTGATCCAAAATATTTACCGCAAAGTGTGAAACCTGTTTTCACCACACTTAGTAAAAAACTGCACTCATTGAGTCATGGCGGTTTATATTTCCGGCTTAAAGAAACCACGCCCCGTAGAATCTTCTGACTCAAAGGAAACCATGCGCCATAGAATTTTCCGGCTCATCTGTGATAAGGCCATAGGCAAATTGAATTACTCTTGACATCTTTTCTGCGGCTTAAATAACTCAATGTACTCAGATATGTATCATTAGGCCCCTCCATAAGCCGCCACTTAACACTGAACTATAACTTTCCTCCGGCTTATACTTAAACCGGACGTTTCCTTTTATCATAGGCTGCCGACTTTCACCATGCCTCCCAAAGCTCCTAAGGCCTCCATCACATGCAATTGGATGAAGTCCAACGTCACCAATGAGACCTTAGCGGATTTTGTCAAGTCAGGCCACCTGCCCAAGAAGTATGGCATGTCCTACCGTGCCCCTGACCCGTCAGAGGAGAGACCACAGCCAAAGGACGGAGAGGTGGTCATTTTTGCGGATCACATGAGCCGGGGCTTCGCACCGCCCGGCTCAAAGTTTTTCAGAGACGTTCTGAATTTCTTCGATCTGCGGCCTCAGGACATAGGACCCAACTCAATGTCCAATATCTGCAACTTCCAAGTGTTCTGCGAGGTTTACCTTGGAGAAGAACCTAGTCTGCTGCTCTTCAGAGAGCTTTTTTACTTGAACCGTCAGAATGAGTGCGCCAATGGGCCAAGTCTGGAGCTAGGCGGCATCTCCATTCAGCAGTGAAGGGACTGACTTTTCCCGTACGCAGAGCCGCCAAGCCACCCCAAAGACTGGAATCTGACGTGGTTCTACTGCCAAGACACGTCGCTGGCTGATGAAAGTCCGTTGCCCGGCTTTCGCCCCTCGCGTCTGGAGTCAACGCACCCACTGTCAGACAAGCTGACTCAAGCGGAGCGCCAGCCTCTGCTCCCCACCATCAACAAGATCAAGGCTCTCTTGGGCAATGGTCTCAATGGAATCGATCTGGTCCGGGTCTGGATCTCCTGGCGGGTGATCCCATTGAGCCGCCGCCCCGGCTTAATGTGCGAGTACACGGGCCAAAAGGATGACCCCCAGAGGCACAGCCGCAACGATCTTCCTGAAGATGTTGCAGAGGAGATGACCAAGGCTCTCTTAAACGAGAGCCTGGCGGACTGCGGGAGGACCGGGTTAGCCCCCTTCTACAAGACCAACCCAGCCCCAGCGGTAAGCCGCTGATCTAAGCATCTTATCTGCTTCTGTATATAATTTTCATCTGAATCGTTTTAAGAAATCGTCATTGTATTTTTCAGGCTGATGACAAGTTCTGGCGGGTCAAATATGACCATGAGGCGGCCAAGAAGGCCAGAAAGGCGAAGAAAGCCGCCAAGAAAGCCGCTCCCCGCAAGAAGGGAAGTAGGACAACTGCTTCGGAGCTGATGCAACTAAGCGACAGCTCCGAGTCAGAGGTAACCCCTGAACCTATAAGCTCTTTGTTATGTTTATTGTTTATTTCTGTCCGCCTTACCAACACTTGTTCATCAACAGGATGACACCGGAGCAAGTAACCCGGTGGTTGAAGAGGTAATGTCACTTTCCTCCGACTCGGAGCCCTTGCCAAGGCTGAAAGTCCGAAGGGTAACCCGGAAAGTAAGCTTTTCCAATCCTTTAGCTTATCAAGATCCTCAATTTATTTTGAAGCGACAGGTTCATGAAAGTCGGCGGCACACCCGGACCGACAAAAACACCGACCTCTCCTCCGGGTTACCTGACGCATCGAGGAAACGTCGGACCGAGGTGATCTCAAAATTGTACCCTTTTCATCCTTTGGCAGGTGTTATACGTCAACCGCTCAACTCTTCTGACTCAAATTATCAGGAAACCTCCCCCTCTTCTGGCGACTCTATGCAGTCAAGCCTACCGGCTTTCAAGACCGCGCCCGGGTAATGATAATCACCTCATGTTGTACTTTATTTTTACTTACACTATTGTGCTTATCCTCTCTGTCTTTTCAGTGCCCAGGCCAAGCTTACCAAGAGGGCGAAGAAGACCAAGCCGGTCGAAGAGCCGTAGTTGCCTGAGCCGGAGGTAGCAGGTCAAGAACCGCTGGCTGCCTCCGCTCCCGAAGCCACCGCTCCAACCGCCAAGGCAACTGCAGAAGCTTCTGCTAACCTGGAGGCCTCCAGCTCGGCTCAACCAGCAGATGACCCGGACGTGGTAATCACCCGGACGGAGTTTGTTGAGCCGGGGAGACCTACTGCACTGGCCAAGTGCTCCGCCAAAGGGGAGCTGCTAGAGTCCCGCCGGGTTAACCTGGACCTCACCGACTACGCCAATTTGACCATTGGAGAGGTCGTCTCCGGCTTCGTCAGCCAAGTGCACAAGAGCCGAGACGCAGAGATTGCCATGGTGAACCAGATCCAGCAGAAATCTGAGGTACTATTCTTATGTCCTCTTACTTACTGCATAGTTACCTTTACCATGCTAGCCCCCAAGTCTACGACTTATGATTGAATATGTTGTAGACTTAGGTTCCGGCTTACTCAATTGAACCAGCAGTTTGTAGATAGAAATGTTCAATATGCATTAGCCCCCAAGTGCCAAGTGTCTTTGCTTGGAAAACGCTTGGGACTTTAAATTTGCATAGTAACCGTTCATGCCATAACCCGGAAATTTATGCAGGCTGCCGGCAAGAAGTTTGAGACTGACATCTCTGATCTTAAGAACCGGCTGAAGATGCAAGAAATGGAGACCCCGAAGGCAAATGCCAAATTTGTGTCCAGCATCGCCGCTCAAGAAAAGCTGAAGACCGAATTTGATGCTGAACGGAAAGCCTGGGCCGAAGAGAAGGCCGCGCTGGTGAACCGGGCCGAACAGGCGGAGAAGGCCCTGTCAGAGAAGACGGCCGAACTCTCCGGCTTAAAGCGCCAAGTGTCACAGATGGTTGCTGCAATCTTCCGTAAGTCAGCCGCCGACTTTCATCCAGTTTAAAATTTTGATGCCTCATAACTCACCCTTGTCGGCGGCTTATCCTGTTCTGTGAAACAGGTCCCAGAAGTGCCAACCTCAACCAGAGTGTGGTAACCAAGCTAAAGGCCGTGTACACCCTGGTGGAGCAACTCTACACCGGGTCCCAGCGTGCCTTGGCTGTGGTGGCCCTATCCAACGAGGTGCCGACTCACCTGGAGGAGGTTCTTCGCCGGCTCGCCGTTCTGCCTCAACGTATCCAAGAGCTGCAACGGGCCTCTGCAAGAGCCAGAGCGATCGCCGCGCTGAGCCGGGCCAAGGCTTTCCTGCCCGAGTTAGACCCGGTAGACATCGCCCTCGGCTATCCAACTCTGAAGGAAGACGGCACAGCCTTCGACCAAAGGGACTTTGCCGCCTGCGTGAAGGTCGTGCGCCCGGTGGCCACTCTCATTGGAAACGACACAGACCTGACCAAGTACCAGCCGGGTTACAACATGGAAAATCAGAGGATCCCGACCCCGCGCTATGAAGCCCTCAGCTTAATCCCGCCGGCTCGTCAGCACACCTTCGCCCCGGAGATTGACCCAGCGGGGTTAATTGACGAGGAAGCTCAGTTCGAAGCTCTGAGCGGCATCGACTGGAAGTCATCAACTTTCCAGGTCTAGGGAACAGACGGAGGAGAAGAGAGGGATGAGCCGGAGACATCAACCCAGCAGGCATCTTAACTCGACAGGCGGCTTATAAAACAATGCTCCACCCTTTGGACTCGATGAGTCTTGTAATAGAATAGGTTCAACACTTTAACTGTGCCATGCCATCGCGCACGTATTGAATGCTGAATCCTTATGAAAGTTGCTTCCTTATATGTCTCCGGGTCATAATTGATCATTCATTGTCCTTAAGCTCAAGAATAGTTGCCTTTAATCATCCTGCATAAAGGACAAATCACAAGTCTCTAGGCGGCTTACCGCACTGAGAATCATAAACTTTAGATATATAACCCGGAATATGAATCAAAAAAGACTATCCCTCAATTATGTCCTCAATACAGCCGTGATAACACACTTAGCGGTCTGCAAGCATACTTCCGGTTTAGATAACCCGGGTAATAAGGTTGGTACCATAATTCCGATTGACCTGCCTTAATAGTTAACACTGTAAATCAACGTTAAGCCGACAAAGTGAGACCCGGCCGTATACACTTTGAAAATATTCAGAAGAAGCTTGTTGTAGAGCAGAAGAACTTAGGGGCTTCCGGTTCGAATACGACCAGAGACCCGGCCCAAAGGGGTTATGCTATGATTCGAATGCGATCATATAGCCCCCCATGGGTGTGGCGATGCCAATCAAGAGGGTACCGACAGCTATGTGCTCTTTGGTTCGAATACGACCCATGTTTGAACAGGAAGCCACCGAAATGACTTTAAGAATTGTTTAACGACGCTGATTCGAATACGATCCACATCGGTTCCCACAGGGGTTAAACTAAGATTCAAATATGATCAAAGAAAACTCCCCAATGAGCTCGGCACTTTGCCAATCAAATGGGTATCGACAGCTATGTTCTCTTTGGTTCGAATACGACCTATGTTTGAACAGGAAGCCCCCAAGTGACCTTATTGCCTACGGCTAGATTCGAATACGATCATAAGCCGGATCCTCCTTCAAGTTATCATGTAATCTTGCAATGAAAACAACACGTGCACATTTGGAGGAGAAAAAGGACAGAGGTCCTGCTTTATTGCTTATCATAATATATACATGGCTTAGAGAAATATGTACATCATGAGAGCCGGTGGCTCAAGTGTAGTAAGGCCGAAGCTGAGCTATGTTCCACGGCCGACGGGTTTCTTCCTCCGACTTACGTGAATCTTTGTGCTCCCGAATGTCAATGAGGTAATATGACCCGTTGTGCAAATTCTTGCTGACCACAAAGGGCCCTTCCCAAGGCGGGGATAACTTGTGCGCGTCTGTTTGATCTTGGATGAGCCGGAGCACCAGATCGCCTTCCTGGAAGACCCGGGATTTAACCCGGCGACTATGATAACGGCGCAGGTCTTGTTGGTAAATCGCTGAGCGAGCTGCTGCCACATCACGCTGTTCGTCCAACAAGTCAAGAGCACCTTGGCGCGCCTGTTCATTATCCGCCTCAACATAAGCCGCCACTCGAGGCGAGTCATGACGGATGTCACTGGGGAGGACTGCTTCTGCCCCATAAACCATGAAGAAAGGCGTGAAACCTGTAGACCTGTTAGGAGTAGTGTTGATGCTCCATAACACGGAGGGCAACTCCTCCACCCAACAACCCGGCGTCCGTTGCAAAGGGACCAAAAGCCGGGGCTTGATGCCCTTCAGAATCTCCTGATTAGCTCTCTCAGCTTGACCATTGGATTGAGGATGAGCCACCGAGGAAACATCAAGTCGGATATGCTCTCGTTGACAAAACTCTTCCATGGCGCCTTTGGATAGATTGGTGCCATTGTCAGTTATAATGCTGTGCGGAAAGCCAAAGCGAAAGATCACCTTTTTCATAAACTGAACCGCCGTGGCTGCATCACACTTGCTAACTGGCTCTGCTTCAACCCACTTGGTAAATTTGTCAACTGCCACCAAGAGGTGGGTCTTCTTATCCTTGGACCTTTTAAAAGGCCCAACCATATCAAGCCCCCAGACCGCAAAGGGCCAAGTAATTGGGATCATCCTCAGCTCCTGAGCCGGCACATGAGCCCGTCGTGAGAACCTTTGGCAACCATCACATTTACTGACCAAGTCCTCCGCATCAGCATGAGCCGTCAGCCAATAAAAACCATGACGAAAAGCCTTGGCCACAAGAGACTTTGAGCCGGCGTGATGGCCACAATCCCCTTCATGAATCTCACGCAAGATCTCTTGACCTTCCTCAGGGGAGACACAACGCTGGAATGCTCCCGTAACACTGCGGTGATGCAACTCGCCATTGATAACGATCATGGACTTAGCCCGCCGGGTTATTTGTCCTGGCCAAAGTTTCATCCTCAGGCAATTCTCCCCGGGTCATGTAAGCCAGATAGGGCATTGTCCAGTCCGGTATGATATGGAGAGCCGCCACCAGTCGTGCCTCCGGGTCAGGGACAGCCAAGTCTTCCTCTGTAGGCAACTTAACAGAAGGGCTATACAGGACGTCCAGGAAAGTGTTAGGCGGCACCGGTTTTCGCTGAGAGCCCAGCCGGCTTAAAGCATCAGCCGCCTTGTTCTTCCTACGATCAATGTGTTCCACTTGGTAACCCTGAAAGTGCCCAGCAATGGCATCAACTTCGCGGCGATAAGCCGCCATGAGAGGGTCCTTGGAATCCCACTTTCCTGATACTTGTTGAGCCACCAAGTCTGAGTCGCCGAAGCATCTTACCCGGCTCAAGCTCATCTCTTTAGCCATCCGAAGACCATGGAGCAAGGCCTCGTACTCAGCCGCGTTGTTAGTGCAAGGAAACAGCAACTGTAGCACATAATGGAACTTGTCACCTTTAGGGGAAGCCAACACGACTCCAGCCCCCGAGCCCTCCAACTGCCTGGACCCATCAAAGTGAATAGTCCAATATGTGTTATCCGGCTTCTGCTCGGGCACTTGTGACTCTGTCCAGTCATTGATGAAATCCACCAAGGCCTGAGATTTAACAGCAGTGCGTGGCACGTATTTCAGACCATGAGGTCCGAGCTCTATAGCCCACTTAGCCACCCTCCCTGTGGCCTCTCTGTTTTGAATGATATCACCAAGAGGGGCAGAACTGACCACAGTGATGGGATGACCCTGGAAATAATGCTTAAGCTTCCGGCTCGCCATGAACACACCATAAACAAGCTTCTGCCAATGCGGATACCGCTGCTTGGACTCAATGAGCACTTCGCTGACATAATAAACCGGCCGCTGAACCGGATGCTCCTTACCCTCTTCCTTGCGCTCCACCACCACAGCCACACTGACAGCTCGTGTGTTCGCCGCCACATATAATAATAAGGGCTCTTATCAACCGGAGCAGCAAGGACTGGGGGCTCTGCCAGCTGCTTCTTCAAATCCTCAAAGGCAGTATTAGCTGCATCATTCCAGACAAAGTTATCAGTTTTCTTCATCAACTGATATAATGGCATGGCCTTCTCACCCAAACGGCTTATAAACCGGCTTAAAGCAGCGATGCGACCCGCCAAGCGCTGAACATCATTTATACACGCCGGCTTAGCCAGGGAGGTGATGGCCTTGATCTTCTCCGGGTTAGCTTCAATGCCTCTGTCAGAAACCAAGAAACCCAAGAGTTTGCCTGCAGGAACACCAAAAACACACTTGGCCGGGTTAAGCATCATCTTGTAAACCCGGAGATTATCAAAGGTTTCTCTCAAATCATCTATCAGGGTTTCCTCCTTTATAGATTTAACCACAATATCGTCCACATAAGCATGAACATTGCGCCCAATCTGGTTATGAAGACAGTTCTGCACGCAACGCTGATAAGTCGCCTGTGCACACTTGAGTCCAAAGGGCATGGACACATAGCAGAAGGCTCCAAAGGGAGTGATGAACGCCGTCTTCTCCTGGTCCTTAACTGCCATTTTAATCTGATGATATCCGGAATAAGCATCCAAGAAACTTAAGCGCGCACAACCGGCCGTAGCATCAATGATTTGATCAATACGGGGAAGGGCAAAAGGATCAGCCGGACACGCCTTGTTTAAGTCCGTGTAGTCCACACACATCCGCCAAGTGCCGTTCTTCTTGAGCACGAGCACCGGGTTAGCTAACCACTCTGGGTGAAAGACTTCAACAATAAACCCGGCCGCCAAGAGCCGGGCCACCTCTTCACCAATAGCTTTCCTCCTCTCCTCATTGAACCGCCTGACCGGCTTAAATTTCGGATCAACATTGAGAGTGTGCTCAGCGAGTTCTCTAGGTACACCTGGCATGTCAGAAGGTTTTCATGCGAAGATGTCCCTATTCTCACGGATGAACTCGATGAGCGCGCTTTCCTATTTTGGATCCAGATTGGCACTGATGCTAAATTGCTGAGATGAATCTCCTGGAACGAAATCAACAAGTTTAGTCTCATCAGCCGACTTAAATTTCATTGCCGGCTCATGCTCCATAGTTGGCTTTTTCAGAGAGGTCATATCAGTTGGGTCAACATTGTCTTTGTAAAATTTCAACTCCTCTGTTGCACAAACAGATTCTGCATAAGCTGCATCGCCTTCCTCACATTCCAAGGCCACCTTCCGGCTGCCGTGAACCGTAATGGTCCCATTATGACCCGGCATCTTGAGCTGTAAATATACGTAACACGGCCGTGCCATGAACTTGGCGTAAGCCGGCCGCCCAAATATAGCATGGTACGGACTTCTTATCTTGACCACCTCAAAGGTCAATTTTTCCACCCTGTAGTTGTTCTCATCTCCAAAGGCCACTTCCAACTCGATCTTGCCGACTGGATAAGCCGACTTACCAGGTACCACACCATGGAAGATAGTGTTTGACTGGCTGAGGTTCTTATCAACCAACCCCATACGGCGAAAAGTCTCATAATAGAGGATGTTGATGCTGCTGCCTCCATCCATGAGCACCTTAGTGAACTTATATCCTCCCACCTGAGGAGCCACCACTAAGGCCAAGTGACCCGGATTGTCCACCCGGGGAGGGTGATCCTCTCTACTCCATACTATAGGCTGCTCAGACCACCGCAAGTAGCGTGGAACCGCCGGCTCAACAGCATTCACAGCCCTCTTATGAAGCTTCTGATCTCGCTTACACAGACTGGTGGTAAACACATGATACTGTCCACCGCTAAGCTGCTTTGGATTGGTCTGATAACCCCCCTGCTGCTGTTGATGACCCTGGCCAGACTGCTGATTAAAGCCCCCTTGACCGTTCTGAGGATTAGAATTTGAGCCGCCGCCCGGGCCATGAAAGCCGCCGGCGCCTGAGCCGCCGCCCGGGCCATTGTAATTCTTAAAGGCCTTCATGATTGCACAATCCTTCCATAGATGAGTCGCTGGCTTCTCTCTAGAGCCATGCCTTGGACAAGGCTCATTCAACAGCTGCTCCAGCGTCGGGCCTGACCCGCCGCCTCGGGGAGGGAGCCTCCCCTTGCGCCGCTGGTTATTACCTTGTGAGCTGGCGTTGGCTACAAACTCTAGGCTGCCATCGGCCTTGCGCTTGCCTCCTCCTTGGTTTCCCGGGTTATGCTGAGGACCCTTGCCATTGCCGTTCTTCTTTCCCTTCCCTGCCCTTTCATCATCTGAAGCGGGGTCCTTGGTACCATCAGAATCGGCGTACTTGACAAGAGCCGCCATCAGTGTACCCATATCATTGCAGTCGCGCTTAAGCCGCCCGAGTTTCATCTTCAGGGGCACAAAACGACAATTCTGCTCCAACATTAAGACTGCAGAGCCGGCATCCATCTTATCTGAGGAATGTATTATCTCCTTAACCCGGCGAACCCAATGTGTCGTAGACTCACCCTCCTGCTGCTTGCAGTTAGTCAAATCCACAATTGACATAGACTGCCTACAGGTATCCTTGAAGTTTTGGATGAACCGGGCCTTTCAGCTCAGCCCAAGACCCAATGGAATTCGGTGGTAGCCCTTTCAACCAAGTGCGGGCAGTCCCATCTAACATCATGGTGAAGTACTTGGCCATTGCCGCCTCACTGACCTCCAGCAGTTCCATGGCCATCTCGTAACTCTCGATCCAGGCTGCGGGTTGTAAGTCTGCCGTGTAATTAGGCACCTTCCTAGGGCCTTTGAAGTCCTTGGGTAGACGTTCATTGCGGATAGCTGGCACTAAACAAGGGACACCCCCAGTCCTGGTAGGGATACCCACGTCGACGGAAGCCGTCGGATAAGCCGGGGGAGTCTGGTAAGCCGTCAACTGAGGCACCTGCTCCGCCTCTTGCCGCGCTCTGTCCTGGTCTGCTGCGTGAAAGGCTCCGTTATGAGCCGGGCCATGGCCAGGGGGCGGGTCATGGCGTCGGACGTTACTTGAGCCGGTCGCTGAGACCATGTGCCTGCTGTAACTCGGGCTCCGGCCTGGACGAGGGGTCGAGTGGATCCTGTCCCGGCTGTAGGAGTACGCCTCTTGCTGCGCCAGTGCTGTCTGAAGGAGTTCCCTGACCCGGCGGGTTTCAATAGCCGTCGGAGAGTCGCCGTCAACTGGGAGAGCCGCCAGCCGTGCTGCCGCGGCGACCATGTTCTCCAGCGGGTTATTATAATGACCCGGGGGTATTGGCACGTACTGAGGCGGGGCAGGGGGCACCTGGGGAGGCCCCATCACTTGTGGCTGAATAGGGGTCCCAGACCCGGGCACTATGACCCCTGGCGGGTTACTAGACCCTGCACCTGGCGTGTTGAAGAGGTTGCGTGGATCGTAAACCGGAGGGAGTCGAGATTGGGCCTTTTGATGCCTCCTTCTCAGGACCTCATTGGACGCGTTTTGATCCATCGTGAGCCGGAAGGACTGCGCTTGAATCAACTGGGTTTGGGCGTCGAGAGCCGCCCTTTCCGCAGCCATCCTGATCCCTTCCGCTGCCAGATCCTCCTTAGCTTTCACTAGATCCAATTTTAACTGTGCCACCTCCGCATCATGCTGAGCTTGATCCGCCGGGTCAACCGTGGCGGTTAACAGGGCCGTCATCTTGTCCGTGAGATCCATTAGCACCTGAGCCGGCGAGGGCACCGGGTTTCCCGCTCCAGCAGCAGGGTTCTGAACAGGCTGTGCACCGGCCATAAAGACTCCAACCTGACTTGGCGGCTCAAACGGGTCCGGAATACTGTCACCATCGGAACAACCCATGAGCCTGCCATCTTGAAGTTGATACAACGAGTTTGACTCATCGGTGGACGACTCGCCGTCAGAGCCGGCGGCCGTCTCATCACCAGATCCAGATCGATCAGAGGCCCTCCATGGATACATCCCACAAAAGCATGCCTTAAGGCAGGCCGGGCCCGGGCGGGTCGTGCACGCTGAGCCGTCTCGATGAGATCGGCGCAGAGATCCGGCTCAGGGCCCGGCTCACCAATCTTGCCAATGAAAACATGAATTCCGCCGAAGGGGACCCGGTACCCGTACTCAATTGAGCCGGCGTCGGGGCCCCAGTTTGCATCGTCGATGTAGAGCTTGCCGCGACGACTCTTGGTCATCCGGCCCACAGTGTATCCCTTGAGCCCTTCGAAGCTGCCCTTCAAGAACTCAAATCCACCATGCGCTGGCCCCACGATGGGCGCCAACTGTCGTGGAATTGTCACGGCAGATGTCCTCGAGCTAGGACTTAGTCGTGGAGCCATCGCAGCTAGGAAGCTTAAAGGGGTTAAGCAGGACAAGGAACACGAGGGTTTATACTGGTTCGGCCCCTTACGGTGAAGGTAAAAGCCTACGTCCAGTTGAGGTGGTATTGATTAGGGTTTCGATGACCAGGGAGCTAAACTGCTATGCCTGGCTCTCGATGAGATCTTGCTTGTCCCTAAACCGCTGCCGGGTCATCCCTTTATATAGGGAGGCTGACGCCCAGCAGCTCTCAGAGTCCCGGCCAGCTCATAAGAGTGTCCGGCTCGGATTCTCAACTATTCTTGCCTTACACTACAAGTTCTACCATAATAATGACTGTAACTACGGGCTTTAAGCCATATCCGGGTCTCAAGCCCATCTTTGGCCCTCCTTCTAGCGCCGGGCTTCTGGCAATGACCTTTATGAGTAACCCGGCCCCTCCTGGCGGGTGACTCTAAGGTCTATATCCTCAACAGTTCTTGCTAAGCCCGTAGCAGCCACGTAAAACTTGCAACAACAAAGTAGAGGACGTCTAACTTGTTTTTGCAGGGCATGTTGTGATGTGATATGGTCAAGACATGATGTGATATAATTTGTTGTATGAGATGATCATGTTTTGTAACCGAGTTATCGGCAACTAGCAGGAGCCATATGGTTGTCGTTTTATTGTATGCAATGCAATCGCCATGTAATGCTTTACTTTATCACTAAGCGGTAGCGATAGTCGTAGAAGCATAAGATTGACGAGACGACAACGATGCTATGATGGAGATCAAGATGTCGCGCCGGTGACGATGGTGATCATGACGGTGCTTCGGAGATGGAGATCACAAGCACGGTGCTTTGGAGATGGAGATCACAAGCACAAGATGATGATGGCCATATCATATCACTTATATTAATTGCATGTGATGTTAATCCTTTATGCATCTTATCTTGCTTTGTTTGACGGTAGCATTATAAGATGATCCTTCACTAAATTATCAAAGTATAAGTGTTCTCCCTGAGTATGCACCGTTGCGAAAGTTCTTCGTGCTGAGACACCACGTGATGATCGGGTGTGATAGGCTCTACGTTCAAATACAACGGGTGCAAAACAGTTGCACACGTGGAATACTCAGGCTAAACTTGACGAGCCTAGCATATAACAGATATGGCCTCGGAACACGGAGACCGAAAGGTCGAGCGTGAATCATATAGTAGATATGATCAACATAGTGATGTTCACCATTGAAACTACTCCATCTCACGTGATGATCGGACATGGTTTAGTTGATATGGATCACGTGATCACTTAGAGGATTAGAGGGATGTCTATCTAAGTGGGAGTTCTTAAGTAATATGATTAATTGAACTTAAATTTATCATGAACTTAGTCCTGATAGTATTTTGCAAATTATGTTGTAGATCAATAGCTAGCGTTGTTGCTTCCCTGTGTTTATTTTTGATATGTTCCTAGAGAAAAATTATGTTGAAAGATGTTAGTAGCAAAGATGCGGATTGGATCCGTGATCTGAGGATTATCCTCATTGCTGCACAGAAAAATTATGTCCTTGATGCGCCGCTAGGTGACAGACCTATTACAGGAGCAGATGCAGACGTTATGAACGTTTGGCTAGCTCAATATGATGACTACTTGATAGTTTAGTGCACCATGCTTAACGGCTTAGAATCTGGACTTCAAAGACGTTTTGAACGTCATGGACCATATGAGATGTTCCAGGAGTTGAAGTTAATATTTCAAGCAAATACCCGAGTTGAGAGATAAAGTCTCCAACAAGTTCTATAGCTAAAAGATGGAGGAGAATCGCTCAACTAGTGAGCATGTGCTCAGATTGTCTGGGTTCTACAATCGCTTGAATCAAGTGGGAGTTAATCTTCCAGATAAAATAGTGATTGACAGAATTCTCTAGTCACCATCACCATGTTAGTAGAACTTCGTGATGAACTATAGTATGCAAGGGATGACGAAAGTAATTCCCGAGCTCTTCGTGATGCTGAAATCGACGACGGTAGAAATCAAGAAAAACATCAAGTGTTGATGGTTGACGAGACCACTAGTTTCAAGAAAAGGGCAAAGGGAAAGAGGGGAACTTCAAAAAGAACGGCAAGCAAGTTGCTACTCAAGTGAAGAAGCCCAAGTCTGTACCTAAGCCTGAGACTAAGTGATTCTACTGCAAAGGGACTGGTCACTGGAGGCGGAACTGCCCCAAGTATTTGGTGGATAAGAAGGATGGCAAAGTGAACAAAGGTATATTGGATATACATGTTATTGATGTGTACTTACTAGTGTTTATAGCAACCCCTCAGTATTTGATACTGGTTTAGTTGCTAAAGAGTAGTAACTCAAATCAGGGAGTTGCAGAATAAACAGAGACTAGTAAAAGGCGAGGTGACGATGTGTGTTGGAAGTAATTCCAAGATTGATATGATCATCATGGCACACTCCCTATACTTTCAGGATTAGTGTTGAAACTAAATAAGTGGTATTTGATGTTTGTGTTGAGCATGAATATGATTTGATCATGTTTATTGCAATACGGTTATTCATTTAAGTTAGAGAACAATTGTTGTTCTGTTTACATGAATAAAACCTTCTATGGTCATACACACCAACGAAAATGGTTTGTTGGATCTCGATCGTAGTGATACACATATTCATAATATTGAAGCCAAAAGATGCAAAGTTAATAATGATAGTGCAACTTATTTGTGGCACTGCCGTTTAGGTCATATTGGTGTAAAGCGCATGAAGAAACTCCATACTGATGGGATTTTGGAATCACTTGATTATGAATCACTTGATGCTTGCGAACCGTGCCCCATGGGAAAGATGACTGAAACGTCGTTCTCCGGAACTATGGAGAGAGCAACAGATTTGTTGGAAATCATACATACAGATGTATGTGGTCCGATAAATATTGAGGCTCGTAGCAGGTATCATTATTTTCTGACCTCCACAGATGATTTGAGCAGATATGGGTATATCTACTTAATGAAACATAAGTCTGAAACATTTGAAAAGTTCATATAATTTCAGAGTGAAGCGGAAAATCATCGTAACAAGAAAATAAAGTTTCTACGATCTGATCGTGGAGAAGAGTATTTGAGTTACGAGTTTGGCCTTCAGTTAAAACAATGTGAAATTGTTTCACTACTCACGCCACTTGGAACACCACAGTGTAATGGTGTGTCCGAACATCGTAACCGTACTTTATTAGATATGGTGCAATATATGATGTCTCTTACCGATCTACCACTATCGTTTTGGGGTTATGCATTAGAGACAGCTACATTCACGTTAAATAGGGCACCATCAAAATCCGTTGAGACGACGCCTTATGAACTGTGGTTTGGCAAGAAACCAAAGTTGTCATTTCTTAAGGTTTGGGGTTGCGATTCTTATGTGAAAAAGTTTCATCCTGATAAGCTCAAACCCAAATCGGAGAAATGTGTCTTCATAGGATACCCAAAGGAGACAGTTGGGTACACCTTCTATCACAGATCCGAAGGCAAGACATTCGTTGCTTAGAATGGATCCTTTCTAGAGAAGGAGTTTCTCTCGAAAGAAGTGAGTGGGAGGAAAGTAGAACTTGATGAGGTAACTGTACCTGCTCCCTTATTGGAAAGTAGTTCATCACAAGAAACGGTTCCTGTGACGTCTATACGAATGAGTGAGGAAGTTAATGATGATGATCATGAAACTTCAGATCAAGTTGTTACTAAACCTGTAGGTCAACCAGAGTAAGATCCGCACCAGTGTGGTACGATAATCCTGTTCTGGAGGTTATGTTACTAGACCATGACGAACCTACGAACTATGAAGAAGCGATGGTGAGCCCAGATTCCGCAAAATGGCTTGAGGCCATGAAATCTGAGATGAGATCCATGTATGAGAACAAAGTGTGGACTTTGGTTGACTTGCCCGATGATCGGCAAGCAATGAGAAATAAATGGATCGTCAAGAGGAAGATGACGCTGATAATAGTGTTACTATCTACAAAGCTAGAATTGTCGCAAAAAAGGTTTTCGACAAGTTCAAGGTGTTGACTACGATGAGAGTTTCTCACTCGTATCTATGCTTAAGTCTGTCTGAATCATGTTAGCAATTGCCGCATTTTATGAAATATGGCAAATGGATAAACAAAACTGCATTCCTTAATGGATTTATTAAAGAACAGTTGTATATGATGCAACCAGAAGGTTTTGTCAATCCTAAAGGTGCTAACAAAATATGCAAGCTCCAGCGATCCATCTATGGACTGGTGCAAGCATCTCGGAATTGGAATATACACTTTGATAAGTTGATCAAAGGATATAGTGTTATACAGACTTGCGGAGAAGCCTGTATTTACAAGAAAGTGAGTGGGAGCACTACAACATTTCTGATAAGTATATGTGAATGACATATTGTTGATCGGAAATGATGTAGAATTATTCTGCAAAGCATAAAGGAGTGTTTGAAAGGAGTTTTTCAAAAGAAAGACCTCGGTGAAGCTGCTTACATATTGAGCATCAAGATCTATAGAGATAGATCAAGACACTTGATAAGTTTTTTCAATGAGTACATACCTTAACAAGATTTTGAAGTAGTTCAAAATAGAACAGTCAAAGAAAGAGTTCTTGCCTGTGTTACAAGGTGTGAAATTGAGTAAAGACTCAAAGCCCGACCACGGCAAAAAGATAGAAAGAGAATGAAAGTCATTCCCTATGCCTTGGCCATAGGTTCTATAAAGTATGCCATGCTGTGTACCGGATCTATTGTATACCCTACACTGATTTTGGCAAGGGAGTACAATAGTGATCTAGGAGTAGATCACTGGACAGCGGTCAAAATTATCCTTAGTGGAATAAGGATATGTTTCTCGATTATGGAAGTGACAAAAGGTTCGTCGTAAAGGGTTACGTCGATGCAAGTTTTGACACTAAATCTAGATGACTCTAAGTCTCGGTCTAGATACATATTGAAAGTGGGAGCAATTAGCTAGAGTAGCTCCGTGCAGAGCATTGTAGACATAGAAATTTGCAAAATACTTATGGATCTGTATGTGACAGACCCGTTGACTAAAATTATCTCACAATCAAAACATGATCACACCTTAGTACTCTTTGGGTGTTAATCACATAGCGATGTTAACTAGATTATTGACTCTAGTAAACCCTTTGAGTGTTGGTCACATAGAGATGTGAACAATGGGTGTTAATCACATGGTGATGTGAATTATTGATGTTAAATCACATGGCGATGTGAACTAGATTATTGACTCTAGTGCAAGTGGGAGACTGAAGGAAATATGCCCTAGAGGCAATAAAAAAGTATTATATATTTCCTTATATCATGATAAATGTTTATTATTCATGCTAGAATTGTATTAACCGGAAACATAATACATGTGTGAATACATAGACAAACAGTGTGTCACTAGTATGCCTCTACTTGACTAGCTCGTTAATCAAAGATGGTTATGTTTCCTAGCCATAGACATGAGTTGTCATTTGATTAACGGGATCACCTCATTAGGAGAATGACGTGATTGACTTGACCCATTCCGTTAGCTTAGCACCCGATCGTTTAGTATGTTGCTATTGCTTTCTTCATGACTTATACATGTTCCTATGACTATGAGATTATGCAACTCCCGTTTATCGGAGGAACACTTTGTGTGCTACCAAACGTCACAACGTAAATGGGTGATTATAAAGGTGCTCTACAGGTGTCTCCAAAGTTACTTGTTGGGTTGGCGTATTTCGAGATTAGGATTTGTCACTCCAATTGTCGGAGAGGTATCTCTGGGCACACTCGGTAATGCACATCACTATAAGCCTTGCAAGCATTGTGACTAATGAGTTAGTTACGGGATGTTGTATTACGGAACGAGTAAATAGACTTGCCAGTAACGAGATTGAACTAGGTATCGAGATACCGACGATCGAATCTCGGGCAAGTAACATACCGATGACAAAGGGAACAACGTATGTTGTTATGCGGTCTGACCGATAAAGATCTTCGTAGAATATGTGGGAGCCAATGTGGGCATCCAGGTCCCGCTATTGGTTATTGACCGGAGAGGTGTCTCGGTCATGTCTACATAGTTCTCGAACCCGTAGGGTCCGCACGCTTAACGTTACGATGACAATTTTATTGAGTTTTGATGTACCGAAGTAGTTCGGAGTCCCGGATGAGATCGGGGATATGACGAGGAGTCTCGAAATGGTCGAGACATAAAGATCGATATATTGGACGACTATATTCGGACTTCGGAAAGGTTCCGAGTGATTCGGGTATTTTTCGGAGTACCGGAGAGTTACGGGAATACGTATTGGGCCTTATTGGGCCATACGGGAAAGAAGAAAAAGGGCCACAAGGGTGGCCGCACCCCTCCCCTTGGTCTAGTCCTAATTGGACTAGGGAAGGGGGGCGCCCCCTTCCTTCCTTCTCTTTTTCCCTTCCTCTTTTCCTATTTCATATGGGAGGTGGAATCCTACTAGGACTAGGGAGTCCTAGTAGGACTCCACACTTGGTGCACCCCCTCCTAGTGCCGGCCTCCTCCTCCCTTGCTCCTTTATATACGGGGGCAGGGGGCACCCCAGAGACACAACAATTGATCCTTGAGATCTCTTAGCCGTGTGCGGTGCCCCCCTCCACCATATTACACCTCGATAATACCGTTGCGGAGCTTAGGCGAAGCCCTGCGTCGGTGGAACATCATCATCGTCACCACGCCGTCGTGCTGACGAAACTCTCCCTCAACACTCGGCTGGATCAGAGTTCGAGGGACGTCATCAAGCTGAACGTGTGTAAAACTCGGAGGTGCCGTACATTCGGTACTTGATCGGTCGGATCGTGAAGACGTACGACTACATCAACCGCGTTGTGATAACGCTTCCGCTGTCGGTCTACGAGGGTACGTGGAAACCACTCTCCCCTCTCGTTGCTATGCATCACCATGATCTTGCGTGTGCGTAGGAAATTTTTTGAAATTACTACGTTCCCCAACAGGTGAAGCCTTGCAATGATGTGGGTGGAGCTTTGAAATGATATAACCGAGAAAAACATGGAACTCCGGAAAGAAAATGAACAAATGAGATCAAGAATTTTGATGAACCTCCGGAATAAGGAATTGAATTTACTCGATGAAACAAAGAATAAGAATTACATTATGCTCATCCTTCACCAATTAATTGATGACAAGCAGCGGATTTGGCATACTACTTATTCTCGTAGAAAGGATTAAGATAGATATGGCGCAAACTTGGGAAGGACTTCAACGAACCACCGGTAGGATTTGGAAACAACGAATGAATTTATATGATAACCAAGGAAGAGAACTCTTGAACGAACCACCGTAAGAATTGAAAACAATTGAAGAAAAGAGGACGAAACACTGTAAAAAATTAAAGAACGCGCGAAAATATTCGAGGGAAAATTAGATACATGAGAACGAATAGACCACGAGCTGACTATAGGATACTTGAACGATGCACCGGGAGAATAAGGAGATGAACGAAGAGACATCAATTTAGAATAATTGGAGAACGAAGCTGAAAACTTAGAACGAAGAAATCTTCTGAAATGATGGCCTTCGGATACTCAAACTGAAAAGACTCATGAATTGCTCCGAATGGGTGAAAAGAATTCTCACAATCGAAAACAATCATGAGAGGATGGCATCAAGCTAGAACCATGAATCTTCAAGAGAACGGATAAGATTTAGGAGAAATCACTACCTTGATCTTGAAATGTTGAGAATGACGATGAGAAACACCACCATGAATTGTTGAGGCACTCCGGAATGAAAATTAGAAATGTTGAACCAACGATGAAAAGAATTTGAATTATCTTGGAGAAAGACATATGATTGCTGATAACTCATTCTTACGTCAAACTTTGAAATGAATTTGAGAATAGCTCCAGAAAAATTAGAAGAGTCAAGTAAGATCCTGGGAAAAGACCTGTGGGTTAGGGCCCACTCAAAAGATACACCGTTGAAAAGATTACTTGAAAAGGAGATTGCACCGGTTGAATTAAATGGCTTGAATGAGATAACAACCTCAAAATAGTTTAAACTGATTAAGAACGGAAGCTTGAATTTCCTGAGATATCTTCAGCGCTCCGGATACAAATGAATGGCGAAAAATGGATGATTAAGAGGTGCACCGGCATGAGAAAAACATTTGAAACAAGGAAAAAGAATGTGACCAACATTGAAACCTTGAATTTAGTCCACCGGAGAAGAAAAAGAATGAAGAATGAAAAACTTGAAGCTTCGTTAGTATCTTCATGGGAAATCACCGGATAAGAACATTGAAAGAAAAGAATGAAGAGACTTCACATGAATAAAATGGATACTTGATTAAGAAATCTGGGTCCTTGAAGAAAAGGGTGGGAGGGCGGGAAAACAAAGACAACTTGGGACGGATGAAACAAACACCGTTGAGAAAACTTAGAGTTGATCTTGCGGATGTTGAAAATGATCAGATCCATTAAAAGAGAAACACGCCGGTTGGAAAAGAATTAATGACGACCTCGATGATCAAGAAGGATTAGTATTCACATAGCAATATGAGAACACCGTTTAGGAAAGGTATGGATTCAACATTTGACATCGTAGCAACTCAAATACCACAAATTAAAACAAAACAAAGGATTTGGCTTGCAGAATAAGCCGGAACAAACATATGATAGAGATTTCGTCTGAAGTTTTCGTGGTGGGGCCCACACGGGCTCGATCGTACAGCACCATCATGTACAAGGCAGTGCACATGACATACGAAGCGTCCCCGAGTCGGCATAGCCAAGGACTCTTTAAGACACTACGAGACCACTGTAAAACCAACCGTGGAAAGGCGGACCACTAGACGTCGAACCCCAATCTCATATCATGCATCTGTCGGAAAGATATCCTAGGAGCTACTTGAATTCCCACTTATAAACTCCTGAAACTTTCTGGTTATGCAATCTGGTGTTGGGGATACAGGGGACACAAAATATACCACCCAAACTAACAATACCTAGATCCAGCTGTATCCATCCGTCAACACATAACCAAGAAATCTTCGGAAATCGTGTACCTCAACCTTCGAAAAGCATCCGTTATATGAGTTATGACAATACTCCCGAACTCCCGCCCCAGTACTGGGTGGCGTCGAGGTGATCTCACCAACAACTGCATAAAAGAGATTTTCGATGTCTGCGAAACTCAGGTATTCCAGAACTGCAACGATAAAATTGTGACGACAACATCTCGGAGCTCAACTCCCCGGGACACTGCCACAACCCCTAAATGTCAGGAGGCACCAAGAACAATGTTCTCGTCACAAAACCATCGGAACGATTCCAAGATACCCGCGTGATCCAAAAAAAAAATTTAGTGAAATTTGAGGAGAGAAGAGTCAAAACTTCTACGTCAGGAGGCCTCACCAGAGCGACGAAGGGACTGAGGAGTAAAAAGAATCCTACTCTCCGATATATATAATCCTAAGACTCAAAACATTTTGTTCGAGACTCAACAACGCCAGCGATTCGATCAAGCAGGGGCTCCTAAGTCGGGGATGGCTCTGATTACCAACTTGTAACACCCACGATGCGGCTATATCTCCCACGTGTCGAGGCACGACTTAGAGGCATAACCGCATTGTGGTTTTGTCGCAAGAAGGGTCGTCTTCACACAATCCCATGTAATGAACCAGAATGGCATAAAGAGTTGGCTTACAATCGCCACTTCACACAATACATAAATGAAATCATAAACATTCAAGATACACACATAGGTCCGACTACGGAACCAAAATAAAAGAAGACAACCCAACTGCTAGATCCCCGATCGTCCCGACTGGGCTCCACTACTGATCAACAAGAAAAGAAACAACACAACGGACAAGATCTTCATCGAGCTCCCACTTGAGCTCAGTTGCGTCACCTGCACTGGTATCATCGGCACCTGCAACTGTTTGGAAGTATCTGTGAGTCACGAGGACTCAGCAATCTCACACCCGCGAGATCAAGACTATTTAAGCTTATAGGAAGGAAAGGGTAGGGAGGTGGAGCTGCAGCAAGCACTAAGCATATATGGTGGCTAACATACGCAAATAAGAGCGAGAAGAGGAGCAACGGAACGGTCGTCAACTAGTAATGATCAAGAAGTGATCCTGAACTCCTACTTACGTCAACCATAACCCAAAAGCCGTGTTCACTTCCCGGACTCCGCCGAAAAGAGACCATCACGGCTACACACCCGGTTGATGCGTTTTAATTAAGTCAAGTGTCAAGTTCTCTATAACCGGATATTAACAAATTCCCATCTGCCTCATAACCGCGGGCACGGCTTTCGAAAGATAATACCCTGCAAGGGTGTCCCAACTTAGCCCATTATAAGCTCTCACGGTCAACGAAGGATATTCCTTCTCCCAGGAAGACCCGATCAGTCTCGGAATCCCGGTTTACAAGACATTTCGACAATGGTAAAACAAGACCAGCAAAGCCGCCCGATGTGCCGACAAATCCCGATAGGAGCTGCAAATATCTCGTTCTCAGGGCAACACCGGATGAGACTAGCTACGAGTAAAACCAGACCTCAAGTTTCCCCAAGGTGGCCCCGCAGGCAGCTCAGTTCGGACCAACACTCGAAGGAGCACTGGCCCGGGGGGGTCTAAAATAAAGATGACCCTTGAGTCTGCAGAACCCAAGGGAAAAGGGGGTAGGTGGTAGCAAATGGTAAAACCAAGGTTGGGCCTTGCTGGAGGAGTTTTATTCAAAGCGAACTGTTAAGAGGGTCCCATAAAATCACCCAACTGCGTAAGGAACGCAAAATCAAGGAACATAACACCGGTATGACGGAAACTAGGGCGGCAAGAGTGGAACAAAACACCAGGCATAAGGCCGAGCCTTCCACCCTTTACCAAGTATATAGATGCATTAATTAAATAAGAGATATTGTGATATCCCAACATATCCATGTTCAAACATGGAACAAACTTCAACTTCTCCTGCAACTAACAACGCTATAAGAGGGGCTGAGCAAAAGCGGTAACATAGCCAAACAACGGTTTGCTAGGACGGGTGAAAAGGTTAGAGGCTAACATGGCAGTATGGGAGGCATGATATAGCCAGTGGTAGGTAGCGCGGCATAGCGATAGAGCGAACAACTAGTAAAGCAAAGATAGAAGTGATTTCGAGGGTATGGTCATCTTGCCTGAGATCCCGCTAGGAAGAAGAGCGAGTCCATGAAGAAGACAAACGGATGTGGTCGAACGAAACCTCACAACTCCGTAACGAAACCGAAGCTAACGAGAGAAGCAACCCGGAAAGAAACAAACAACATAGTAAACAACCATCACATAAACATGGCATGATGCACAACCAAGTATGATGCATGTCCGGTTTAATGAGGCATGGCATGGCAAATGCAACAAACAACACTACAAATTAAGTGGAGCTCAATATGCAACGAGTTGCATATTGACGAAACACCACATTCCAAACATTTAGTTCGCTCTTGTTTATGTACCCAACAATATTAAATGTTGATTAACATGGCAAGAGGTGAGGCATAAGTAAACTAACTATTTAGGCAAGTTTAACTGAGGCCGGAACAACAAACAACAATTTCGGAAAATCTTCATATGCATATTTCGAATTTGCTACTGTTCTGCCCTAAACACAATTTTAATGTTGTTAAACAGCAAAATAAAGTGCACCATGTTAAACTAGGCATTTTCCTACCCCATTTACATATAAAGTTTAATAAAATCTGAGCTACGGTTATTTAGTTATGAAATAAATCATTTTAACATATTATTCGAGCAAAATTAATCAAACAACATTTTAAACAATTTTAACATGGGTGAAAGTGGCATATTATTAAACTACACAAAATTCGAAGCATTTTACACGTTTAAATCATTTTAATCCGGTGCACGGTTGTGGGGTTATTAAATGCATGAAGTTTTGGGGTTTTTCTGTAAATCTGTAATCTCCTGGATAAATGCGAAAACCACCGCAGCAGAAAAAAACACTACGAGCCGAATCTTGCTGCACTGTTGGGCCAACAGAGAGGAGCTGTGGGGAGCTCACCCATGGGCCAAGGCCCAGTCGGGGATGCGGTGGCCCACGCGGCAGGGCAAGGCGCGGCTGGGCCCTGGCGCTCGTCCACGCTGGCGGGATCGACCGAGGAGGTGGGGGCGCAGTCAACGGGCGCAGTTTGACGAAGCGGGCGAGGAGGCAGGGGCTTGTGTTCGTCCTCGTCTCAGTGAAGCAGTATGACGGCGGCGGACTTGTCGCGGGCTCCTAGCGACGGGGTCGGCGGGAAGCGGCCGGAACGGTCAGATCCGGTGCGCCTCAACAGGGAACCGGCGGATCTGGACGGCCGCGGCGGAGCTTGGCGTCCAAGGCATGGTTCCTGCTCCTGGGCAGAGAAGAGAGAGAGAGGGGCACTGAGCGAGAGAGGGAGACGCACGGGAAGGAAGGGAGAGACGGGGAGAAGAAAGCGACGGTCCTGGGGTCACCGATGGTGAGGCGGAGGCGCCGGTCGCCGGCTGCTGTTGCTACTCCTGCGAGGAGACTCGGGGCGAGCTCGGGCGCATGGGCAGAGGAGGAGGAGCGCAGGGGCTCGGGTTCTGCTGGGCGCGGAGGACGACGGGTGCGGGCGCAGGGAAGGTTCTAGGCACCGGATCCGGCAGCTGGGGAGCTCGCCGATGTGTGCGCCCATCCATGGCGTCGGGGAAGAGCTTGGGGCGGCGCCATGCCTCGATCTGTTGCAAGCAGAGAGAGAGGGAGGTGAGGAACGAGGGAAGAAGAGGAAGGGAGGAGGGAGATGGCAGGGGCAGGACGGCCTGGCATGGTCGTCGGCGGGGATGAGGTCTCGGGCGCAAGGAGAATGGCGAGCGGCGCTGGTTGTTTGGGTGCAGAAGACGAGGTGGATTGGAGGCTGCGGGTCTGTCCGGGAGGAATCCCGAGAAGGATTTGGTTGGGTGGCGGCGGAGAGGGACAATCCTCCTAAAATTTAGGGTTTCCCAAAATGGGCTAGGGGTGGACGAATATATACATCACAGATTAGGTTAGGGGCTATTTGGTCCGTCCGATCGTAATCGGGCGGTCGAGAATAAGTAGGCTAGAGCGTCCAGTTGAGAAAACGGAGATGTTTTGTAGATGTTAGGGGATGATCCGGACCCAACGGTAACGATAGTCCGGTTCGGGTTCGGGGAAGTTTCGGACGCGCGAGAGGGGTCTATGCACTGCGCAAGGAGGGGTTAGACGGTCACGGTCAAGAGGGAAGCGAAAAATATGATAGGCCTGAAACAGTCAACGAAAGCAAGGGGAGGCCCGGCAACTACTAGGGGATGCAAGTTTGAAAACAATGACGGCAACAGAGTGCCGATGCAATGCAAAAGATGCGATGATGAATGCAACACACAAATAAAACACACGCCGAACACGAAATATATGGAAGGCGTGTGGAGCGTCGGTCTCGGGGCGTTACAGTCAACTGGGAGAGCGACCATGTTTGCCGGCAGTGCTGCAGCGGAACTACTATTTTCTAGAATAATACATTATTGTACACCTAATTTGTAGAACAATAGCAAAGAACCCGTTTAAATTTATGTATGTATGTTGATTGAATCCTAATGACATGGAGCCCATAGCTGACATATCTTTTGTAGTCTAATAGTGAAAACCTAGGCATCAATTTTGAAGTAATGCTATGTTAATCAAAATCAAACTATTAACACTCGGCATAACACAATAAAGTTTGTGTTGTAAAAAAGATCTCTGGTGCATATATAATATCTGTATAGCACATATGCCCGTGCGTTGTAACGGAAGAATTATATAACTATGCTCTCCAATAGCCTGTATTAATCTCACAAATTATTCCAATTAATATCCACGTATGCTCACGATTAAAGGATCCATCTCCTCCATTCTGGTTGATTCCCGAGTTCGCTTGTTGCCAGGCCACTCGCGAGTAGCGACTGTATAATAATTGATGTACAGAGCTGAGGTGGGACTATTAAACTGTGGAAACCTCACATAAAAAAACTGTGGCAGTATTATTTTTCATTGTACTTGTGAATAGATGCTTAGCATAGTTGGTAACTGTAATTCTCCTTATATAGGAGATCCTTCATTCGATTCTTCACCCTGATGATTATTTTTTTCTTGATTTTGCAGCAGTATGCCCACTTGCCCGCCCGACGGCCCATAAGGGTAGCGTGCAACAACTACCTGGCCAAGTATGCGGAATCTTTTTTGTTTCTTATAGCAGAAAAGGAATTAGTAGAAAAAGTGCGCAAGCGTTGCAGCGGGTACAAAATTAATAACAATTAGTACCTCCCTTCTTCCCCATTGCTTAAACCGAACATTTTTTTCTATTTTTCCAGAATTCGTTTGGGTGTTGTTTTAAAATAATCACTCAAATAATTAGTATGACCTTATTGAAATAATCATTATCACTTTGTTGAAATCATCCTTTTTGAAATAATGAAATCTTTAGTTATTATAGAATTAGTAAAAAAACTTGCATATGATTAAAAAGACATACATAAGAATACAGAAAAACTAAATCGCATATTGCCTAGAGTACATTTTTTCAGCAAAGCCTGGGGTACATAGAAGCCTCCATATGCATGCATTCTCTAGCCGATCCATGCGTAGGATCAGCTAATTGGACTAATTAATAGTGGCCTGCATATGACTTTTTTTTAAAGGGTGTGTCTAGGTCTCAGTCGACTGAGACTTAACCAAGTCTCACTCAAGTGATATAGTATATGAGAAGAAAAAGAAAAAACTGAAAAGAAATTTTTGTACGAATCTTAAGCCTGGGGTACATAGAAGCCTCCATATGCATGCATTCTCTAGCCGATCCATGCGTAGGATCAGCTAATTGGACTAATTAATAGTGGCCTGCATATGAACTTTTTTTAAGGGTGTGTTTAGGTCTCAGTCGACTGAGACTTAACCAAGTCTCACTCAAGTGATATAGTATACTAGTAAAATGCCCGTGCGTTGCTACGGGCTACAATGCATATAAATAAATCAAACAAATAATTAAGGTCGTCTCAAAGTTTGAAGTTTATTTCTCCCTCATATGTCAGTGCATGTTCACACATCAAACAAGCACCCAGTAGGCTCCTCCAAATCCAACCATCTGGATAGTCCGGACTCCCACAAATCCACTCCATATGTGGGGGACAAATGTAGTTATCTTTGTTGGAACAAACCCTAAACCCTAGCTAGCCCTAGCTGCTGCCTCTCTCACTCTCTCTGCTTGTTGCGCTCGAACGACAGAAAGAAGAAGGAGACACGAGGCATAGCGAGGTTTGCCGGCGCACGAAGGCCACCGCCGCCACGAACGGCGTTTTCTGTTTTCCCTGAGCACGAACTCAGCCCACGCCTGTTACAACGTCTAGGAGGGGGGTCTTATACCCTGGGCCACGTCTATGCGCGCACCCCACGTCCCCGCCCACGCAGAGTGCCTGGTCTGGCCCGCTTTGCCCGTGCCCGACATGCATGCACATGTCCGGGTCGCGGCGAGCCCGCCCTGGACCAACTCTACGCACCCCCTATTCTCGCCAACAGAGAGCATACAAATGCACGCCTATGGTGTACACTTGCACAGGCACCCCATGCACCACACGCACGCACACAC
This sequence comes from Triticum aestivum, assembly GCF_018294505.1. Classification (NCBI taxonomy): domain Eukaryota; kingdom Viridiplantae; phylum Streptophyta; class Magnoliopsida; order Poales; family Poaceae; genus Triticum; species Triticum aestivum. The sequence goes on along the minus strand of NC_057808.1, from coordinate 420,503,097 downwards.
GCACACACATGCCGCGGACCCAACGCGCCCGACACGCCCAGCTCGCGCCCATACACGCGCTGGTCGCGTCCGGCTCGTCGCCACGGCTTATTTGCCCAACACTCACCCCCTAAGCCGTGGCTCAGAGCAGGCCTTCGTCTTCGACGCCGACGTCCACCAACAGTGCTTGCTCCGCCGCCGGCGCCTTCCGCAGCTGAGGGCAGTCACGTTTGAAATGGCTGCACTCACCGCACTTGTAGCAGCGGCCACGTCTGTTGCCACCGTAGCCCGACGCCACACTCCACCCGTCGTCGTCGACCCGAGCGTCGCCCTGCTGCCGCTCCCGTGCCCGCCACTGCCCCACCGTGTACATGAGCTGGCCGTCCGCACGCTCGCCGTCCACTTGTCCGCCTCGCCGTAGCCACTCGTCGAAGGCCTTCAGGCGACCCAGCACCTCCTCGAACGCCATGGTGGACACGTCGCAGAACTGCTCGATTCCAGCCACCGCCGCGTACAGGCGATCCGACACGGAGTCGAGCAATTTCTTCACCAACGCGGCATCTTCCAGTGTCGACCCGAGCCCGGGGAAGCGCGCCGCCATACCACCGAGTTTGCCGGCGAACTAATCCAGCGTGTCAGCCTCCGCCATGCGCAGCAGCTCGAACTCACCCCGGAGAGTGCCCAGCCGCGCCGCCCGGACTCGATCCGCGCCGATGAATCGCGCCTTCAGGCTGGCCCAGACCTGCGCTGCCGTCCTCTTGGACGCTAACTGCAGTAGGAGATCCTCCGCCAGCGCCCCGAGCAGGCACGCCCACGTCGGCTTGTCCTTCTTGGCGATCACCACCGCGGTCGCGTCCTTCAGCAGCACCACCGCCTCCCACAGCCCAGCGGCGTCGAGATTGGCCTCGACCTTCATTGCCCACGTGGTGTAATTATCACCAGTGAGCATCAGGACCGGCGTTGGCAGCGAGCTCCCCGACCCGCCGGCGTACGGGACGAGCGACATCGCCGGTGATCACCTCCCGCAATGTGGCTCTGATGTCAATTGTTGGAACCAAACCCTAAACCCTAGCTAGCCCTAGCTGCTGCCTCTCTCACTCTCTCTGCTTGCTGCGCTCGAACGACAGAAAGAAGAAGAAGGAGAGACGAAGCACAGCGAGGTTTGCCGGCGCACGAACGCCACTGCCGCCATGAACGGCGCTTTTCTATTTTCCCTGAGCACGAACTCAGCCCACACCTGTTACAACGTCTAGGGGGGGTCTTATATCCTGGGCCACGTCTGGGCGCGCACCCCACGTCCCCGTCCACGCGGAGCGCCTGGTCCGGCCCGCTCTGCCCGCGCCCAACATGCATGCACACGTCCGGGTCGCGGCGAGCCCGCCCTGGACCAACTCCACACACCCCCTATTCTCGCCAACAGAGCGCACACACACACGCACGCCTATGGTGTACACTTGCACGGGCACCCCGTGCACCACACGCACGCACACACATGCCGCGGACCCGACGCGCCCGACACGCCCAGCTCGCGCCCATACATGCGCTGGTCGCGTCTGGCTCGTCGCCGTGGCTTATTTGCCCAACAATCTTGACTATCCGTCATGTTATGTCCAACACGCGGTCCGACAAAAACCCGGCCCCCACAACGCACATTTCTCTTTTCTTGGCGGACCCTCCCCTTCCCGCTCGGTTTTCTGCCGTAGCAGGACATTCTCGCTATTGTGCTCTCCTTTCAAACCGTACGACACCCACCTCATCTTCGCCATCACGACCCCTTTCTGTCGCACCATACCTCCCATGGACTGCCAAGTAGGAGTCCTCCGCTAATCGCCCCTCTCTCCACACTGATCCCCTCCCAACGCCTCATCTAGCCAAATGGCCGTGCATTGCTATGGGCGACAAATTTTGTTGTCAAAACCAGCTTAGCCTGAAATAGTTCTGTATGTACAGTGCTTTTCATTGGTGTGATGTTCTAACATCCATTGCTTTTATATAAACTATATTTTTTTCATGTTTGTATATATCCATTTTCTATATGTACAGTCTTTCTTTTTTGTTTTATGAGCATTAAGATCAGGCTTTATGCCAGAAAATAGCACACGTGATGCTCTTCATGACCTGTTAAAAATGTATGGTCTAGATGTTGACATAGTTGCACAAAATTATTGTTCAATCGAGAGTCCATGTCTCAGTTGACTGCACCTGCAAATCAACCACGACTGCAAGAAAGCTAATTTTTAAGTAGTAGTACAAATCAAGCATGGTATCAAATGATATCACCTAATTAAGAAAAAAGATCCAACATGGAAGTACTTTCATCTTAAGAAGTTTCACATGAGGATCTTTTTTCTTAGGACTCAAAATCGAACGTGGAAGTATTTATGATTCAAGATATATGTTATGAATGTATGACTATTAATGAAATATTCTTGTATCATGCTAGTCTGAAAAGAAAAATTCCTCTTCTCTGTTAGTACTCTTGCTCAATGTATCTGCAACGTGCCTTGAGCTTAATCACAATAAACATATAATATCACAAATACTTGCTTCTGTTTCTGTATGAATAGTTAGGATCAACAACAGAAACAAGTCAGGCAGATGAGTCGACGACTGAACCAAAAAAACTGTAATTGTTGAAATAATTGCTTCTACCAAGTTCTACTCCCTCCATTCCTAAATATAGGTCTTTTTAGTGATTTGAATATGGACTACATGCGGATGAATGTAGACATATTCTAGAGTCTAGATTCACTCATTTTTCTTCTTATGTAGTCCATATTAGAATTCCTAAAAAGACATATATTTAGAAACGGAGGGAGTAGCATGTTAGCCAAAATCTTGTTACATGAGAAACGCTAATAACTGGGTCAAATTTATGGGAAAATGGCTTCAACAAATGCTTCTGCATCAAAAGGTTGGAGATCTTCACCCCTTTGCCGACGCCAACAAACTTGGCTGGAACTCCAAGTTCGTCTATTAACACTCACCTGAGACAGGATTCAGGTCAGCAAGTTTAGTTGTCGTTTATTTAAGATCCAGGACTGGATTTTGTAACTGTTACAATAAAGGACTGGAAATCGCCCGTACCACACAGCCAACACGAGCAGTCCTGTCTAATTTCGTTAGGATGAATCCTTTGATTCCAACAACCTGGTATGAAGCCAAGAAAGTCCCTCATTATTAGTATCCAATAGAAACATATCTGATGAATCAAGCATCAGAACAGCAGAGTGGCAATTACATCGTTGAACTCCTTCGCTTGCTGTAGCATATTTAATCCAGTTGTGCCATGCAGAACCAGCAAGATCTCCTGAAGAGAATGGAATACACAATAGAAGTTACCTCAAAAGACTGAACAAGCAAAACACAAAATATTGATGAGATCTGTTTGTGCACTTTCTAATTTTGCTAGGTACTATGCAAAAAATGTTGAACTAATATGTCAGAAAGTTAAAATGTTTTAATATATCCTTGTTACCTGCTGAAGGGGAGGGCACTGCCTTCAGAACTTGTGTAGCATCACCATCAGTCACATGCAAGCGAAGATAGGATTAACGATTTTGTAATCCTAAAGGAGGCACTGCCGGCATTGCTAGCTCCCACCATCAATTTTCTTGCTAATTCTTTGGTGGGTTTTAGCGGCAGCTGGGGGAGGCATACAAAACCACAACTAAATAAGATCAATGCACCATGGCCAACACTTGTTAACTGATTATCTAGTGATACACAAGAAAATAATTAAACCAAACCAGGCATTACATATTTGGTCACAGTACATCGAGGATAACATCCATATGAATAGATGGAAACTTACGTACTTCCTCCTCTTGGTTCCAATCATCATCGTCGTCAAACTTGATATTCTGCAGAGCAAGAATATATAAGTTAAACTTGACAATATGGATGACAACTAAGTTATGCATCAACTGGTCTATCCATTTCATATTTGTTGATGTGAAGGAGCACACATACAATACACAATTTTACCAAAATGATGAACCTTTTAAAACCCAATTTTCTACCCCCAAAGAAAACCTCAGTGCATATAAAGTTCTAAGGTACTAACCAAATTATCACCATCATCAGAACTTTCTTCCTATTCCACTTCCTTGGATTCCTCATATCAACATCCTTTTCAGTTTTCTCCTCTCCATCCTACAAGTACCAAGTCTATCAGCATTGTGGCATCACCTCACTATTTCTGTAACATCAAACAGAGTGTAAGTCTTCAAGCCACTAATAAAATATCTGCAATAGAAAGATGCTTTCCAGATTGATTCCAACTTTCCTACAACTTGAAATATAACTAAAAGGTAATTATGGCTTTGCCATGTGCTTCCCTTCAAGTTTCTCAAATACTTTAAATAACTGATCACCTGGCAAACAAAGATGGCAAGATCTATAAAAAGGACCAACATACACAACACCTCAATAATATCTAGCCTAGAAGTGTTCGTTTGAGTTTCATTACTGCTAATAGACATGCCAATGGGATGGTGTAAACGAAGCAGTTTCCTTAAAAAGGGTCTACAAAATGTAATTGGCATGAGCAAAGTTCAGGGGAGAAGAATCAGCAATGAAATTCTGTTTGGGTATTGTGAAATATAGCAAACTTCTGTCTCTATCCCACCGAAGTTTTCTCTTAATTAGCTGTCCTCCTCTAGAACCCGAGGCAAAAATAATATTGATGGTCTATTGTTCTGAAACAACATATCGGATCACATAATTGGTATTTACTTCAAGACTACCATGTAGTATTTCTGCAGAAAAAAGTAGAAACTGTACTTGTAAAAGATATTTAGAGAAACCAGTGTCCGACATTGTTGAGTAATAAACAAAGCAGTAATTCTGATCACCTGGCAGTCGAATGAATGAATCATCGCCCAATCTTAAACCTACTGTACTACTTCCAGAAAAACATCGATGATTTACAGATGTCGGATTTGTTCAACCTGGGAACCAAACAACGATTTCAACCACAGCATGGGTAAAGAAACGACACCATTCATCCATACCACTTTCTTTGTTACATTCAGCTATAACAATCAGGTATCTTTATAGCTATAACATTCAGATATGTATCAGTAAATTGTATCTTCCATAGCTATGTATCTGTATACCTATGTATCTGACAACATGAGTATACGTATAATTCAGGACAGGTGAAGCATAAAGTTACAAAATAACAAACAGAAAAATACAGAAAACTACATGTTTTCCTCCTCGATTTGTAAATACCTGTGTTCCTCCTCGATGCAGGGCACAGCCAAGACAACTTTGCGCTGCTCCTCGCTGCCTGCAATGTGACCACGCCCTGCCCTAGATACCTGTGTTCCAACTATTACGAAACGAATATGTTAGACATCAGCTTGCTTGTTTCTTTGATTCTTCGGTGGAGAGAAACCAGAGAATCGGTCTGCGCAAATGTCAGCCAAGGAGCAGACCTTAATCCCAGAGTGTGGCGCACGTGAGAGGGGAGGAGGTTCCTGGGGATGAGCAGCCAGCCATGGAGGCAATAACAGGAAGGGTGGCCGTCGCCCGTGCATCGCCTAGACAGAGCTTGGGGGAGGCTCTCTTCCTCTCGTCTGCATCTCTTTCCTGATGAAATCATGAAAGCATATGATAAATCAATTTTAAGAAAATAAAACATTTCTAGACTTGAATCCAGCGGTAAACCTACATATGCCAGCAGCAGGAAACCACATGAACCAATGCCTTGACTGCATACCACACACCCGTGAGACATGGGGAATCAAACCAGAAAAAAATTCATGAGAGGTGACACAAGCGCAACGTACCAACGATGGCCGCCGCCAGAGTGGATCGGAGAAGGGGATGAGCCTACGGGCTGGGTGCTCCGCCCTCACCGTGTAAGACCAGCGCGCCTACAGCCCCTCCAACCACCGACCATCTCCTTCCGGCCGCCTGGACACCGTAGCAGCAGATCAAGTCAGAGAAACGGCCACTTCGCGCTGCCATGCCCAGATCCGCGCCAGACTACCAACTGAGACATTAGGAGTAGAGATGAGAAGAAAAAGAAAAAACTGAAAAGAAATTTTTGTACGAATCTTAATGCAAGATCAATGGAATATAACATCGACTGAGACATAACTGAGACGTAGCAAAACTGTTTTTTAAATCCCTACCTGCCCGCTTACTCCTTTGGTCTTTTTTCATGCAGCCTCCTATATTTATGGGGGTATCTTTTTGATATTTCTCCTTAGCCCAATATCCCATCATTTATCCTTGCCTTATTCTTCTTCATGCATATATGTCTCACGGATCACCCTCTCTGTGAGTCCATTTTGCCATCAATTTGACCATCACCAAATCCGGATTTCTACTAATTCCTTTCTAAATTTTTTATCTATCATTAGTTCCTTACATTCTTCATGCATGCCTCAGGAAACCAATGATAATTTGACCATGCACTTCACAAATTCCGGATCTCAATTCCTTTCCTTCGTCATGCATGACTGACGAATCTGTGCGTAAACGGGCCCAACTCTTTACCCTTTCCTCCTTATTAATTCCCAAGGCTTCTTATTGATTTGAACTCACCAACGTATACAAATTGGTTGTATTGCCTGTAAAAGAGCGAGGTGGTACTATATAAGATAAACACATCCTATTTTCATTACACAAGCGGGCTGCCACATGTGGGCGAGACGTGAAAAAAGGCCACGAGCGACGGCCCAAGCTGGCACATGTGTGAGAGACGTGCGCCAATTGAATAGACAACCTTACCTAGATTTCTCAACACAATAGGCCAGTTGTCATTATTATTTTTGACGAGCGTGTGCAGAAAATAGTACCACCTCGGATAAAAATAATAATACAGGTGAACGGATGAAAAATTTGAAGAAACGCACCTTGCTTTATTAGTAGGTATAGATATAGATTTGCTTCAGCGGGGATAAATGATACTCCTTCCGTCCCATAATATAAGACTTTTTTTGCAAACTAACATACTTTACAAAAGCGTCTTATATTGTGGGAACAAAGGGAGTATTAAAGATTTATCAATCCACATATATTCATTTGAGTCTTAGTCAAATTTTTTGTCCAATGATTATCAATCGACTGATATTCATTTCAGCCCTATCGGCGAGGCGGCGTCGTCCGTGGGCTGGAGACGTCTGCAGGCGACGCTGGCCAGCGTACTCGGCCGCGCAGGTGGCGGGTCGCTGGTGGAGTCCGGCCATGGCGTGGTTCTCCGTTGCGTCAGATCTGGAGGTTCCCCTTTCTCTTGCTGCCTCTGTCGTCGTCCCGGTGGTTTGCGGCTGCAGGCTCCGGTGGTGGTGAGCCCTGGTGGTTTACTTTGGGTCCGGGGGAAACCTTGGCCAGTCTAGCCGACCCAGCGGCGGCGACGCCCATGGGCGCCGCTTTCCTTCATGAAGGCGCAGCTGAGGGCCCAATCTACCTACCTCGATCCTCGGCCGGGTGAAAACCTTCAATCCTTTTCGGATCTGCCGGCAGCGGCGCTTTTTGCGTCGTGACCTTCCTGGAGGTGTCGTCAGGGGCACTGGGGCTCTGTTGGGAGTGCAGAGGATCTACAGGTGGAGGGGATAGGACCAGTGGTAGCAGGTGGTGTTCGCGAAGGAGGAGCGGCGTTGCATCTGACACGTCGACAATGGCGGGTCTCAACGGCATGGAGCAGCGGGGTCTCGCTGTTGGGCGTGTGTTAATGGACGAGCGCAGGATGGTGGTGTTGTCTGGCGTCGTGGTGGCGTCGACGGCAGCTAAACCGGGCAAGGTAGATGCAGCAGTACATCTCTGAAGATGGATTGGTGGCAGGTGGCTGCAGCGACCTCATACCCGGCAGGCGTCCTGGTTGAGGAGTGCGCCGGACCGGTGGGTGACCCATACCCGACAGGCGTCCTAGATGGGAACTCAGGTCTTAGATGTTAGGTTTGGCTGCGAGGTCTGTTTGGTATTAGGCACAGACTATCAGCATCCCTTCATCAAATGGATAGGAGTAGCGACAGATGTTGCCTAGACGGTGGCTTCACACTTACTACTGTATTTCTTTGTAAGGTCTTTTGAGAATAATTAATAAAGTGGCTATATGCATCGTCCAGATGCAGAGGCCGGGGGTCTTCCTCCTTTTCTAGAAAAAACTCTATATCTGAATATTTTATGTCATACTTGAATAATTTTAACAATTAATGAACTTCTTTAAAATGCCTAAACTATTTTTAATACATAAATAATTTTAATACATAAACGGGTTGGTTGTGGAAGCAGAGGAGGCTGTTGCACGTCCGTATCAGGACCTCTGAATCGCTGACGGTGAACCTGGCAGTGAGTCGCCGGTGCTCGTCGAAGAGGAAGGCACGGCCGCCGTGCCGACCGAAGGAGGGCACGAACACGACGGTGTGGCTCGGGGCCCGTAATACCATCAAATTCATGAAAAATTAATAGAGGTGCTGATCAATCCAACTGACAAGGATAACTTCATACTTGTTATTGATCCTATATCGACTAGTTGCAAATCATTCTTGTGCATTAAACTACATGAGATGATTGAGGGATTATGAGCTTTAAACAGCCTAGAGTTTCTTTGCATCCATATATTTCTAGCATCCCATGACTGTGACATCCATAGTAATTTGTGTGGCGGAGATTGCAGAATGAGCATGACTTCATCATGAGCTGTAATACCTCTATGCCTTTGTTGACGATGGAGTTCCAACAATGGAAGGCAAAAGGGCAGTCCCAAAATAAGTGACTTAAGTCATGCATCATGAACCGTTGTCTCCGTTTTCTATGAAGAAGTCACTGTTGCACGTATTGTGATGCTTCGACAACGGTACATGTGCACAGCAAACATGGATATCGCCAACGCCAAGCAACCAGACATACCATGTACATGGGATAAGAAGAGTGAAGTCTGTTTTAAACCTTGAGGTTGTAAAGCTCGTCCAAAATGAACCCTCACCTTAAAATCCCTAAAGTTTGTACTCTGTACTCATGTTCCCGGTCTGATCCGGACCTCTCAATTAGTTTAGACCAATTTGGTACACCAGGAAAAACACAATCCCGCTGGGGTAACTTTGTACTCTCACTGATTAAGTGGACCTACGCGTCATATCCATCTTCGCGCTGGGAACGGATCAGAAGCGCTCCTGTGCATGCGTACATATACGCGTCCAGCCGGCGGCCAGAATCGATCAAGCAACTTGCTGTGTTGTACGTGCATGTGTGTTCTGCTGTTGTTCTGTATCCGTTGCAACCCATGTACGCGCTCTAGTTGTCTTTTTTTGAAACGGAACGCGCTCTAGTTGTCAAGGCAAAGCCAGGAGAACTTGTGGTGGCAGGCAATTCTAAACTGCTCGGTGCAGATTGTAGAAGGCTGAAAAGCTTTGGAATGCTACTCACATTCAGTATTCACATCAACAGGTTACATTACATATACATGAGTGTACACTGCGAAGAGATTAGGAGACGTGGAACAACACATAAGGAACCGGTCCTCACCTGAACGTTGCATGCAACAAACTCTCTCAACAAGGACCAAGTAGAAGCCGTGGTCGCGCACACCAGTCAAGCTACTCGATGCCGTGCTACCCCACGAACTGCATATGGCCAGGGGAGCACCGATGTGCGGGCGCACCACTTCATCATCTTGCTCTCCTCTACTCACGACGAGAGCACGGGCTCCTCGACATGAGGCGTACTGCCGACGCGCAGCCCGGGTCCTGGCATAGAGTGGAGCAGCGCACGACGTTGTTTGCAATGGTGGGCACGAGGCACACGGGGCGCACGACACCGGCAATGCTGCACACACGCGTCTGCATTGATTTCAGGAGAGAGAGAGAGAGAGAGGCACTAGGGATAGAGGATGGATTGACACGTGGGGTAAGGATGTAAGTGAGGATAGACTCTGGGCGGGATGGAATATTTCCCGTGTGCCAAACAGGTTCAGGGTCGGGATCAGACCAGGATCATGAGTACATGGTACAAATTTCAGGGATTTAAAGGTGAGGGTCCATTTTAGACAGGCTCTACAACCTTAAAGTTTAAAATAGACTTCACTCGGATAAGAATATGCCATCAACATCAACAAGATTATCGCGCCCACCAAGAGCTCCTTCAAGGAACCAACTCGCAGTCCAAGTTCGGTGTCGGGAACTCCACCCAACACCGGTCGACGTGATCTCTTGCATGTCTACCTCAAAACGCACGAGACAGATGGCCATTGCCACCTCGTGTAATGAACGATACATCAATACACGACGCTATTGCCGACGGCGATCACGCAACATTGGGTAGTTTGAGGGCGTTGGTGGTCGCCATCACCGTTCCAAGGTCGCAAACTTCTACCAAGGCATGGTCGTCTCGTCATGAATTATCAAGCTCGGCTTTCCAGCTAACCAGTCCGCCGGTCCGGTTGCCCGACGAATTATATTACTTCCTTCATTTCCTTTTACTCCTCATATACGATTTGCTTAAAGTCAAACTTTGTACACTTTGCCCGAATTTATGTTAAAATATATCAACATCTATAATATCAAAGTTATATAATACAAAACTTAATTTCATGATGCATCTAATAATATATAATCGGTATTGTGAATGTTGATCGTTTTTCCTATAAACATGGTCAAACGTTGTCAAATGAATTTGACTTCAGATAAATTTTATATGCGAAGTAAAGAAGAAACGGAGGGGATACTAATACACTTTTGGATAACCCCTATAGCAGGCTGCTAGTGTGTTGAACTCGATGCAAAAAATAAAAAGAGTAGTGTGTTGAACTTATACGGTCAGTGAAGAGGGAAGACCACGTACGCACGCACGTACGTACTTTCACCAGATCGAGACCACCCACGGCGTATGAACCGAAGTCTGGAGTCTGGACGACGACTAGCAGGGCGGCAAAGCCGGTTCCTCGATGAAAATTGTACTATTCGTTTTGATCCATAACCTCAGTTGCATCATTTGAATAGATTAATTAACTTGAGATTTATTATATATTGCACCAACGGCACCAAGTAGTCTGCTGTTCAGGTCCTATCACTTGCCGTTTATGGTTAATTATTACTCCGTATTTGGCTTCAGACTAGCCTTTCGCGTCACATTTTTTAATTCGAAAGTCAGCCTCTGGTGCGTCCATTGAACCTAGCTAGGCGATGCTGATTCATCCGTTAACATATGGGAACAAGTGGAGGCGGCACACGTCGCTAGCTGATTACGTCCGCAACTACGTATTTCTATGTTTTTATAGTTGGACCTGGCTAGTGGGCGCACAGGCGCTCGTTAACACCCTCCAGCGCATCGCCGTATATGGCATGTACTTATCCGTGCCGCTAGAAAAGAAAATTATTAGCTTTCACATGCAGCGTCTGACACACGACATGGAAATCAATAATTAATGCGTTCACACTAGGCAACGGCGGTAGGTACATGCTAATTCATTTTTGCATTAAATATCGTTTCACAAAATTAAAAAAGTTATAACTTTTGAATGGATCCTCGGAATTGCAATCCGTTTTCACGGTTAGGTTTTTTATGACGAGATCTTCAAAACTAGATCCCATATGGATATGTTTCGATGAATATATTTTTAGAGCAACTTTAAAACTAGATGAGGCAACTAGAGTGTTAAATTGAAGCAAGTTGTCTTGCATAATGTGTACTAGTGAATTTACCTAGCAAGTACTTCGTAGATAATTTAGAAACTTTGGTAGACAACTTTTCATCATATATAAGCAACTGAGCATCGTCAGTGGAAAATTTGGCAGAGGAAAAAAAACAAGCAACTACCCTAGCAAAACCAAGCAATTGTGGTAGCAAAACCAAGCAACTCCCCTAGCATCTATTTTAGGCAGAGGAAAAATGTATGGGCAACTTGAATAGCCTTTTATAGACAAATATTCGATCTACTCCCCCTCTCATCCACCTTCTCGTATGTTGTAGCAGAAGATCAATGCAACTCAATTACAAAGAAACGCAAAAAGTGAGAAATTGTTCTAGCAGAAACAAGCAGAGGTCCCTAGCATTACTACTTAGATTGTCTATTTTACGCAGAAAAAACATATGAGCAAGTTGAATAACCTTTGTGGACAACTATCCTACCCCCTCCCCCATGTAACTTCTCATCTGTTATAGCAAAAATCCAAAAAACTCAACCATAAAAGGACACAAAATGCAAAACTGTTCTAGCAAAAAAAACAAGCAACTTCCCTTGCAAAAAAAGCAATTGTCCTAGCAAAACCAAGCAACTCCCCTAACATCTACTCTAGGCAGACGAAAAATGTATGATCAATTTGAATAGCCAAATATTCGATCTACTCCACCCCTCTCATCCACCTTCTCGTATGTTGTAGCAGAAGACCAAAGCAACTCAATTACAAAGAAAGGCAAAAAAAGTGAGAAATTGTTCTAGCAGAAACAAGCAGAGGTCCCTAGCATTACTACTTAGATTGTCTATTTTACGCAGAAAAAATATATGAGCAAGTTGAATAACCTTTGTGGACAACTATCCTACCCCCTCCCTCATGTAACTTCTCATCTGTTATAGCAAAAATCCAAAAAACTCAACCATAAAAGGACACAAAATGCAAAACTGTTCTAGCAAAAAAAAACAAGCAACTTCCCTTGCAAAAAAAGCAATTGTCCTAGCAAAACCAAGCAACTCCCCTAACATCTAATCTAGGCAGATGAAAAATGTATGATCAATTTGAATAGCCAAATATTCGATCTACTCCACCCCTCTCATCCACCTTCTCGTATGTTGTAGCAGAAGACCAAAGCAACTCAATTACAAAGAAAGGCAAAAAAAGTGAGAAATTGTTCTAGCAGAAACAAGCAGATGTCCCTAGCATTACTACTTAGATTATCTATTTTACGCAGAAAAAACATATGAGCAAGTTGAATAACCTTTGTGGACAACTATCTTACCCCCCTCCCCCATGTAACTTCTCGTCTGTTCTAGCAAAAATTCAAACAATTCAACCACAAAAGGACACAAAATGCAAAACTGTTCTAGCAAAAAAAAACAAGTAACTGCCCTAGCAAAAAAGAGCAATTGTCCTAGCAAAACCAAGCAACTCCCCTAGCATCTACTTTAGGCAGAGGAAAAATGTATGAGCAACTTGAAT